>NC_090436.1:32906006-33228883 GCF_031143425.1 Pleurodeles waltl
TGGGCCTCGGGGGAAACGTTTCCAGCAACCTTGTGTGCCTTTGGCAATGTGATTGTTACTAGTGCTTCTTTGTGGAGATGTCCTCGTGCTTCTGCGCATCAACAACGCACGACCTGAATCAGCGGTAAACGCAGTGTTGTCGTTTTGGAAAGCTGTCCATCATCCTGGTAAAAGGCGGGAATTCCTTTGCCTACTACGAGGGTGGACGGGGCGTCGCTCAGCGGGCGGAGCTTACAGGTGATTCATAAAGGGAGAACCTTCTACTCTGTGTCTCCAGGAGAGGAAGATAGAACCCGCGCGTCACAGTCAGATACAGATTACGCTCCAGTACATCATCAATTCACCTCCAGGAAGGATTCTAGATCTTTTTCTGCTATAGAATCTATGAGCGCACAGCCTTGCTTTATCTTTCCCACGCCCAAGAGTTAGGGAGGCTTGTCCTTTCCAGAAGCTGAGCTTCAACTGGGGCACCTGCTACGTTTATATTTGTAAGTGCTTCCTGTTGAGGTTTAGTTTCTGTAAAATGAGCATCATGGCCTACCCAACCGGAGAATTTTCTACGAGTAAGTCAGTAAGCGTTACCTAGCATGTTTTCATATGCCCCGTTTATATTGTACACTAAGACTACGTGATGGGCCTCGGGGGAAACGTTTCCAGCAACCTTGTGTGCCTTTGGCAATGTGATTGTTACTAGTGCTTCTTTGTGGAGATGTCCTCGTGCTTCTGCGCATCAACAACGCACGACCTGAATCGGCGGTAAACGCAGTGGTGTCATTTTGGAAAGCTGTCCATCATCCTGGTAAAAGGCGGGAATTCCTTTGCCTACTACGAGGGTGGACGGGGCGTGGCTCAGTGGGCGGAGCTTACAGGTGATTCATAAAGGGAGAACCTTCTACTCTGTGTCTGCAGGAGAGGAAGATAGAACCCGCGCGTCACAGTCAGATACAGATTACGCTCCAGTACATCATCAATTCACCTCCAGGAAGGATTCTAGATCTTTTTCTGCTATGGAATCTATGAGCGCACAGCCTTGCTTTATCTTTCCCACGCCCAAGAGTTAGGGAGGCTTGTCCTTTCCAGAAGCTGAGCTTCAACTGGGGCACCTGCTACGTTTATATTTGTAAGTGCTTCCTGTTGAGGTTTAGTTTCTGTAAAATGAGCATCATGGCCTACCCAACCGGAGAATTTTCTACGAGTAAGTCAGTAATCGTTACCTAGCATGTTTTCATATGCCCCGTTTATATTGTACACTAAGACTACGTGATGGACCACAGGGGAAACTTATCCAGCAACCTTGTGTGCCTTTGGCAATGTGATTGTTACTAGTGCGTCTTTGTGGAGATGTCCTCGTGCTTCTGCGCATCAACAACGCACGACCTGAATCGGCGGTAAACGCAGTGGTGTCGTTTTGGAAAGCTGTCCATCATCCTGGTAAAAGGCGGGAATTCCTTTGCCTACTACGAGGGTGGACGGGGCGTGGCTCAGCGGGCGGAGCTTACAGGTGATCCATAAAGGGAGAACCTTCTACTCTGTGTCTCCAGGAGAGGAAGATAGAACCCGCGCGTCACAGTCAGATACAGATTACGCTCCAGTACATCATCAATTCACCTCCAGGAAGGATTCTAGATCTTTTTCTGCTATGGAATCTATGAGCGCACAGCCTTGCTTTATCTTTCCCACGCCCAAGAGTTAGGGAGGCTTGTCCTTTCCAGAAGCTGAGCTTCAACTGGGGCACCTGCTACGTTTATATTTGTAAGTGCTTCCTGTTGAGGTTTAGTTTCTGTAAAATGAGCATCATGGCCTACCCAACCGGAGAATTTTCTACGAGTAAGTCAGTAAGCGTTACCTAGCATGTTTTCAAATGCCCCGTTTATATTGTACACTAAGACTACGTGATGGGCCACGGGGAAACTTATCCAGCAACCTTGTGTGCCTTTGGCAATGTGATTGTTACTAGTGCTTCTTTGTGGAGATGTCCTCGTGCTTCTGCGCATCAACAACGCACAACCTGAATCAGCGTTAAACGCAGTGGTGTCGTTTTGGAAAGCTGTCCATCATCCTGGTAAAAGGCGGGAATTCCTTTGCCTACTACGAGGGTGGACGGGACGTGGCTCAGCGGGCGGAGCTTACAGGTGATTCATAAAGGGAGAACCTTCTACTCTGTGTCTGCAGGAGAGGAAGATAGAACCCGCGCGTCACAGTCAGATACAGATTACGCTCCAGTACATCATCAATTCACCTCCAGGAAGGATTCTAGATCTTTTGCTGCTTTGGAATCTCTGAGCGCACAGCCTTGCTTTATCTTTGCCAAGCCCAAGAGTTCGGGTGGCTTGTCCTTTCCAGAAGCTGACCTTCAACTGGGGCACCTGCTACGTTTATATTTGTAAGTGCTTCCTGTTGAGGTTTAGTTTCTGTAAAATGAGCATCGTGGCCTACCCAACCGGAGTATTTTCGACGAGTAAGTCAGTAAGCGTTACCTGCAAGTTTTATATGCCCCGTTTATATTGTACACTAATACTACGTGATGGGCCTCGGGGGAAACGTTTCCAGCAACCTTGTGTGCCTTTGGCAATGTGATTGTTACTAGTGCTTCTTTGTGGAGATGTCCTCGTGCTTCTGCGCATCAACAACGCACGACCTGAATCAGCGGTAAACGCAGTGGTGTCGTTTTGGAAAGCTGTCCATCATCCTGGTAAAAGGCGGGAATTCCTTTGCCTACTACGAGGGTGGACGGGGCGTGGCTCAGTGGGCGGAGCTTACAGGTGATTCATAAAGGGAGAACCTTCTACTCTGTGTCTCCAGGAGAGGAAGATAGAACCCGCGCGTCACAGTCAGATACAGATTACGCTCCAGTACATCATCAATTCACCTCCAGGAAAGATTCTAGATGTTTTTCTGCTATGGAATCTATGAGCGCACAGCCTTGCTTTATCTTTCCCACGCCCAAGAGTTAGGGAGGCTTGTCCTTTCCAGAAGCTGAGCTTCAACTGGGGCACCTGCTACGTTTATATTTGTAAGAGTTTCCTGTTGAGGTTTAGTTTCTGTAAAATGAGCATCATGGCCTACCCAACCGGAGAATTTTCTACGAGTAAGTCAGTAAGCGTTACCTAGCATGTTTTCATATGCCCCGTTTATATTGTACACTAAGACTACGTGATGGGCCTCGGGGGAAACGTTTCCAGCAACCTTGTGTGCCTTTGGCAATGTGATTGTTACTAGTGCTTCTTTGTGGAGATGTCCTCGTGCTTCTGCACATCAACAACGCACGACCTGAATCGGCGGTAAACGCAGTGGTGTCGTTTTGGAAAGCTGTCCATCATCCTGGTAAAAGGCGGGAATTCCTTTGCCTACTACGAGGGTGGACGGGGCGTGGCTCAGTGGGCGGAGCTTACAGGTGATTCATAAAGGGAGAACCTTCTACTCTGTGTCTGCAGGAGAGGAAGATAGAACCCGCGCGTCATAGTCAGATACAGATTACGCTCCAGTACATCATCAATTCACCTCCAGGAAGGATTCTAGATCTTTTGCTGCTATGGAATCTCTGAGCGCACAGCCTTGCTTTAAATTTGCCAAGCCCAAGAGTTAGGGAGGCTTGTCCTTTCCAGAAGCTGAGCTTCAACTGGGGCACCTGCTACGTTTATATTTGTAAGTGCTTCCTGTTGAGGTTTAGTTTCTGTAAAATGAGCATCGTGGCCTACCCAACCGGAGTATTTTCTACGAGTAAGTCAGTAAGCGTTACCTAGCATGTTTTCATATGCCCCGTTTATATTGTACACTAAGACTACGTGATGGGCCACGGGGGAAACCGCACCAGCAACCTTGTGTGCCTTTGGCAATGTGATCGTTACTAGTGCTTCTTTGTGGAGATGTCCTCGTGCTTCTGCGCATCAACAACGCACGACCTGAATCGGCGGTAAACGCAGTGGTGTCGTTTTGGAAAGCTGTCCATCATCCTGGTAAAAGGCGGGAATTCCTTTGCCTACTACGAGGGTGGACGGAGCGTGGCTCAGTGGGCGGAGCTTACAGGTGATCCATAAAGGGAGAACCTTCTACTCTGTGTCTCCAGGAGAGGAAGATAGAACCCGCGCGTCACAGTCAGATACAGATTATGCTCCAGTACATCATCAATTCACCTCCAGGAAGGATTCTAGATCTTTTTCTGCTATGGAATCTATGAGCGCACAGCCTTGCTTTATCTTTCCCATGCCCAAGAGTTAGGGAGGCTTGTCCTTTCCAGAAGCTGAGCTTCAACTGGTGCACCTGCTACGTTTATATTTGTAAGTGCTTCCTGTTGAGGTTTAGTTTCTGTAAAATGAGCATCATGGCCTACCCAACCGGAGAATTTTCTACGAGTAAGTCAGTAAGCGTTACCTAGCATGTTTTCAAATGCCCCGTTTATATTGTACACTAAGACTACGTGATGGGCCACGGGGGAAACTTATCCAGCAACCTTGTGTGCCTTTGGCAATGTGATTGTTACTAGTGCTTCTTTGTGGAGATGTCCTCGTGCTTCTGCGCATCAACAACGCACAACCTGAATCAGCGGTAAACGCAGTGGTGTCGTTTTGGAAAGCTGTCCATCATCCTGGTAAAAGGCGGGAATTCCTTTGCCTACTACGAGGGTGGACGGGGCGTGGCTCAGCGGGCGGAGCTTACAGGTGATTCATAAAGGGAGAACCTTCTACTCTGTGTCTGCAGGAGAGGAAGATAGAACCCGCGCGTCACAGTCAGATACAGATTACGCTCCAGTACATCATCAATTCACCTCCAGGAAGGATTCTAGGTCTTTTGCTGCTATGGAATCTCTGAGCGCACAGCCTTGCTTTATCTTTGCCAAGCCCAAGAGTTAGGGAGGCTTGTCCTTTCCAGAAGCTGAGCTTCAACTGGGGCACCTGCTACGTTTATATTTGTAAGTGCTTCCTGTTGAGGTTTAGTTTCTGTAAAATGAGCATCGTGGCCTACCCAACCGGAGTATTTTCTACGAGTAAGTCAGTAAGCGTTACCTGCATGTTTTATATGCCCCGTTTATATTGTACACTAAGACTACGTGATGGGCCTCGGGGGAAACGTTTCCAGCAACCTTGTGTGCCTTTGGCAATGTGATTGTTACTAGTGCTTCTTTGTGGAGATGTCCTCGTGCTTCTGCGCATCAACAACGCACGACCTGAATCAGCGGTAAACGCAGTGTTGTCGTTTTGGAAAGCTGTCCATCATCCTGGTAAAAGGCGGGAATTCCTTTGCCTACTACGAGGGTGGACGGGGCGTGGCTCAGCGGGCGGAGCTTACAGGTGATTCATAAAGGGAGAACCTTCTAATCTGTGTCTCCAGGAGAGGAAGATAGAACCCGCGCGTCACAGTCAGATACAGATTACGCTCCAGTACATCATCAATTCACCTCCAGGAAGGATTCTAGATCTTTTTCTGCTATGGAATCTATGAGCGCACAGCCTTGCTTTATCTTTCCCACGCCCAAGAGTTAGGGAGGCTTGTCCTTTCCAGAAGCTGAGCTTCAACTGGGGCACCTGCTACGTTTATATTTGTAAGTGCTTCCTGTTGAGGTTTAGTTTCTGTAAAATGAGCATCATGGCCTACCCAACCGGAGAATTTTCTACGAGTAAGTCAGTAAGCGTTACCTAGCATGTTTTCATATACCCCGTTTATATTGTACACTAAGACTACGTGATGGGCCTCGGGGGAAACGTTTCCAGCAACCTTGTGTGCCTTTGGCAATGTGATTGTTACTAGTGCTTCTTTGTGGAGATGTCCTCGTGCTTCTGCGCATCAACAACGCACGACCTGAATCGGCGGTAAACGCAGTGGTGTCGTTTTGGAAAGCTGTCCATCATCCTGGTAAAAGGCGGGAATTCCTTTGCCTACTACGAGGGTGGACGGGGCGTGGCTCAGTGGGCGGAGCTTACAGGTGATTCATAAAGGGAGAACCTTCTACTCTGTGTCTGCAGGAGAGGAAGATAGAACCCGCGCGTCACAGTCAGATACAGATTACGCTCCAGTACATCATCAATTCACCTCCAGGAAGGATTCTAGATCTTTTGCTGCTATGGAATCTCTGAGCGCACAGCCTTGCTTTATCTTTGCCAAGCCCAAGAGTTCGGGTGGCTTGTCCTTTCCAGAAGATGAGCTTCAACTGGGGCACCTGCTACTTTTATATTTGTAAGTGCTTCCTGTTGAGGTTTAGTTTCTGTAAAATGAGCATCGTGGCCTACCCAACCGGAGTATTTTCTACGAGTAAGTCAGTAAGCGTTACCTAGCATGTTTTCATATGCCCCGTTTATATTGTACACTAAGACTACGTGATGGGCCACGGGGGAAACCTCACCAGCAACCTTGTGTGCCTTTGGCAATGTGATCGTTACTAGTGCTTCTTTGTGGAGATGTCCTCGTGCTTCTGCGCATCAACAACGCACGACCTGAATCGGCGGTAAACGCAGTGGTGTCGTTTTGGAAAGCTGTCCATCATCCTGGTAAAAGGCGGGAATTCCTTTGCCTACTACGAGGGTGGACGGGGCGTGGCTCAGTGGGCGGAGCTTACAGGTGATCCATAAAGGGAGAACCTTCTACTCTGTGTCTCCAGGAGAGGAATATAGAACCCGCGCGTCACAGTCAGATACAGATTACGCTCCAGTACATCATCAATTCACCTCCAGGAAGGATTCTAGATCTTTTTCTGCTATGGAATCTATGAGCGCACAGCCTTGCTTTATCTTTCCCACGCCCAAGAGTTAGGGAGGCTTGTCCTTTCCAGAAGCTGAGCTTCAACTGGGGCACCTGCTACGTTTATATTTGTAAGTGCTTCCTGTTGTGGTTTAGTTTCTGTAAAATGAGCATCATGGCCTACCCAACCGGAGAATTTTCTACGAGTAAGTCAGTAAGCGTTACCTAGCATGTTTTCAAATGCCCCGTTTATATTGTACACTAAGACTACGTGATGGGCCACGGGGGAAACTTATCCAGCAACCTTGTGTGCCTTTGGCAATGTGATTGTTACTAGTGCTTCTTTGTGGAGATGTCCTCGTGCTTCTGCGCATCAACAACGCACAACCTGAATCAGCGGTAAACGCAGTGGTGTCGTTTTGGAAAGCTGTCCATCATCCTGGTAAAAGGCGGGAATTCCTTTGGCTACTACGAGGGTGGACGGGGCATGGCTCAGCGGGCGGAGCTTACAGGTGATTCATAAAGGGAGAACCTTCTACTCTGTGTCTGCAGGAGAGGAAGATAGAACCCGCGCGTCACAGTCAGATACAGATTACGCTCCAGTACATCATCAATTCACCTCCAGGAAGGATTCTAGATCTTTTGCTGCTTTGGAATCTCTGAGCGCACAGCCTTGCTTTATCTTTGCCAAGCCCAAGAGTTCGGGTGGCTTGTCCTTTCCAGAAGCTGACCTTCAACTGGGGCACCTGCTACGTTTATATTTGTAAGTGCATCCTGTTGAGGTTTAGTTTCTGTAAAATGAGCATCGTGGCCTACCCAACCGGAGTATTTTCTACGAGTAAGTCAGTAAGCGTTACCTGCATGTTTTATATGCCCGTTTATATTGTACACTAAGACTACGTGATGGGCCTCGGGGGAAACGTTTCCAGCAACCTTGTGTGCCTTTGGCAATGTGATTGTTACTAGTGCTTCTTTGTGGAGATGTCCTCGTGCTTCTGCGCATCAACAACGCACGACCTGAATCAGCGGTAAACGCAGTGGTGTCGTTTTGGAAAGCTGTCCATCATCCTGGTAAAAGGCGGGAATTCCTTTGCCTACTACGAGGGTGGACGGGGCGTGGCTCAGCGGGCGGAGCTTACAGGTGATTCATAAAGGGAGAACCTTCTACTCTGTCTCCAGGAGAGGAAGATAGAACCCGCGCGTCACAGTCAGATACAGATTACGCTCCAGTACATCATCAATTCACCTCCAGGAAGGATTCTAGATCTTTTTCTGCTATGGAATCTATGAGCGCACAGCCTTGCTTTATCTTTCCCACGCCCAAGAGTTAGGGAGGCTTGTCCTTTCCAGAAGCTGAGCTTCAACTGGGGCACCTGCTACGTTTATATTTGTAAGTGCTTCCTGTTGAGGTTTAGTTTCTGTAAAATGAGCATCATGGCCTACCCAGCCGGAGAATTTTCTACGAGTAAGTCAGTAAGCGTTACCTAGCATGTTTTCATATGCCCCGTTTATATTGTACACTAAGACTACGTGATGGGCCTCGGGGGAAACGTTTCCAGCAACCTTGTGTGCCTTTGGCAATGTGATTGTTACTAGTGCTTCTTTGTGGAGATGTCCTCGTGCTTCTGCGCATCAACAACGCACGACCTGAATCGGCGGTAAACGCAGTGGTGTCGTTTTGGAAAGCTGTCCATCATCCTGGTAAAAGGCGGGAATTCCTTTGCCTACTACGACGGTGGATGGGGCGTGGCTCAGTGGGCGGAGCTTACAGGTGATTCATAAAGGGAGAACCTTCTACTCTGTGTCTGCAGGAGAGGAAGATAGAACCCGCGCGTCACAGTCAGATACAGATTACGCTCCAGTACATCATCAATTCACCTCCAGGAAGGATTCTAGATCTTTTGCTGCTATGGAATCTTTGAGCGCACAGCCTTGCTTTATCTTTGCCAAGCCCAAGAGTTCGGGTGGCTTGTCCTTTCCAGAAGATGAGCTTCAACTGGGGCACCTGCTACGTTTATATTTGTAAGTGCTTCCTGTTGAGGTTTAGTTTCTGTAAAATGAGCATCGTGGCCTACCCAACCGGAGTATTTTCTACGAGTAAGTCAGTAAGCGTTACCTAGCATGTTTTCATATGCCCCGTTTATATTGTACACTAAGACTACGTGATGGGCCACGGGGGAAACCGCACCAGCAACCTTGTGTGCCTTTGGCAATGTGATCGTTACTAGTGCTTCTTTGTGGAGATGTCCTCGTGCTTCTGCGCATCAACAACGCACGACCTGAATCGGCGGTAAACGCAGTGGTGTCGTTTTGGAAAGCTGTCCATCATCCTGGTAAAAGGCGGGAATTCCTTTGCCTACTACGAGGGTGGACGGGGCATGGCTCAGTGGGCGGAGCTTACAGGTGATCCATAAAGGGAGAACCTTCTACTCTGTGTCTTCAGGAGAGGAAGATAGAACCCGCGCGTCACAGTCAGATACAGATTATGCTCCAGTACATCATCAATTCACCTCCAGGAAGGATTCTAGATCTTTTTCTGCTATGGAATCTATGAGCGCACAGCCTTGCTTTATCTTTCCCACGCCCAAGAGTTAGGGAGGCTTGTCCTTTCCAGAAGCTGAGCTGCAACTGGGGCACCTGCTACGTTTATATTTGTAAGTGCTTCCTGTTGAGGTTTAGTTTCTGTAAAATGAGCATCATGGCCTACCCAACCGGAGAATTTTCTACGAGTAAGTCAGTAAGTGTTACCTAGCATATTTTCAAATGCCCCGTTTATATTGTACACTAAGACTAGGTGATGGGCCACGGGGGAAACTTATCCAGCAACCTTGTGTGCCTTTGGCAATGTGATTGTTACTAGTGCTTCTTTGTGGAGATGTCCTCGTGCTTCTGCGCATCAACAACGCACAACCTGAATCAGCGGTAAACGCAGTGGTGTCGTTTTGGAAAGCTGTCCATCATCCTGGTAAAAGGCGGGAATTCCTTTGCCTACTACGAGGGTGGACGGGGCGTGGCTCAGCGGGCGGAGCTTACAGGTGATTCATAAAGGGAGAACCTTCTACTCTGTGTCTGCAGGAGAGGAAGATAGAACCCGCGCGTCACAGTCAGATACAGATTACGCTCCAGTACATCATCAATTCACCTCCAGGAAGGATTCTAGATCTTTTGCTGCTATGGAATCTCTGAGCGCACAGCCTTGCTTTATCTTTGCCAAGCCCAAGAGTTAGGGAGGCTTGTCCTTTCCAGAAGCTGAGCTTCAACTGGGGCACCTGCTACATTTATATTTGTAAGTGCTTCCTGTTGAGGTTTAGTTTCTGTAAAATGAGCATCGTGGCCTACCCAACCGGAGTATTTTCTACGAGTAAGTCAGTAAGCGTTACCTGCATGTTTTATATGCCCCGTTTATATTGTACACTAAGACTACGTGATGGGCCTCGGGGGAAACGTTTTCAGCAACCTTGTGTGCCTTTGGCAATGTGATTGTTACTAGTGCTTCTTTGTGGAGATGTCCTCGTGCTTCTGCGCATCAACAACGCACGACCTGAATCAGCGGTAAACGCAGTGTTGTCGTTTTGGAAAGCTGTCCATCATCCTGGTAAAAGGCGGGAATTCCTTTGCCTACTACGAGGGTGGATGGGGCTTGGCTCAGCGGGTGGAGCTTACAGGTGATTCATAAAGGGAGAACCTTCTACTCTGTGTCTCCAGGAGAGGAAGATAGAACCCGCGCGTCACAGTCAGATACAGATTACGCTCCAGTACATCATCAATTCACCTCCAGGAAGGATTCTAGATCTTTTTCTGCTATGGAATCTATGAGCGCACAGCCTTGCTTTATCTTTTCCACGCCCAAGAGTTAGGGAGGCTTGTCCTTTCCAGAAGCTGAGCTTCAACTGGGGCACCTGCTACGTTTATATTTGTAAGTGCTTCCTGTTGAGGTTTAGTTTCTGTAAAATGAGCATCATGGCCTACCCAACCTTATAATTTTCTACGAGTAAGTCAGTAAGCGTTACCTAGCATGTTTTCATATGCCCCGTTTATATTGTACACTAAGACTACGTGATGGGCCACAGGGGAAACTTATCCAGCAACCTTGTGTGCCTTTGGCAATGTGATTGTTACTAGTGCGTCTTTGTGGAGATGTCCTCGTGCTTCTGCGCATCAACAACGCACGACCTGAATCGGCGGTAAACGCAGTGGTGTCGTTTTGGAAAGCTGTCCATCATCCTGGTAAAAGGCGGGAATTCCTTTGCCTACTACGAGGGTGGACGGGGCGTGGCTCAGCGGGCGGAGCTTACAGGTGATCCATAAAGGGAGAACCTTCTACTCTGTGTCTCCAGGAGAGGAAGATAGAAGCCGCGCGTCACAGTCAGATACAGATTACGCTCCAGTACATCATCAATTCACCTCCAGGAAGGATTCTAGATCTTTTTCTGCTATGGAATCTATGAGCGCACAGCCTTGCTTTATCTTTCCCACGCCCAAGAGTTAGGGAGGCTTGTCCTTTCCAGAAGCTGAGCTTCAACTGGGGCACCTGCTACGTTTATATTTGTAAGTGCTTCCTATTGAGGTTTAGTTTCTGTAAAATGAGCATCATGGCCTACCCAACCGGAGAATTTTCTACGAGTAAGTCAGTAAGCGTTACCTAGCATGTTTTCAAATGCCCCGTTTATATTGTACACTAAGACTACGTGATGGGCCACGGGGGAAACTTATCCAGCAACCTTGTGTGCCTTTGGCAATGTGATTGTTACTAGTGCTTCTTTGTGGAGATGTCCTCGTGCTTCTGCGCATCAACAACGCACAACCTGAATCAGCGGTAAACGCAGTGGTGTCGTTTTGGAAAGCTGTCCATCATCCTGGTAAAAGGCGGGAATTCCTTTGCCTACTACGAGGGTGGACGGGGCGTGGCTCAGCGGGCGGAGCTTACAGGTGATTCATAAAGGGAGAACCTTCTACTCTGTGTCTGCAGGAGAGGAAGATAGAACCCGCGCGTCACAGTCAGATACAGATTACGCTCCAGTACATCATCAATTCACCTCCAGGAAGGATTCTAGATCTTTTGCTGCTATGGAATCTCTGAGCGCACAGCCTTGCTTTATCTTTGCCAAGCCCAAGAGTTCGGGTGGCTTGTCCTTTCCAGAAGATGAGCTTCAACTGGGGCACCTGCTACGTTTATATTTGTAAGTGCTTCCTGTTGAGGTTTAGTTTCTGTAAAATGAGCATCGTGGCCTACCCATCCGGAGTATTTTCTACGAGTAAGTCAGTAAGCGTTACCTAGCATGTTTTCATATGCCCCGTTTATATTGTACACTAAGACTACGTGATGGGCCACGGGGGAAACCTCACCAGCAACCTTGTGTGCCTTTGGCAATGTGATCGTTACTAGTGCTTCTTTGTGGAGATGTCCTCGTGCTTCTGCGCATCAACAACGCACGACCTGAATCGGCGGTAAACGCAGTGGTGTCGTTTTGGAAAGCTGTCCATCATCCTGGTAAAAGGCGGGAATTCCTTTGCCTACTACGAGGGTGGACGGGGCGTGGCTCAGTGGGCGGAGCTTACAGGTGATCCATAAAGGGAGAACCTTCTACTCTGTGTCTCCAGGAGAGGAAGATAGAACCCGCGCGTCACAGTCAGATACAGATTACGCTCCAGTACATCATCAATTCACCTCCAGGAAGGATTCTAGATCTTTTTCTGCTATGGAATCTATGAGCGCACAGCCTTGCTTTATCTTTCCCACGCCCAAGAGTTAGGGAGGCTTGTCCTTTCCAGAAGCTGAGCTTCAACTGGGGCACCTGCTACGTTTATATTTGTAAGTGCTTCCTGTTGAGGTTTAGTTTCTGTAAAATGAGCATCATGGCCTACCCAACCGGAGAATTTTCTACGAGTAACTCAGTAAGCGTTACCTAGCATGTTTTCAAATGCCCCTTTTATATTGTACACTAAGACTACGTGATGGGCCACGGGGGAAACTTATCCAGCAACCTTGTGTGCCTTTGGCAATGTGATTGTTACTAGTGCTTCTTTGTGGAGATGTCCTCGTGCTTCTGCGCATCAACAACGCACAACCTGAATCAGCGGTAAACGCAGTGGTGTCGTTTTGGAAAGCTGTCCATCATCCTGGTAAAAGGCGGGAATTCCTTTGCCTACTACGAGGGTGGACGGGGCGTGGCTCAGCGGGCGGAGCTTACAGGTGATTCATAAAGGGAGAACCTTCTACTCTGTGTCTGCAGGAGAGGAAGATAGAACCCGCGCGTCACAGTCAGATACAGATTACGCTCCAGTACATCATCAATTCACCTCCAGGAAGGATTCTAGATCTTTTGCTGCTATGGAATCTCTGAGCGCACAGCCTTGCTTTATCTTTGCCAAGCCCAAGAGTTAGGGAGGCTTGTCCTTTCCAGAAGCTGAGCTTCAACTGGGGCACCTGCTACGTTTATATTTGTAAGTGCTTCCTGTTGAGGTTTAGTTTCTGTAAAATGAGCATCGTGGCCTACCCAACCGGAGTATTTTCTACGAGTAAGTCAGTAAGCGTTACCTGCATGTTTTATATGCCCCGTTTATATTGTACACTAAGACTACGTGATGGGCCTCGGGGGAAACGTTTCCAGCAACCTTGTGTGCCTTTGGCAATGTGATTGTTACTAGTGCTTCTTTGTGGAGATGTCCTCGTGCTTCTGCGCATCAACAACGCACGACCTGAATCAGCGGTAAACGCAGTTTTGTCATTTTGGAAAGCTGTCCATCATCCTGGTAAAAGGCGGGAATTCCTTTGCCTACTACGAGGGTGGACGGGGCGTGGCTCAGCGGGCGGAGCTTACAGGTGATTCATAAAGGGAGAACCTTCTACTCTGTGTCTCCAGGAGAGGAAGATAGAACCCGCGCGTCACAGTCAGATACAGATTACGCTCCAGTACATCATCAATTCACCTCCAGGAAGGATTCTAGATCTTTTTCTGCTATGGAATCTATGAGCGCACAGCCTTGCTTTATCTTTCCCACGCCCAAGAGTTAGGGAGGCTTGTCCTTTCCAGAAGCTGAGCTTCAACTGGGGCACCTGCTACGTTTATATTTGTAAGTGCTTCCTGTTGAGGTTTAGTTTCTGTAAAATGAGCATCATGGCCTACCCAACCGGAGAATTTTCTACGAGTAAGTCAGTAATCGTTACCTAGCATGTTTTCATATGCCCCGTTTATATTGTACACTAAGACTACGTGATGGACCACAGGGGAAACTTATCCAGCAACCTTGTGTGCCTTTGGCAATGTGATTGTTACTAGTGCGTCTTTGTGGAGATGTCCTCGTGCTTCTGCGCATCAACAACGCACGACCTGAATCGGCGGTAAACGCAGTGGTGTCGTTTTGGAAAGTTGTCCATCATCCTGGTAAAAGGCGGGAATTCCTTTGCCTACTACGAGGGTGGACGGGGCGTGGCTCAGCGGGCGGAGCTTACAGGTGATCCATAAAGGGAGAACCTTCTACTCTGTGTCTCCAGGAGAGGAAGATAGAACCCGCGCGTCACAGTCAGATACAGATTACGCTCCAGTACATCATCAATTCACCTCCAGGAAGGATTCTAGATCTTTTTCTGCTATGGAATCTATGAGCGCACAGCCTTGCTTTATCTTTCCCACGCCCAAGAGTTAGGGAGGCTTGTCCTTTCCAGAAGCTGAGCTTCAACTGGGGCACCTGCTACGTTTATATTTGTAAGTGCTTCCTGTTGAGGTTTAGTTTCTGTAAAATGAGCATCATGGCCTACCCAACCGGAGAATTTTCTACGAGTAAGTCAGTAAGCGTTACCTAGCATGTTTTCAAATGCCCCGTTTATATTGTACACTAAGACTACGTGATGGGCCACGGGGAAACTTATCCAGCAACCTTGTGTGCCTTTGGCAATGTGATTGTTACTAGTGCTTCTTTGTGGAGATGTCCTCGTGCTTCTGCGCATCAACAACGCACAACCTGAATCAGCGGTAAACGCAGTGGTGTCGTTTTGGAAAGCTGTCCATCATCCTGGTAAAAGGCGGGAATTCCTTTGCCTACTATGAGGGTGGACGGGACGTGGCTCAGCGGGCGGAGCTTACAGGTGATTCATAAAGGGAGAACCTTCTACTCTGTGTCTGCAGGAGAGGAAGATAGAACCCGCGCGTCACAGTCAGATACAGATTACGCTCCAGTACATCATCAATTCACCTCCAGGAAGGATTCTAGATCTTTTGCTGCTTTGGAATCTCTGAGCGCACAGCCTTGCTTTATCTTTGCCAAGCCCAAGAGTTCGGGTGGCTTGTCCTTTCCAGAAGCTGACCTTCAACTGGGGCACCTGCTACGTTTATATTTGTAAGTGCTTCCTGTTGAGGTTTAGTTTCTGTAAAATGAGCATCGTGGCCTACCCAACCGGAGTATTTTCGACGAGTAAGTCAGTAAGCGTTACCTGCAAGTTTTATATGCCCCGTTTATATTGTACACTAATACTACGTGATGGGCCTCGGGGGAAACGTTTCCAGCAACCTTGTGTGCCTTTGGCAATGTGATTGTTACTAGTGCTTCTTTGTGGAGATGTCCTCGTGCTTCTGCGCATCAACAACGCACGACCTGAATCAGCGGTAAACGCAGTGGTGTCGTTTTGGAAAGCTGTCCATCATCCTGGTAAAAGGCGGGAATTCCTTTGCCTACTACGAGGGTGGACGGGGCGTGGCTCAGTGGGCGGAGCTTACAGGTGATTCATAAAGGGAGAACCTTCTACTCTGTGTCTCCAGGAGAGGAAGATAGAACCCGCGCGTCACAGTCAGATACAGATTACGCTCCAGTACATCATCAATTCACCTCCAGGAAGGATTCTAGATGTTTTTCTGCTATGGAATCTATGAGCGCACAGCCTTGCTTTATCTTTCCCACGCCCAAGAGTTAGGGAGGCTTGTCCTTTCCAGAAGCTGAGCTTCAACTGGGGCACCTGCTACGTTTATATTTGTAAGTGCTTCCTGTTGAGGTTTAGTTTCTGTAAAATGAGCATCATGGCCTACCCAACCGGAGAATTTTCTACGAGTAAGTCAGTAAGCGTTACCTAGCATGTTTTCATATGCCCCGTTTATATTGTACACTAAGACTACGTGATGGGCCTCGGGGGAAACGTTTCCAGCAACCTTGTGTGCCTTTGGCAATGTGATTGTTACTAGTGCTTCTTTGTGGAGATGTCCTCGTGCTTCTGCGCATCAACAACGCACGACCTGAATCGGCGGTAAACGCAGTGGTGTCGTTTTGGAAAGCTGTCCATCATCCTGGTAAAAGGCGGGAATTCCTTTGCCTACTACGAGGGTGGACGGGGCGTGGCTCAGTGGGCGGAGCTTACAGGTGATTCATAAAGGGAGAACCTTCTACTCTGTGTCTGCAGGAGAGGAAGATAGAACCCGCGCGTCATAGTCAGATACAGATTACGCTCCAGTACATCATCAATTCACCTCCAGGAAGGATTCTAGATCTTTTGCTGCTATGGAATCTCTGAGCGCACAGCCTTGCTTTATCTTTGCCAAGCCCAAGAGTTAGGGAGGCTTGTCCTTTCCAGAAGCTGAGCTTCAACTGGGGCACCTGCTACGTTTATATTTGTAAGTGCTTCCTGTTGAGGTTTAGTTTCTGTAAAATGAGCATCGTGGCCTACCCAACCGGAGTATTTTCTACGAGTAAGTCAGTAAGCGTTACCTGCATGTTTTATATGCCCCGTTTATATTGTACACTAAGACTACGTGATGGGCCTCGGGGGAAACGTTTCCAGCAACCTTGTGTGCCTTTGGCAATGTGATTGTTACTAGTGCTTCTTTGTGGAGATGTCCTCGTGCTTCTGCGCATCAACAACGCACGACCTGAATCAGCGGTAAACTCAGTGGTGTCGTTTTGGAAAGCTGTCCATCATCCTGGTAAAAGGTGGGAATTCCTTTGCCTACTACGAGGGTGGACGGGGCGTGGCTCAGCGGGCGGAGCTTACAGGTGATTCATAAAGGGAGAACCTTCTACTCTGTGTCTCCAGGAGAGGAAGATAGAACCCGAGCGTCACAGTCAGATACAGATTACGCTCCAGTACATCATCAATTCACCTCCAGGAAGGATTCTAGATCTTTTTCTGCTATGGAATCTATGAGCGCACAGCCTTGCTTTATCTTTCCCACACCCAAGAGTTAGGGAGGCTTGTCCTTTCCAGAAGCTGAGCTTCAACTGGGGCACCTGCTACGTTTATATTTGTAAGTGCTTCCTGTTGAGGTTTAGTTTCTGTAAAATGAGCATCATGGCCTACCCAACCGGAGAATTTTCTACGAGTAAGTCAGTAAGCGTTACCTAGCATGTTTTCATATGCCCCGTTTATATTGTACACTAAGACTACGTGATGGGCCACGGGGGAAACCTCACCAGCAACCTTGTGTGCCTTTGGCAATGTGATCGTTACTAGTGCTTCTTTGTGGAGATGTCCTCGTGCTTCTGCGCATCAACAACGCACGACCTGAATCGGCGGTAAACGCAGTCGTGTCGTTTTGGAAAGCTGTCCATCATCCTGGTAAAAGGCGGGAATTCCTTTGCCTACTACGAGGGTGGACGGGGCGTGGCTCAGTGGGCGGAGCTTTCAGGTGATCCATAAAGGGAGAACCTTCTACTCTGTGTCTCCAGGAGAGGAAGATAGAACCCGCGCGTCACAGTCAGATACAGATTACGCTCCAGTACATCATCAATTCACCTCCAGGAAGGATTCTAGATCTTTTTCTGCTATGGAATCTATGAGCGCACAGCCTTGCTTTATCTTTCCCACGCCCAAGAGTTAGGGAGGCTTGTCCTTTCCAGAAGCTGAGCTTCAACTGGGGCACCTGCTACGTTTATATTTGTAAGTGCTTCCTGTTGAGGTTTAGTTTCTGTAAAATGAGCATCATGGCCTACTCAACCGGAGAATTTTCTACGAGTAAGTCAGTAAGCGTTACCTAGCATGTTTTCAAATGCCCCGATTATATTGTACACTAAGACTACGTGATGGGCCACGGGGGAAACTTATCCAGCAACCTTGTGTGCCTTTGGCAATGTGATTGTTACTAGTGCTTCTTTGTGGAGATGTCCTCGTGCTTCTGCGCATCAACAACGCACAACCTGAATCAGCGGTAAACGCAGTGGTGTCGTTTTGGAAAGCTGTCCATCATCCTGGTAAAAGGCGGGAATTCCTTTGCCTACTACGAGGGTGGACGGGGCGTGGCTCAGCGGGCGGAGCTTACAGGTGATTCATAAAGGGAGAACCTTCTACTCTGTGTCTCCAGGAGAGGAAGATAGAACCCGCGCGTCACAGTCAGATACAGATTACGCTCCAGTACATCATCAATTCACCTCCAGGAAGGATTCTAGATCTTTTGCTGCTATGGAATCTCTGAGCGCACAGCCTTGCTTTATCTTTGCCAAGCCCAAGAGTTAGGGAGGCTTGTCCTTTCCAGAAGCTGAGCTTCAACTGGGGCACCTGCTACGTTTATATTTGTAAGTGCTTCCTGTTGAGGTTTAGTTTCTGTAAAATGAGCATCGTGGCCTACCCAACCGGAGTATTTTCTACGAGTAAGTCAGTAAGCGTTACCTGCATGTTTTATATGCCCCGTTTATATTGTACACTAAGACTACGTGATGGGCCTCGGGGGAAACGTTTCCAGCAACCTTGTGTGCCTTTGGCAATGTGATTGTTACTAGTGCTTCTTTGTGGAGATGTCCTCGTGCTTCTGCGCATCAACAACGCACGACCTGAATCAGCGGTAAACGCAGTGGTGTCGTTTTGGAAAGCTGTCCATCATCCTGGTAAAAGGCGGGAATTCCTTTGCCTACTACGAGGGTGGACGGGGCGTGGCTCAGCGGGCGGAGCTTACAGGTGATTCATAAAGGGAGAACCTTCTACTCTGTGTCTGCAGGAGAGGAAGATAGA
The DNA here is from genome assembly GCF_031143425.1 of Pleurodeles waltl. Taxonomy (NCBI): domain Eukaryota; kingdom Metazoa; phylum Chordata; class Amphibia; order Caudata; family Salamandridae; genus Pleurodeles; species Pleurodeles waltl. The sequence goes on from NC_090436.1 coordinate 32,924,605, forward strand.
ACCCGCGCGTCACAGTCAGATACAGATTACGCTCCAGTACATCATCAATTCACCTCCAGGAAGGATTCTAGATCTTTTTCTGCTATGGAATCTATGAGCGCACAGCCTTGCTTTATCTTTCCCACGCCCAAGAGTTAGGGAGGCTTGTCCTTTCCAGAAGCTGAGCTTCAACTGGGGCACCTGCTACGTTTATATTTGTAAGTGCTTCCTGTTGAGGTTTAGTTTCTGTAAAATGAGCATCATGGCCTACCCAACCGGAGAATTTTCTACGAGTAAGTCAGTAAGCGTTACCTAGCATGTTTTCATATGCCCCGTTTATATTGTACACTAAGACTACGTGATGGGCCACGGGGGAAACCTCACCAGCAACCTTGTGTGCCTTTGGCAATGTGATCGTTACTAGTGCTTCTTTGTGGAGATGTCCTCGTGCTTCTGCGCATCAACAACGCACGACCTGAATCGGCGGTAAACGCAGTCGTGTCGTTTTGGAAAGCTGTCCATCATCCTGGTAAAAGGCGGGAATTCCTTTGCCTACTACGAGGGTGGACGGGGCGTGGCTCAGTGGGCGGAGCTTTCAGGTGATCCATAAAGGGAGAACCTTCTACTCTGTGTCTCCAGGAGAGGAAGATAGAACCCGCGCGTCACAGTCAGATACAGATTACGCTCCAGTACATCATCAATTCACCTCCAGGAAGGATTCTAGATCTTTTTCTGCTATGGAATCTATGAGCGCACAGCCTTGCTTTATCTTTCCCACGCCCAAGAGTTAGGGAGGCTTGTCCTTTCCAGAAGCTGAGCTTCAACTGGGGCACCTGCTACGTTTATATTTGTAAGTGCTTCCTGTTGAGGTTTAGTTTCTGTAAAATGAGCATCATGGCCTACTCAACCGGAGAATTTTCTACGAGTAAGTCAGTAAGCGTTACCTAGCATGTTTTCAAATGCCCCGTTTATATTGTACACTAAGACTACGTGATGGGCCACGGGGGAAACTTATCCAGCAACCTTGTGTGCCTTTGGCAATGTGATTGTTACTAGTGCTTCTTTGTGGAGATGTCCTCGTGCTTCTGCGCATCAACAACGCACAACCTGAATCAGCGGTAAACGCAGTGGTGTCGTTTTGGAAAGCTGTCCATCATCCTGGTAAAAGGCGGGAATTCCTTTGCCTACTACGAGGGTGGACGGGGCGTGGCTCAGCGGGCAGAGCTTACAGGTGATTCATAAAGGGAGAACCTTCTACTCTGTGTCTCCAGGAGAGGAAGATAGAACCCGCGCGTCACAGTCAGATACAGATTACGCTCCAGTACATCATCAATTCACCTCCAGGAAGGATTCTAGATCTTTTGCTGCTATGGAATCTCTGAGCGCACAGCCTTGCTTTATCTTTGCCAAGCCCAAGAGTTAGGGAGGCTTGTCCTTTCCAGAAGCTGAGCTTCAACTGGGGCACCTGCTACGTTTATATTTGTAAGTGCTTCCTGTTGAGGTTTAGTTTCTGTAAAATGAGCATCGTGGCCTACCCAACCGGAGTATTTTCTACGAGTAAGTCAGTAAGCGTTACCTGCATGTTTTATATGCCCCGTTTATATTGTACACTAAGACTACGTGATGGGCCTCGGGGGAAACGTTTCCAGCAACCTTGTGTGCCTTTGGCAATGTGATTGTTACTAGTGCTTCTTTGTGGAGATGTCCTCGTGCTTCTGCGCATCAACAACGCACGACCTGAATCAGCGGTAAACGCAGTGGTGTCGTTTTGGAAAGCTGTCCATCATCCTGGTAAAAGGCGGGAATTCCTTTGCCTACTACGAGGGTGGACGGGGCGTGGCTCAGCGGGCGGAGCTTACAGGTGATTCATAAAGGGAGAACCTTCTACTCTGTGTCTGCAGGAGAGGAAGATAGAACCCGCGCGTCACAGTCAGATACAGATTACGCTCCAGTACATCATCAATTCACCTCCAGGAAGGATTCTAGATCTTTTTCTGCTATGGAATCTATGAGCGCACAGCCTTGCTTTATCTTTCCCACGCCCAAGAGTTAGGGAGGCTTGTCCTTTCCAGAAGCTGAGCTTCAACTGGGGCACCTGCTACGTTTATATTTGTAAGTGCTTCCTGTTGAGGTTTAGTTTCTGTAAAATGAGCATCATGGCCTACCCAACCGGAGAATTTTCTACGAGTAAGTCAGTAAGCGTTACCTAGCATGTTTTCATATGCCCCGTTTATATTGTACACTAAGACTACGTGATGGGCCTCGGGGGAAACGTTTCCAGCAACCTTGTGTGCCTTTGGCAATGTGATTGTTACTAGTGCTTCTTTGTGGAGATGTCATCGTGCTTCTGCGCATCAACAACGCACGACCTGAATCAGCGGTAAACGCAGTGGTGTCGTTTTTGGAAAGCTGTCCATCATCCTGGTAAAAGGTGGGAATTCCTTTGCCTACTACGAGGGTGGACGGGGCGTGGCTCAGTGGGCGGAGCTTACAGGTGATTCATAAAGGGAGAACCTTCTACTCTGTGTCTCCAGGAGAGGAAGATAGAACCCGCGCGTCACAGTCAGATACAGATTACGCTCCAGTACATCATCAATTCACCTCCAGGAAGGATTCTAGATCTTTTGCTGCTATGGAATCTCTGAGCGCACAGCCTTGCTTTATCTTTGCCAAGCCCCATAGTTAGGGAGGCTTGTCCTTTCCAGAAGCTGAGCTTCAACTGGGGCACCTGCTACGTTTATATTTGTAAGTGCTTCCTGTTGAGGTTTAGTTTCTGTAAAATGAGCATCGTGGCCTACCCAACCGGAGTATTTTCTACGAGTAAGTCAGTAAGCGTTACCTGCATGTTTTATATGCCCCGTTTATATTGTACACTAAGACTACGTGATGGGCCTCGGGGGAAACGTTTCCAGCAACCTTGTGTGCCTTTGGCAATGTGATTGTTACTAGTGCTTCTTTGTGGAGATGTCCTCGTGCTTCTGCGCATCAACAACGCACGACCTGAATCAGCGGTAAACGCAGTGGTGTCGTTTTGGAAAGCTGTCCATCATCCTGGTAAAAGGCGGGAATTCCTTTGCCTACTACGAGGGTGGACAGGGCGTGGCTCAGCGGGCGGAGCTTACAGGTGATTCATAAAGGGAGAACCTTCTACTCTGTGTCTCCAGGAGAGGAAGATAGAACCCGCGCGTCACAGTCAGATACAGATTACGCTCCAGTACATCATCATTTCACCTCCAGGAAGGATTCTAGATCTTTTTCTGCTATGGAATCTATGAGCGCACAGCCTTGCTTTATCTTTCCCCCGCCCAAGAGTTAGGGAGGCTTGTCCTTTCCAGAAGCTGAGCTTCAACTGGGGCACCTGCTACGTTTATATTTGTAAGTGCTTCCTGTTGAGGTTTAGTTTCTGTAAAATGAGCATCATGGCCTACCCAACCGGAGAATTTTCTACGAGTAAGTCAGTAAGCGTTACCTAGCATGTTTTCATATGCCCCGTTTATATTGTACACTAAGACTACGTGATGGGCCTCGGGGGAAACGTTTCCAGCAACCTTGTGTGCCTTTGGCAATGTGATTGTTACTAGTGCTTCTTTGTGGAGATGTCATCGTGCTTCTGCGCATCAACAACGCACGACCTGAATCAGCGGTAAACGCAGTGGTGTCGTTTTGGAAAGCTGTCCATCATCCTGGTAAAAGGCGGGAATTCCTTTGCCTACTACGAGGGTGGACGGGGCGTGGCTCAGCCGGCGGAGCTTACAGGTGATTCATAAAGGGAGAACCTTCTACTCTGTGTCTCCAGGAGAGGAAGATAGAACCCGCGCGTCACAGTCAGATACAGATTACGCTCCAGTACATCATCAATTCACCTCCAGGAAGGATTCTAGATCTTTTTCTGCTATGGAATCTATGAGCGCACAGCCTTGCTTTATCTTTCCCACGCCCAAGAGTTAGGGAGGCTTGTCCTTTCCAGAAGCTGAGCTTCAACTGGGGCACCTGCTACGTTTATATTTGTAAGTGCTTCCTGTTGAGGTTTAGTTTCTGTAAAATGAGCATCATGGCCTACCCAACCGGAGAATTTTCTACGAGTAAGTCAGTAAGCGTTACCTAGCATGTTTTCATATGCCCCGTTTCTATTGTACACTAAGACTACGTGATGGGCCTCGGGGGAAACGTTTCAAGCAACCTTGTGTGCCTTTGGCAATGTGATTGTTACTAGTGCTTCTTTGTGGAGATGTCATTGTGCTTCTGCGCATCAACAACGCACGACCTGAATCAGCGGTAAACGCAGTGGTGTCGTTTTTGGAAAGCTGTCCATCATCCTGGTAAAAGGCGGGAATTCCTTTGCCTACTACGAGGGTGAACGGGGCGTGGCTCAGCGGGCGGAGCTTACAGGTGATTCATAAAGGGAGAACCTTCTACTCTGTGTCTCCAGGAGAGGAAGATAGAACCCGCGCGTCACAGTCAGATACAGATTACGCTCCAGTACATCATCAATTCACCTCCAGGAAGGATTCTAGATTTTTTTCTGCTTTGGAATCTCTGAGCGCACAGCCTTGCTTTATCTTTGCCAAGCCCAAGAGTTCGGGTGGCTTGTCCTTTCCAGAAGCTGAGCTTCAACTGGGGCACCTGCTACGTTTATATTTGTAAGTGCTTCCTGTTGAGGTTTAGTTTCTGTAAAATGAGCATCGTGGCCTACCCAACCCGAGTATTTTCTACGAGTAAGTCAGTAAGCGTTACCTAGCATGTTTTCATATGCACCGTTTATATTGTACACTAAGACTACGTGATGGGCCTCAGGGGAAACGTTTCCAGCAACCTTGTGTGCCTTTGGCAATGTGATTGTTACTAGTGCTTCTTTGTGGAGATGTCCTCGTGCTTCTGCGCATCAACAACGCACGACCTGAATCAGCGGTAAACGCAGTGGTGTCGTTTTGGAAAGCTGTCCATCATCCTGGTAAAAGGCGGGAATTCCTTTGCCTACTACGAGGGTGGACGGGCGTGGCTCAGCGGGCGGAGCTTACAGGTGATTCATAAAGGGAGAACCTTCTACTCTGTGTCTCCAGGAGAGGAAGATAGAACCCGCGCGTCACAGTCAGATACAGATTACGCTCCAGTACATCATCAATTCACCTCCAGGAAGGATTCTAGATCTTTTTCTGCTATGGAATCTATGAGCGCACAGCCTTGCTTTATCTTTCCCACGCCCAAGAGTTAGGGAGGCTTGTCCTTTCCAGAAGCTGAGCTTCAACTGGGGCACCTGCTACGTTTATATTTGTAAGTGCTTCCTGTTGAGGTTTAGTTTCTGTAAAATGAGCATCATGGCCTACCCAACCGGAGAATTTTCTACGAGTAAGTCAGTAAGCGTTACCTAGCATGTTTTCATATGCCCCGTTTATATTGTACACTAAGACTACGTGATGGGCCACGGGGGAAACGTATCCAGCAACCTTGTGTGCCTTTGGCAATGTGATTGTTACTAGTGCGTCTTTGTGGAGATGTCCTCGTGCTTCTGCGCATCAACAACGCACGACCTGAATCGGCGGTAAACGCAGTGGTGTCGTTTTGGAAAGCTGTCCATCATCCTGGTAAAAGGCGGGAATTCCTTTGCCTACTACGAGGGTGGACGGGGCGTGGCTCAGTGGGCGGAGCTTACAGGTGATCCATAAAGGGAGAACCTTCTACTCTGTGTCTGCAGGAGAGGAAGATAGAACCCGCGCGTCACAGTCAGATACAGATTACGCTCCAGTACATCATCAATTCACCTCCAGGAAGGATTCTAGATCTTTTTCTGCTTTGGAATCTCTGAGCGCACAGCCTTGCTTTATCTTTGCCAAGCCCAAGAGTTCGGGTGGCTTGTCCTTTCCAGAAGCTGACCTTCAACTGGGGCACCTGCTACGTTTATATTTGTAAGTGCTTCCTGTTGAGGTTTAGTTTCTGTAAAATGAGCATCGTGGCCTACCCAACCGGAGAATTTTCTACGAGTAAGTCAGTAAGCGTTACCTGCATGTTTTATATGCCCCGTTTATATTGTACACTAAGACTACGTGATGGGCCTCGGGGGAAACGTTTCCAGCAACCTTGTGTGCCTTTGGCAATGTGATTGTTACTAGTGCTTCTTTGTGGAGATGTCCTCGTGCTTCTGCGCATCAACAACGCACGACCTGAATCAGCGGTAAACGCAGTGGTGTCGTTTTGGAAAGCTGTCCATCATCCTGGTAAAAGGCGGGAATTCCTTTGCCTACTACGAGGGTGGACAGGGCGTGGCTCAGCGGGCGGAGCTTACAGGTGATTCATAAAGGGAGAACCTTCTACTCTGTGTCTCCAGGAGAGGAAGATAGAACCCGCGCGTCACAGTCAGATACAGATTACGCTCCAGTACATCATCATTTCACCTCCAGGAAGGATTCTAGATCTTTTTCTGCTATTGAATCTATGAGCGCACAGCCTTGCTTTATCTTTCCCCCGCCCAAGAGTTAGGGAGGCTTGTCCTTTCCAGAAGCTGAGCTTCAACTGGGGCACCTGCTACGTTTATATTTGTAAGTGCTTCCTGTTGAGGTTTAGTTTCTGTAAAATGAGCATCATGGCCTACCCAACCGGAGAATTTTCTACGAGTAAGTCAGTAAGCGTTACCTAGCATGTTTTCATATGCCCCGTTTATATTGTACACTAAGACTACGTGATGGGCCTCGGGGGAAACGTTTCCAGCAACCTTGTGTGCCTTTGGCAATGTGATTGTTACTAGTGCTTCTTTGTGGAGATGTCATCGTGCTTCTGCGCATCAACAACGCACGACCTGAATCAGCGGTAAACGCAGTGGTGTCGTTTTGGAAAGCTGTCCATCATCCTGGTAAAAGGCGGGAATTCCTTTGCCTACTACAAGGGTGGACGGGGCGTGGCTCAGCCGGCGGAGCTTACAGGTGATTCATAAAGGGAGAACCTTCTACTCTGTGTCTCCAGGAGAGGAAGATAGAACCCGCGCGTCACAGTCAGATACAGATTACGCTCCAGTACATCATCAATTCACCTCCAGGAAGGATTCTAGATCTTTTTCTGCTATGGAATCTATGAGCGCACAGCCTTGCTTTATCTTTCCCACGCCCAAGAGTTAGGGAGGCTTGTCCTTTCCAGAAGCTGAGCTTCAACTGGGGCACCTGCTACGTTTATATTTGTAAGTGCTTCCTGTTGAGGTTTAGTTTCTGTAAAATGAGCATCATGGCCTACCCAACCGGAGAATTTTCTACGAGTAAGTCAGTAAGCGTTACCTAGCATGTTTTCATATGCCCCGTTTATATTGTACACTAAGACTACGTGATGGGCCTCGGGGGAAACGTTTCCAGCAACCTTGTGTGCCTTTGGCAATGTGATTGTTACTAGTGCTTCTTTGTGGAGATGTCATCGTGCTTCTGCGCATCAACAACGCACGACCTGAATCAGCGGTAAACGCAGTGGTGTCGTTTTTGGAAAGCTGTCCATCATCCTGGTAAAAGGCGGGAATTCCTTTGCCTACTACGAGGGTGAACGGGGCGTGGCTCAGCGGGCGGAGCTTACAGGTGATTCATAAAGGGAGAACCTTCTACTCTGTGTCTCCAGGAGAGGAAGATAGAACCCGCGCGTCACAGTCAGATACAGATTACGCTCCAGTACATCATCAATTCACCTCCAGGAAGGATTCTAGATTTTTTTCTGCTTTGGAATCTCTGAGCGCACAGCCTTGCTTTATCTTTGCCAAGCCCAAGAGTTCGGGTGGCTTGTCCTTTCCAGAAGCTGAGCTTCAACTGGGGCACCTGCTACGTTTATATTTGTAAGTGCTTCCTGTTGAGGTTTAGTTTCTGTAAAATGAGCATCGTGGCCTACCCAACCCGAGTATTTTCTACGAGTAAGTCAGTAAGCGTTACCTAGCATGTTTTCATATGCACCGTTTATATTGTACACTAAGACTACGTGATGGGCCTCAGGGGAAACGTTTCCAGCAACCTTGTGTGCCTTTGACAATGTGATTGTTACTAGTGCTTCTTTGTGGAGATGTCCTCGTGCTTCTGCGCATCAACAACGCACGACCTGAATCAGCGGTAAACGCAGTGGTGTCGTTTTGGAAAGCTGTCCATCATCCTGGTAAAAGGCGGGAATTCCTTTGCCTACTACGAGGGTGGACGGGGCGTGGCTCAGCGGGCGGAGCTTACAGGTGATTCATAAAGGGAGAACCTTCTACTCTGTGTCTCCAGGAGAGGAAGATAGAACCCGCGCGTCACAGTCAGATACAGATTACGCTCCAGTACATCATCAATTCACCTCCAGGAAGGATTCTAGATCTTTTTCTGCTATGGAATCTATGAGCGCACAGCCTTGCTTTATCTTTCCCACGCCCAAGAGTTAGGGAGGCTTGTCCTTTCCAGAAGCTGAGCTTCAACTGGGGCACCTGCTACGTTTATATTTGTAAGTGCTTCCTGTTGAGGTTTAGTTTCTGTAAAATGAGCATCATGGCCTACCCAACCGGAGAATTTTCTACGAGTAAGTCAGTAAGCGTTACCTAGCATGTTTTCATATGCCCCGTTTATATTGTACACTAAGACTACGTGATGGGCCACGGGGGAAACGTATCCAGCAACCTTGTGTGCCTTTGGCAATGTGATTGTTACTAGTGCGTCTTTGTGGAGATGTCCTCGTGCTTCTGCGCATCAACAACGCACGACCTGAATCGGCGGTAAACGCAGTGGTGTCGTTTTGGAAAGCTGTCCATCATCCTGGTAAAAGGCGGGAATTCCTTTGCCTACTACGAGGGTGGACGGGGCGTGGCTCAGTGGGCGGAGCTTACAGGTGATCCATAAAGGGAGAACCTTCTACTCTGTGTCTCCAGGAGAGGAAGATAGAACCCGCGCGTCACAGTCAGATACAGATTACGCTCCAGTACATCATCAATTCACCTCCAGGAAGGATTCTAGATCTTTTTCTGCTATGGAATCTATGAGCGCACAGCCTTGCTTTATCTTTCCCACGCCAAAGAGTTAGGGAGGCTTGTCCTTTCCAGAAGCTGAGCTTCAACTGGGGCACCTGCTACGTTTATATTTGTAAGTGCTTCCTGTTGAGGTTTAGTTTCTGTAAAATGAGCATCATGGCCTACCCAACCGGAGAATTTTCTACGAGTAAGTCAGTAAACGTTACCTAGCATGTTTTCAAATGCCCCGTTTATATTGTACACTAAGACTACGTGATGGGCCACGGGGAAACTTATCCAGCAACCTTGTGTGCCTTTGGCAATGTGATTGTTACTAGTGCTTCTTTGTGGAGATGTCCTCGTGCTTCTGCGCATCAACAACGCACAACCTGAATCAGCGGTAAACGCAGTGGTGTCGTTTTGGAAAGCTGTCCATCATCCTGGTAAAAGGCGGGAATTCCTTTGCCTACTACGAGGGTGGACGGGGCGTGGCTCAGCGGGCGGAGCTTACAGGTGATTCATAAAGGGAGAACCTTCTACTCTGTGTCTGCAGGAGAGGAAGATAGAACCCGCGCGTCACAGTCAGATACAGATTACGCTCCAGTACATCATCAATTCACCTCCAGGAAGGATTCTAGATCTTTTTCTGCTTTGGAATCTCTGAGCGCACAGCCTTGCTTTATCTTTGCCAAGCCCAAGAGTTCGGGTGGCTTGTCCTTTCCAGAAGCTGACCTTCAACTGGGGCACCTGCTACGTTTATATTTGTAAGTGCTTCCTGTTGAGGTTTAGTTTCTGTAAAATGAGCATCGTGGCCTACCCAACCGGAGTATTTTCTACGAGTAAGTCAGTAAGCGTTACCTGCATGTTTTATATGCCCCGTTTATATTGTACACTAAGACTACGTGATGGGCCTCGGGGGAAACGTTTCCAGCAACCTTGTGTGCCTTTGGCAATGTGATTGTTACTAGTGCTTCTTTGTGGAGATGTCCTCGTGCTTCTGCGCATCAACAACGCACGACCTGAATCAGCGGTAAACGCAGTGGTGTCGTTTTGGAAAGCTGTCCATCATCCTGGTAAAAGGCGGGAATTCCTTTGCCTACTACGAGGGTGGACGGGGCGTGGCTCAGCGGGCGGAGCTTACAGGTGATTCATAAAGGGAGAACCTTCTACTCTGTCTCTCCAGGAGAGGAAGATAGAACCCGCGCGTCACAGTCAGATACAGATTACGCTCCAGTACATCATCAATTCACCTCCAGGAAGGATTCTAGATCTTTTTCTGCTATGGAATCTATGAGCGCACAGCCTTGCTTTATCTTTCACACGCCCAAGAGTTAGGGAGGCTTGCCCTTTCCAGAAGCTGAGATTCAACTGGGGCACCTGCTACGTTTATATTTGTAAGTGCTTCCTGTTGAGGTTTAGTTTCTGTAAAATGAGCATCATGGCCTACCCAACCGGAGAATTTTCTACGAGTAAGTCAGTAAGCGTTACCTAGCATGTTTTCATATGCCCCGTTTATATTGTACACTAAGACTACGTGATGGGCCTCGGGGGAAACGTTTCCAGCAACCTTGTGTGCCTTTGGCAATGTGATTGTTACTAGTGCTTCTTTGTGGAGATGTCCTCGTGCTTCTGCGCATCAACAACGCACGACCTGAATCGGCGGTAAACGCAGTGGTGTCGTTTTGAAAAGCTGTCCATCATCCTGGTAAAAGGCGGGAATTCCTTTGCCTACTACGAGGGTGGACGGGGCGTGGCTCAGTGGGCGGAGCTTACAGGTGATTCATAAAGGGAGAACCTTCTACTCTGTGTCTGCAGGAGAGGAAGAAAGAACCCGCGCGTCACAGTCAGATACAGATTACGCTCCAGTACATCATCAATTCACCTCCAGGAAGGATTCTAGATCTTTTGCTGCTATGGAATCTCTGAGCGCACAGCCTTGCTTTATCTTTGCCAAGCCCAAGAGTTCGGGTGGCTTGTCCTTTCCAGAAGCTGAGCTTCAACTGGGGCACCTGCTACGTTTATATTTGTAAGTGCTTCCTGTTGAGGTTTAGTTTCTGTAAAATGAGCATCGTGGCCTACCCAACCGGAGTATTTTCTACGAGTAAGTCAGTAAGCGTTACCTGCATGTTTTATATGCCCCGTTTATATTGTACACTAAGACTACGTGATGGACCAAGGGAAAAAACGTCTCCAGCAACCTTGTGTGCCTTTGGCAATATGATTGTTACTAGTGCGTCTTTGTGGAGATGTCCTCGTGCTTCTGCGCATCAACAACGCACGACCTGAATCGGCGGTAAACGCAGTGGTGTCGTTTTGGAAAGCTGTCCATCATCCTGGTAAAAGGTGGGAATTCCTTTGCCTACTACGAGGGTGGACGGGGCGTGGCTCAACGGGCGGAGCTTACAGGTGATTCATAAAGGGAGAACCTTCTACTCTGTGTCTCCAGGAGAGGAAGATAGAACCAGCGCGTCACAGTCAGATACAGATTACGCTCCAGTACATCATCAATTCACCTCCAGGAAGGATTCTAGATCTTTTGCTGCTATGGAATCTCTGAGCGCACAGCCTTGCTTTATCTTTGCCAAGCCCAAGAGTTCGGGTGGCTTGTCCTTTCCAGAAGCTGAGCTTCAACTGGGGCACCTGCTACGTTTATATTTGTAAGTGCTTCCTGTTGAGGTTTAGTTTCTGTAAAATGAGCATCGTGGCCTATCCAACCGGAGTATTTTCTACGAGTAAGTCAGTAAGCGTTACCTGCATGTTTTATATGCCCCGTTTATATTGTACACTAAGGCTACGTGATGGGCCTCGGGGGAAACCTCACCAGCAACCTTGAGTGCCTTTGGCAATGTGATTGTTACTAGTGCGTCTTTGTGGAGATGTCCTCGTGCTTCTGCGCATCAACAACGCACCACCTGAATCGGTGGTAAACGCAGTGGTGTCGTTTTAAAAAGCTGTCCATCATCCTGGTAAAAGGCGGGAATTCCTTTGCCTACTACGAGGGTGGACGGGGGTGGCTCAGTGGGCGGAGTTTACAGGTGATTCATAAAGGGAGAACCTTCTACTCTGTGTCTGCAGGAGAGGAAGATAGAACCCGCGCGTCACAGTCAGATTCAGATTACGCTCCAGTACATCATCAATTCACCTCCAGGAAGGATTCTAGATCTTTTGCTGCTATGGAATCTCTGAGCGCACAGCCTTGCTTTATCTTTGCCAAGCCCAAGAGTTAGGGAGGCTTGTCCTTTCCAGAAGCTGAGCTTCAACTGGGGCACCTACTACGTTTATATTTGTAAGTGCTTCCTGTTGAGGTTTAGTTTCTGTAAAATGAGCATCATGGCCTACCCAACCTGAGAATTTTCTACGAGTAAGTCAGTAAGCGTTACCTAGCATGTTTTCATATGCCCCGTTTATATTGTACACTAAGACTACGTGACGGACCAAGGGAGAAACGTCTCCAGCTACCTTTTGTGCCTTTGCCATTGTGATTGTTACTAGTGAGTCTTTGTGGAGATGTCCTCGTGCTTCTGCGCATCAACAACGCACGACCTGAATCAGCGGTAAACGCAGTGGTGTCGTTTTGGAAAGCTGTCCATCATCCTGGTAAAAGGCGGGAATTCCTTTGCCTACTACGAGGGTGGACTGGGCGTGGCTTACAGGTGATTCATAAAGGGAGAACCTTCTACTCTGTGTCTCCAGGAGAGGAAGATAGAACCCGCGCGTCACAGTCAGATACAGATTACGCTCCAGTACATCATCAATTCACCTCCAGGAAGGATTCTAGATCTTTTGCTGCTATGGAATCTCTGAGCGCACAGCCTTGCTTTATCTTTGCCAAGCCCAAGAGTTAGGGTGGCTTGTCCTTTCCAGAAGCTGAGCTTCAACTGGGGCACCTGCTACGTTTATATTTGTAAGTGCTTCCTGTTGAGGTTTAGTTTCTATAAATGAGCATCGTGGCCTACCCAACCGGAGTATTTTCTACGAGTAAGCCAGTAGGCGTTACCTAGCATGTTTTATATGACCCGTTTATATTGTACACTAAGGCTACGTGAAGGAACACGGGGGAAACGTCTCCAGCAACCTTGTGTGCCTTTGGCAATGTGATTGTTACTAGTGCTTCTTTGTGGAGATGTCCTCGTGCTTCTGCGCATCAACAACGCACCACCTGAATCGGCGGTAAACGCAGTGGGGTCGTTTTGGAAAGCTGTCCATCAGCCTGGTAAAAGGCGGGAATTCCTTTACCTACTACGAGTGTAGACGGGGCGTGGCTCAACGGGCGGAGCTTACAGGTGCTTTATAAATGGAGAACCTTCAACTCTGTGTCTCCAGGAGAGGAAGATAGAACCCGCGCGTCACAGTCAGATACACATTACGCTCCAGTTCATCATCAATTCACCTCCAGGAAGTATTCTAGATTTTTTTCTGCTTTGGAATCTCTGAGCACACAGCCTTGCTTTATCTTTGCCAAGCCCAAGAGTTAGGGTGGCTTGTCCTTTCCAGAAGCTGAGCTTCAACTGGGGCACCTGCTACGTTTATATTTGTAAGTGCTTCCTGTTGAGGTTTAGTTTCTGTAAAATGAGCATCGTGGCCTACCCAACCGGAGTATTTTCTACGAGTAAGCCAGTAGGCGTTACCTAGCATGTTTTATATGACCCGTTTATATTGTACACTAAGGCTACGTGATGAAACACGGGGGAAACGTCTCCAGCAACCTTGTGTGCCTTTGGCAATGTGATTGTTACTAGTGCTTCTTTGTGGAGATGTCCTTGTGCTTCTGCGCATCAACAACGCACCACCTGAATCGGCGGTAAACGCAGTGGGGTCGTTTTGGAAAGCTGTCCACCAGCCTGGTAAAAGGCGGGAATTCCTTTACCTACTACGAGTGTAGACGGGGCGTGGCTCATCGGGCGGAGCTTACAGGTGCTTTATAAATGGAGAACCTTCAACTCTGTGTCTCCAGGAGAGGAAGATAGAACCCGCGCGTCACAGTCAGATACAGATTACGCTCCAGTACATCATCAATTCACCTCCAAGAAGTATTCTAGATTTTTTTCTGCTTTGGAATCTCTGAGCGCACAGCCTTGCTTTATCTTTGCCAAGCCCAAGAGTTCGGGAGGCTTGTCCTTTCCAGAAGCTGAGCTTCAACTGGGGCACCTGCTACGTTTATATTTGTAAGTGCTTCCTGCTGAGGTTTAGTTTCTGTAAAATGAGCATCGTGGCCTACCCAACCGGAGTATTTTCTATGAGTAAGTCAGTAAGCGTTACCTGCATGTTTTATATGCCCCGTTTATATTGTACACTAATGCTACGTGACGGACCACGGAAGAAACGTCTCCAGCTACCTTTTGTGCCTTTGCCATTGTGATTGTTACTAGTGAGTCTTTGTGGAGATGTCCTCGTGCTTCTGCGCATCAACAACGCACCACCTAAATCGGCGATAAACGCAGTGGGGTCGTTTTGGAAAGCTGTCCATCATCCTGGTAAAAGGCGGGAATTCCTTTGCCTACTACGAGGGTGGACGGGGCGTGGCTCAGTGGGCGGAGCTTACAGGTGATTCATAAAGGGAGAACCTTCTACTCTGTGTCTGCAGACAGGAGAGGAAGATAGAACCCGCGCGTCACAGTCAGATACAGATTACGCTCCAGTACATCATCAATTCACCTCCAGGAAGGATTCTAGATCTTTTTCTGCTATGGAATCTATGAGCGCACAGCCTTACTTTATCTTTCCCACGCCCAAGAGTTAGGGAGGCTTGTCCTTTCCAGAAGCTGAGCTTCAACTGGGGCACCTGCTACGTTTATATTTGTAAGTGCTTCCTGTTGAGGTTTAGTTTCTATAAATGAGCATCGTGGCCTACCCAACCGGAGTATTTTCTACGAGTAAGCCAGTAGGCGTTACCTAGCATGTTTTATATGACCCGTTTATATTGTACACTAAGGCTACGTGAAGGAACACGGGGGAAACGTCTCCAGCAACCTTGTGTGCCTTTGGCAATGTGATTGTTACTAGTGCTTCTTTGTGGAGATGTCCTCGTGCTTCTGCGCATCAACAACGCACCACCTGAATCGGCGGTAAACGCAGTGGGGTCGTTTTGGAAAGCTGTCCATCAGCCTGGTAAAAGGCGGGAATTCCTTTACCTACTACGAGTGTAGACGGGGCGTGGCTCAACGGGCGGAGCTTACAGGTGCTTTATAAATGAAGAACCTTCAACTCTGTGTCTCCAGGAGAGGAAGATAGAACCCGCGCGTCACAGTCAGATACACATTACGCTCCAGTTCATCATCAATTCACCTCCAGGAAGTATTCTAGATTTTTTTCTGCTTTGGAATCTCTGAGCACACAGCCTTGCTTTATCTTTGCCAAGCCCAAGAGTTAGGGTGGCTTGTCCTTTCCAGAAGCTGAGCTTCAACTGGGGCACCTGCTACGTTTATATTTGTAAGTGCTTCCTGTTGAGGTTTAGTTTCTGTAAAATGAGCATCGTGGCCTACCCAACCGGAGTATTTTCTACGAGTAAGCCAGTAGGCGTTACCTAGCATGTTTTATATGACCCGTTTATATTGTACACTAAGGCTACGTGATGAAACACGGGGGAAACGTCTCCAGCAACCTTGTGTGCCTTTGGCAATGTGATTGTTACTAGTGCTTCTTTGTGGAGATGTCCTCGTGCTTCTGCGCATCAACAACGCACCACCTGAATCGGCGGTAAACGCAGTGGGGTCGTTTTGGAAAGATGTCCACCAGCCTGGTAAAAGGCGGGAATTCCTTTACCTACTACGAGTGTAGACGGGGCGTGGCTCATCGGGCGGAGCTTACAGGTGCTTTATAAATGGAGAACCTTCAACTCTGTGTCTCCAGGAGAGGAAGATAGAACCCGCGCGTCACAGTCAGATACAGATTACGCTCCAGTACATCATCAATTCACCTCCAAGAAGTATTCTAGATTTTTTTCTGCTTTGAAATCTCTGAGCGCACAGCCTTGCTTTATCTTTGCCAAGCCCAAGAGTTCGGGAGGCTTGTCCTTTCCAGAAGCTGAGCTTCAACTGGGGCACCTGCTACGTTTATATTTGTAAGTGCTTCCTGTTGAGGTTTAGTTTCTGTAAAATGAGCATCGTGGCCTACCCAACCGGAGTATTTTCTATGAGTAAGTCAGTAAGCGTTACCTGCATGTTTTATATGCCCCGTTTATATTGTACACTAATGCTACGTGACGGACCACGGGAGAAACGTCTCCAGCTACCTTTTGTGCCTTTGCCATTTTGATTGTTACTAGTGAGTCTTTGTGGAGATGTCCTCGTGCTTCTGCGCATCAACAACGCACCACCTAAATCGGCGATAAACGCAGTGGGGTCGTTTTGGAAAGCTGTCCATCATCCTGGTAAAAGGCGGGAATTCCTTTGCCTACTACGAGGGTGGACGGGGCGTGGCTCAGTGGGCGGAGCTTACAGGTGATTCATAAAGGGAGAACCTTCTACTCTGTGTCTGCAGACAGGAGAGGAAGATAGAACCCTCGCGTCACAGTCAGATACAGATTACGCTCCAGTACATCATCAATTCACCTCCAGGAAGGATTCTAGATCTTTTTCTGCTATGGAATCTATGAGCGCACAGCCTTACTTTATCTTTCCCACGCCCAAGAGTTAGGGAGGCTTGTCCTTTCCAGAAGCTGAGCTTCAACTGGGGCACCTGCTACGTTTATATTTGTAAGTGCTTCCTGTTGAGGTTTAGTTTCTGTAAAATGAGCATCATGGCCTACCCAACCGGAGAATTTTCTACGAGTAACTCAGTAAGCGTTACCTAGCATGTTTTCATATGCCCCGTTTATATTGTACACTAAGACTACGTGATGGGCCACGGGGGAAAGGTATCCAGCAACCTTGTGTGCCTTTGGCAATGTGATTGTTACTAGTGCTTCTTTGTGGAGATGTCCTCGTGCTTCTGCGCATCAACAACGCACGACCTGAATCAGCGGTAAACGCAGTGGTGTCGTTTTGGAAAGCTGTCCATCATCCTGGTAAAAGGCGGGAATTCCTTTGCCTACTACGAGGGTGGACGGGGCGTGGCTCAGCGGGCGGAGCTTACAGGTGATTCATAAAGGGAGAACCTTCTACTCTGTGTCTGCAGGAGAGGAAGATAGAACCCGCGCGTCACAGTCAGATACAGATTACGCTCCAGTACATCATCAATTCACCTCCAGGAAGGATTCTAGATCTTTTGCTGCTATGGAATCTCTGAGCGCACAGCCTTGCTTTATCTTTGCCAAGCCCAAGAGTTAGGGTGGCTTGTCCTTTCCAGAAGCTGAGCTTCAACTGGGGCACCTGCTACGTTTATATTTGTAAGTGCTTCCTGTTGAGGTTTAGTTTCTGTAAAATGAGCATCGTGGCCTACCCAACCGGAGTATTTTCTACGAGTAAGCCAGTAGGCGTTACCTAGCATGTTTTATATGACCCGTTTATATTGTACACTAAGGCTACGTGATGGAACACGGAGGAAACGTCTCCAGCAACCTTGTGTGCCTTTGGCAATGTGATTGTTACTAGTGCTTCTTTGTGGAGATGTCCTTGTGCTTCTGCGCATCAACAACGCACCACCTGAATCGGCGGTAAACGCAGTGGGGTCGTTTTGGAAAGCTGTCCATCAGCCTGGTAAAAGGCGGGAATTCCTTTACCTACTACGAGTGCAGACGGGGCGTGGCTCAACGGGCGGAGCTTACAGGTGCTTTATAAATGGAGAACCTTCAACTCTGTGTCTCCAGGAGAGGAAGATAGAACCCGCGTGTCACAGTCAGATACAGATTACGCTCCAGTACATCATCAATTCACCTCCAGGAAGTATTCTAGATTTTTTTCTGCTTTGGAATCTCTGAGCGCACAGCCTTGCTTTATCTTTGCCAAGCCCAAGAGTTCGGGTGGCTTGTCCTTTCCAGAAGCTGAGCTTCAACTGGGGCACCTGCTACGTTTATATTTGTAAGTGCTTCCTGTTGACGTTTAGTTTCTGTAAAATGAGCATCGTGGCCTACCCAACCGGAGTATTTTCTACGAGTAAGTCAGTAAGCGTTACCTGCATGTTTTATATGCCCCGTTTATATTGTACACTAATGCTACGTGACGGACCAAGGGAGAAACGTCTCCAGCTACCTTTTGTGCCTTTGCCATTGTGATTGTTACTAGTGAGTCTTTGTGGAGATGTCCTCGTGCTTCTGCGCATCAACAACGCACCACCTAAATCGGCGATAAATGCAGTGGGGTCGTTTTGGAAAGCTGTCCATCATCCTGGTAAAAGGCGGGAATTCCTTTACCTACTACGAGGGTGGACGGGGCGTGGCTCAGTGGGCGGAGCTTACAGGTGATTCATAAAGGGAGAACCTTCTACTCTGTGTCTGCAGGAGAGGAAGATAGAACCCGCGCGTCACAGTCAGATACAGATTACGCTCCAGTACATCATCAATTCACCTCCAGGAAGGATTCTAGATC
The DNA here is from genome assembly GCF_031143425.1 of Pleurodeles waltl. Classification (NCBI taxonomy): domain Eukaryota; kingdom Metazoa; phylum Chordata; class Amphibia; order Caudata; family Salamandridae; genus Pleurodeles; species Pleurodeles waltl. The sequence continues at coordinate 32,942,977 of NC_090436.1, forward strand.
TTTTGCTGCTATGGAATCTCTGAGCGCACAGCCTTGCTTTATCTTTGCCAAGCCCAAGAGTTCGGGTGGCTTGTCCTTTCCAGAAGCTGAGCTTCAACTGGGGCACCTGCTACGTTTATATTTGTAAGTGCTTCCTGTTGAGGTTTAGTTTCTGTAAAATGAGCATCGTGGCCTACCCAACCGGAGTATTTTCTACGAGTAAGTCAGTAAGCGTTACCTGCATGTTTTATATGCCCCGTTTATATTGTACACTAAGACTACGTGATGTGTCGTTTTGGAAAGCTGTCCATCATCCTGGTAAAAGGCAGGAATTCCTTTGCCTACTACGAGGGTGGACGGGGCGTGGCTCAGCGGGCGGAGCTTACAGGTGATTCATAAAGGGAGAACCTTCTACTCTGTGTCTCCAGGAGAGGAAGATAGAACCCGCGCGTCACAGTCAGATACAGATTACGCTCCAGTACATCATCAATTCACCTCCAGGAAGGATTCTAGATCTTTTTCTGCTATGGAATCTATGAGCGCACAGCCTTGCTTTATCTTTCCCACGCCCAAGAGTTAGGGAGGCTTGTCCTTTCCAGAAGCTGAGCTTCAACTGGGGCACCTGCTACGTTTATATTTGTAAGTGCTTCCTGTTGAGGTTTAGTTTCTGTAAAATGAGCATCATGGCCTACCCAACCGGAGAATTTTCTACGAGTAAGTCAGTAAGCGTTACCTAGCATGTTTTCATATGCCCCGTTTATATTGTACACTAAGACTACGTGATGGGCCACGGGGGAAACGTATCCAGCAACCTTGTGTGCCTTTGGCAATGTGATTGTTACTAGTGCGTCTTTGTGGAGATGTCCTCGTGCTTCTGCGCATCAACAACGCACGACCTGAATCGGCGGTAAACGCAGTGGTGTCGTTTTGGAAAGCTGTCCATCATCCTGGTAAAAGGCGGGAATTCCTTTCAGCGGGCGGAGCTTACAGGTGCTTTATAAAGGGAGAACCTTCAACTCTGTGTCTCCAGGAGAGGAAGATAGAACCCGCGCGTCACAGTCAGATACAGATTATGCTCCAGTACATCATCAATTCACCTCCAGGAAGGATTCTAGATTTTTTTCTGCTTTGGAATCTCTGAGCGCACAGCCTTGCTTTATCTTTGCCAAGCCCAAGAGTTCGGGTGGCTTGTCCTTTCCAGAAGCTGAGCTTCAACTGGGGCACCTGCTACGTTTATATTTGTAAGTGCTTCCTGTTAAGGTTTAGTTTCTGTAAAATGAGCATCATGGCCTACCCAACCGGAGAATTTTCTACGAGTAAGTCAGTAAGCGTTACCTAGCATGTTTTCATATGCCCCGTTTATATTGTACTCTAAGACTACGTGATGGGCCTCGGGGGAAACGTTTCCAGCAACCTTGTGTGCCTTTGGCAATGTGATTGTTACTAGTGCTTTTTTGTGGAGATGTCCTCGTGCTTCTGCGCATCAACAACGCACGACCTGAATCAGCGGTAAACGCAGTGGTGTCGTTTTGGAAAGCTGTCCATCATCCAGGTAAAAGGCGGGAATTCCTTTGCCTACTACGAGGGTGGACGGGGCGTGGCTCAGCGGGCGGAGCTTACAGGTGATTCATAAAGGGAGAACCTTCTTCTCTGTGTCTCCAGGAGAGGAAGATAGAACCCGCGCGTCACAGTCAGATACAGATTACACTCCAGTACATCATCAATTCACCTCCAGGAAGGATTCTAGATCTTTTTCTGCTATGGAATCTATGAGCGCACAGCCTTGCTTTATCTTTCCCACGCCCAAGAGTTAGGGAGGCTTGTCCTTTCCAGAAGCTGAGCTTCAACTGGGGCACCTGCTACGTTTATATTTGTAAGTGCTTCCTGTTGAGGTTTAGTATCTGTAAAATGAGCATCATGGCCTACCCAACCGGAGAATTTTCTACGAGTAAGTCAGTAAGCGTTACCTAGCATGTTTTCATATGCCCCGTTTATATTGTACACTAAGAATACCTGATGGGCCACGGGGGAAACGTATCCAGCAACCTTGTGTGCCTTTGGCAATGTGATTGTTACTAGTGCTTCTTTGTGGAGATGTCCTCGTGCTTCTGCGCATCAACAACGCACAACCTGAATCAGCGGTAAACGCAGTGGTGTCGTTTTGGAAAGCTGTCCATCATCCAGGTAAAAGGCGGAAATTCCTTTGCCTACTACGAGGGTGGACGGGGCGTGGCTCAGCGGGCGGAGCTTACAGGTGATTCATAAAGGGAGAACCTTCTACTCTGTGTCTCCAGGAGAGGAAGATAGAACCCGCGCGTCACAGTCAGATACAGATTACGCTCCAGTACATCATCAATTCACCTCCAGGAAGGATTCTAGATCTTTTTCTGCTATGGAATCTATGAGCGCACAGCCTTGCTTTATCTTTTCCACGCCCAAGAGTTAGGGAGGCTTGTCCTTTCCAGAGCTGAGCTTCAACTGGGGCACCTGCTACGTTTATATTTGTAAGTGCTTCCTGTTGAGGTTTAGTTTCTGTAAAATGAGCATCATGGCCTACCCAACCGGAGAATTTTCTACGAGTAAGTCAGTAAGCGTTACCTAGCATGTTTTCATATGCCCCGTTTATATTGTACACTAAGAATACGTGATGGGCCACGGGGGAAACGTATCCAGCAACCTTGTGTGCCTTTGGCAATGTGATTGTTACCAGTGCTTCTTTGTGGAGATGTCCTCGTGCTTCTGCGCATCAACAACGCACAACCTGAATCAGCGGTAAACGCAGTGGTGTCGTTTTGGAAAGCTGTCCATCATCCTGGTAAAAGGCGGGAATTCCTTTGCCTACTACGAGGGTGGACGGGGGTGGCTCAGTGGGCGGAGTTTACAGGTGATTCATAAAGGGAGAACCTTTACTCTGTGTCTGCAGGAGAGGAAGATAGAACCCGCGCGTCACAGTCAGATACAGATTACGCTCCAGTACATCATCAATTCACCTCCAGGAAGGATTCTAGATCTTTTGCTGCTATGGAATCTCTGAGCGCACAGCCTTGCTTTATCTTTGCCAAGCCCAAGAGTTAGGGAGGCTTGTCCTTTCCAGAAGCTGAGCTTCAACTGGGGCACCTACTACGTTTATATTTGTAAGTGCTTCCTGTTGAGGTTTAGTTTCTGTAAAATGAGCATCATGGCCTACCCAACCAGAGAATTTTCTACGAGTAAGTCAGTAAGCGTTACCTAGCATGTTTTCATATGCTTCGTTTATATTGTACACTAAGACTACGTGACGGACCAAGGGAGAAACGTCTCCAGCTACCTTTTGTGCCTTTGCCATTGTGATTGTTACTAGTGAGTCTTTGTGGAGATGTCCTCGTGCTTCTGCGCATCAACAACGCACGACCTGAATCAGCGGTAAACGCAGTGGTGTCGTTTTGGAAAGCTGTCCATCATCCTGGTAAAAGGCGGGAATTCCTTTGCCTACTACGAGGGTGGACTGGGCGTGGCTCAGCGGGCGGAGCTTACAGGTGATTCATAAAGGGAGAACCTTCTACTCTGTGTCTCCAGGAGAGGAAGATAGAACCCGCGCCTCACAGTCAGATACAGATTACGCTCCAGTACATCATCAATTCACCTCCAGGAAGGATTCTAGATCTTTTGCTGCTATGGAATCTCTGAGCGCACAGCCTTGCATTATCTTTGCCAAGCCCAAGAGTTAGGGTGGCTTGTCCTTTCCAGAAGCTGAGCTTCAACTGGGGCACCTGCTACGTTTATATTTGTAAGTGCTTCCTGTTGAGGTTTAGTTTCTGTAAAATGAGCATCGTGGCCTACCCAACCGGAGTATTTTCTACGAGTAAGCCAGTAGGCGTTACCTAGCATGTTTTATATGACCCGTTTATATTGTACACTAAGGCTACGTGATGGAACACGGGGGAAACGTCTCCAGCAACCTTGTGTGCCTTTGGCAATGTGATTGTTACTAGTGCTTCTTTGTGGAGATGTCCTCGTGCTTCTGCGCATCAACAACGCACCACCTGAATCGGCGGTAAACGCAGTGGGGTCGTTTTGGAAAGCTGTCCATCAGCCTGGTAAAAGGCGGGAATTCCTTTACCTACTACGAGTGTAGACGGGGCGTGGCTCAACGGGCGGAGCTTACAGGTGCTTTATAAATGGAGAACCTTCAACTCTGTGTCTCCAGGAGAGGAAGATAGAGCCCGCGCGTCACAGTCAGATACAGATTACGCTCCAGTACATCATCAATTCACCTCCAGGAAGTATTCTAGATTTTTTTCTGCTTTGGAATCTCTGAGCGCACAGCCTTGCTTTATCTTTGCCAAGCCCAAGAGTTCGGTTGGCTTGTCCTTTTCAGAAGCTGAGCTTCAACTGGGGCACCTGCTACGTTTATATTTGTAAGTGCTTCCTGTTGAGGTTTAGTTTCTGTAAAATGAGCATCGTGGCCTACCCAACCGGAGTATTTTCTACGAGTAAGTCAGTAAGCGTTACCTGCATGTTTTATATGCCCCGTTTATATTGTACACTAATGCTACGTGACGGACCAAGGGAGAAATGTCTCCAGCTACCTTTTGTGCCTTTGCCATTGTGATTGTTACTAGTGAGTCTTTGTGGAGATGTCCTCGTGCTTCTGCGCATCAACAACGCACCACCTAAATCGGCGATAAACGCAGTGGGGTCGTTTTGGAAAGCTGTCCATCATCCTGGTAAAAGGCGGGAATTCCTTTGCCTACTACGAGGGTGGACGGGGCGTGGCTCAGTGGGCGGAGCTTACAGGTGATTCATAAAGGGAGAACCTTCTACTCTGTGTCTGCAGGCAGGAGAGGAAGATAGAACCCGCGCGTCACAGTCAGATACAGATTACGCTCCAGTACATCATCAATTCACCTCCAGGAAGGATTCTAGATCTTTTTCTGCTATGGAATCTATGAGCGCACAGCCTTACTTTATCTTTCCCACGCCCAAGAGTTAGGGAGGCTTGTCCTTTCCAGAAGCTGAGCTTCAACTGGGGCACCTGCTACGTTTATATTTGTAAGTGCTTCCTGTTGAGGTTTAGTTTCTGTAAAATGAGCATCATGGCCTACCCAACCGGAGAATTTTCTACGAGTAACTCAGTAAGCGTTACCTAGCATGTTTTCATATGCCCCGTTTATATTGTACACTAAGACTACGTGATGGGCCACGGGGGAAACGTATCCAGCAACCTTGTGTGCCTTTGGCAATGTGATTGTTACTAGTGCTTCTTTGTGGAGATGTCCTCGTGCTTCTGCGCATCAACAACGCACGACCTGAATCAGCGGTAAACGCAGTGGTGTCGTTTTGGAAAGCTGTCCATCATCCTGGTAAAAGGCGGGAATTCCTTTGCCTACTACGAGGGTGGACGGGGCGTGGCTCAGCGGGCGGAGCTTACAGGTGATTCATAAAGGGAGAACCTTCTACTCTGTCTGCAGGAGAGGAAGATAGAACCCGCGCGTCACAGTCAGATACAGATTACGCTCCAGTACATCATCAATTCACCTCCAGGAAGGATTCTAGATCTTTTGCTGCTATGGAATCTCTGAGCGCACAGCCTTGCTTTATCTTTGCCAAGTCCAAGAGTTCGGGTGGCTTGTCCTTTCCAGAAGCTGAGCTTCAACTGGGGCACCTGCTACGTTTATATTTGTAAGTGCTTCCTGTTGAGGTTTAGTTTCTGTAAAATGAGCATCGTGGCCTACCCAACCGGAGTATTTTCTACGAGTAAGTCAGTAAGCGTTACCTGCATGTTTTATATGCCCCGTTTATATTGTACACTAAGGCTACGTGATGGGCCTCGGGGGAAACCTCACCAGCAACCTTGTGTGCCTTTGGCAATGTGATTGTTACTAGTGCGTCTTTGTGGAGATGTCCTCGTGCTTCTGCGCATCAACAACGCACCACCTGAATCGGCGGTAAACGCATTGGTGTCGTTTTGGAAAGCTGTCCATCATCCTGGTAAAAGGCGGGAATTCCTTTGCCTACTACGAGGGTGGACGGGGGTGGCTCAGTGGGCGGAGTTTACAGGTGATTCATAAAGGGAGAACCTTCTACTCTGTGTCTGCAGGAGAGGAAGATAGAACCCGCGCGTCACAGTCAGATACAGATTACGCTCCAGTACATCATCAATTCACCTCCAGGAAGGATTCTAGATCTTTTGCTGCTATGGAATCTCTGAGCGCACAGACTTGCTTTATCTTTGCCAAGCCCAAGAGTTAGGGAGGCTTGTCCTTTCCAGAAGCTGAGCTTCAACTGGGGCACCTACTACGTTTATATTTGTAAGTGCTTCCTGTTGAGGTTTAGTTTCTGTAAAATGAGCATCATGGCCTACCCAACCAGAGAATTTTCTACGAGTAAGTCAGTAAGCGTTACCTAGCATGTTTTCATATGCTTCGTTTATATTGTACACTAAGACTACGTGACGGACCAAGGGAGAAACGTCTCCAGCTACCTTTTGTGCCTTTGCCATTGTGATTGTTACTAGTGAGTCTTTGTGGAGATGTCCTCGTGCTTCTGCGCATCAACAACGCACGACCTGAATCAGCGGTAAACGCAGTGGTGTCGTTTTGGAAAGCTGTCCATCATCCTGGTAAAAGGCGGGAATTCCTTTGCCTACTACGAGGGTGGACTGGGCGTGGCTCAGCGGGCGGAGCTTACAGGTGATTCATAAAGGGAGAACCTTCTACTCTGTGTCTCCAGGAGAGGAAGATAGAACCCGCGCGTCACAGTCAGATACAGATTACGCTCCAGTACATCATCAATTCACCTCCAGGAAGGATTCTAGATCTTTTGCTGCTATGGAATCTCTGAGCGCACAGCCTTGCATTATCTTTGCCAAGCCCAAGAGTTAGGGTGGCTTGTCCTTTCCAGAAGCTGAGCTTCAACTGGGGCACCTGCTACGTTTATATTTGTAAGTGCTTCCTGTTGAGGTTTAGTTTCTGTAAAATGAGCATCGTGACCTACCCAACCGGAGTATTTTCTACGAGTAAGCCAGTAGGCGTTACCTAGCATGTTTTATATGACCCGTTTATATTGTACACTAAGGCTACGTGATGGAACACGGGGGAAACGTCTCCAGCAACCTTGTGTGCCTTTGGCAATGTGATTGTTACTAGTGCTTCTTTGTGGAGATGTCCTCGTGCTTCTGCGCATCAACAACGCACCACCTGAATCGGCGGTAAACGCAGTGGGGTCGTTTTGGAAAGCTGTCCATCAGCCTGGTAAAAGGCGGGAATTCCTTTACCTACTACGAGTGTAGACGGGGCGTGGCTCAACGGGCGGAGCTTACAGGTGCTTTATAAATGGAGAACCTTCAACTCTGTGTCTCCAGGAGAGGAAGATAGAACCCGCGCGTCACAGTCAGATACAGATTACGCTCCAGTACATCATCAATTCACCTCCAGGAAGTATTCTAGATTTTTTTCTGCTTTGGAATCTCTGAGCGCACAGCCTTGCTTTATCTTTGCCAAGCCCAAGAGTTAGGTTGGCTTGTCCTTTCCAGAAGCTGAGCTTCAACTGGGGCACCTGCTACGTTTATATTTGTAAGTGCTTCCTGTTGAGGTTTAGTTTCTGTAAAATGAGCATCGTGGCCTACCCAACCGGAGTATTTTCTACGAGTAAGTCAGTAAGCGTTACCTGCATGTTTTATATGCCCCGTTTATATTGTACACTAATGCTACGTGACGGACCAAGGGAGAAATGTCTCCAGCTACCTTTTGTGCCTTTGCCATTGTGATTGTTACTAGTGAGTCTTTGTGGAGATGTCCTCGTGCTTCTGCGCATCAACAACGCACCACCTAAATCGGCGATAAACGCAGTGGGGTCGTTTTGGAAAGCTGTCCATCATCCTGGTAAAAGGTGGGAATTCCTTTGCCTACTACGAGGGTGGACGGGGCGTGGCTCAGTGGGCGGAGCTTACAGGTGATTCATAAAGGGAGAACCTTCTACTCTGTGTCTGCAGGCAGGAGAGGAAGATAGAACCCGCGCGTCACAGTCAGATACAGATTACGCTCCAGTACATCATCAATTCACCTCCAGGAAGGATTCTAGATCTTTTTCTGCTATGGAATCTATGAGCGCACAGCCTTACTTTATCTTTCCCACGCCCAAGAGTTAGGGAGGCTTGTCCTTTCCAGAAGCTGAGCTTCAACTGGGGCACCTGCTACGTTTATATTTGTAAGTGCTTCCTGTTGAGGTTTAGTTTCTGTAAAATGAGCATCATGGCCTACCCAACCGGAGAATTTTCTACGAGTAACTCAGTAAGCGTTACCTAGCATGTTTTCATATGCCCCGTTTATATTGTACACTAAGACTACGTGATGGGCCACGGGGGAAACGTATCCAGCAACCTTGTGTGCCTTTGGCAATGTGATTGTTACTAGTGCTTCTTTGTGGAGATGTCCTCGTGCTTCTGCGCATCAACAACGCACGACCTGAATCAGCGGTAAACGCAGTGGTGTCGTTTTGGAAAGCTGTCCATCATCCTGGTAAAAGGCGGGAATTCCTTTGCCTACTACGAGGGTGGACGGGGCGTGGCTCAGCGGGCGGAGCTTACAGGTGATTCATAAATGGAGAACCTTCTACTCTGTGTCTGCAGGAGAGGAAGATAGAACCCGCGCGTCACAGTCAGATACAGATTACGCTCCAGTACATCATCAATTCACCTCCAGGAAGGATTCTAGATCTTTTGCTGCTATGGAATCTCTGAGCGCACAGCCTTGCTTTATCTTTGCCAAGCCCAAGAGTTAGGGTGGCTTGTCCTTTCCAGAAGCTGAGCTTCAACTGGGGCACCTGCTACGTTTATATTTGTAAGTGCTTCCTGTTGAGGTTTAGTTTCTGTAAAATGAGCATCGTGGCCTACCCAACCGGAGTATTTTCTACGAGTAAGCCAGTAGGCGTTACCTAGCATGTTTTATATGACCCGTTTATATTGTACACTAAGGCTACGTGATGGAACACGGGGGAAACGTCTCCAGCAACCTTGTGTGCCTTTGGCAATGTGATTGTTACTAGTGCTTCTTTGTGGAGATGTCCTTGTGCTTCTGCGCATCAACAACGCACCACCTGAATCGGCGGTAAACGCAGTGGGGTCGTTTTGGAAAGCTGTCCATCAGCCTGGTAAAAGGCGGGAATTCCTTTACCTACTACGAGTGTAGACGGGGCGTGGCTCAACGGGCGGAGCTTACAGGTGCTTTATAAATGGAGAACCTTCAACTCTGTGTCTCCAGGAGAGGAAGATAGAACCCGCGTGTCACAGTCAGATACAGATTACGCTCCAGTACATCATCAATTCACCTCCAGGAAGTATTCTAGATTTTTTTCTGCTTTGGAATCTCTGAGCGCACAGCCTTGCTTTATCTTTGCCAAGCCCAAGAGTTCGGGTGGCTTGTCCTTTCCAGAAGCTGAGCTTCAACTGGGGCACCTGCTACGTTTATATTTGTAAGTGCTTCCTGTTGACGTTTAGTTTCTGTAAAATGAGCATCGTGGCCTACCCAACCAGAGTATTTTCTACGAGTAAGTCAGTAAGCGTTACCTGCATGTTTTATATGCCCCGTTTATATTGTACACTAATGCTACGTGACGGACCAAGGGAGAAACGTCTCCAGCTACCTTTTGTGCCTTTGCCATTGTGATTGTTACTAGTGAGTCTTTGTGGAGATGTCCTCGTGCTTCTGCGCATCAACAACGCACCACCTAAATCGGCGATAAACGCAGTGGGGTCGTTTTGGAAAGCTGTCCATCATCCTGGTAAAAGGCGGGAATTCCTTTACCTACTACGAGGGTGGACGGGGCGTGGCTCAGTGGGCGGAGCTTACAGGTGATTCATAAAGGGAGAACCTTCTACTCTGTGTCTGCAGGAGAGGAAGATAGAACCCGCGCGTCACAGTCAGATACAGATTACGCTCCAGTACATCATCAATTCACCTCCAGGAAGGATTCTAGATCTTTTGCTGCTATGCAATCTCTGAGCGCACAGCCTTGCTTTATCTTTGCCAAGCCCAAGAGTTCGGGTGGCTTGTCCTTTCCAGAAGCTGAGCTTCAACTGGGGCACCTGCTACGTTTATATTTGTAAGTGCTTCCTGTTGAGGTTTAGTTTCTGTAAAATGAGCATCGTGGCCTACCCAACCGGAGTATTTTCTACGAGTAAGTCAGTAAGCGTTACCTGCATGTTTTATATGCCCCGTTTATATTGTACACTAAGACTACGTGATGTGTCGTTTTGGAAAGCTGTCCATCATCCTGGTAAAAGGCAGGAATTCCTTTGCCTACTACGAGGGTGGACGGGGCGTGGCTCAGCGGGCGGAGCTTACAGGTGATTCATAAAGGGAGAACCTTCTACTCTGTGTCTCCAGGAGAGGAAGATAGAACCCGCGCGTCACAGTCAGATACAGATTACGCTCCAGTACATCATCAATTCACCTCCAGGAAGGATTCTAGATCTTTTTCTGCTATGGAATCTATGAGCGCACAGCCTTGCTTTATCTTTCCCATGCCCAAGAGTTAGGGAGGCTTGTCCTTTCCAGAAGCTGAGCTTCAACTGGGGCACCTGCTACGTTTATATTTGTAAGTGCTTCCTGTTGAGGTTTAGTTTCTGTAAAATGAGCATCATGGCCTACCCAACCGGAGAATTTTCTACGAGTAAGTCAGTAAGCGTTACCTAGCATGTTTTCATATGCCCCGTTTATATTGTACACTAAGACTACGTGATGGGCCACGGGGGAAACGTATCCAGCAACCTTGTGTGCCTTTGGCAATGTGATTGTTACTAGTGCGTCTTTGTGGAGATGTCCTCGTGCTTCTGCGCATCAACAACGCACGACCTGAATCGGCGGTAAGCGCAGTGGTGTCGTTTTGGAAAGCTGTCCATCATCCTGGTAAAAGGCGGGAATTCCTTTCAGCGGGCGGAGCTTACAGGTGCTTTATAAAGGGAGAACCTTCAACTCTGTGTCTCCAGGAGAGGAAGATAGAACCCGCGCGTCACAGTCAGATACAGATTATGCTCCAGTACATCATCAATTCACCTCCAGGAAGGATTTTAGATTTTTTTCTGCTTTGGAATCTCTGAGCGCACAGCCTTGCTTTATCTTTGCCAAGCCCAAGAGTTCGGGTGGCTTGTCCTTTCCAGAAGCTGAGCTTCAACTGGGGCACCTGCTACGTTTATATTTGTAAGTGCTTCCTGTTAAGGTTTAGTTTCTGTAAAATGAGCATCATGGCCTACCCAACCGGAGAATTTTCAACGAGTAAGTCAGTAAGCGTTACCTAGCATGTTTTCATATGCCCCGTTTATATTGTACACTAAGACTACGTGATGGGCCTCGGGGGAAACGTTTCCAGCAACCTTGTGTGCCTTTGGCAATGTGATTGTTACTAGTGCTTCTTTGTGGAGATGTCCTCGTGCTTCTGCGCATCAACAACGCACAACCTGAATCAGCGGTAAACGCAGTGGTGTCGTTTTGGAAAGCTGTCCATCATCCAGGTAAAAGGCGGAAATTCCTTTGCCTACTATGAGGGTGGACGGGGCGTGGCTCAGCGGGCGGAGCTTACAGGTGATTCATAAAGGGAGAACCTTCTACTCTGTGTCTCCAGGAGAGGAAGATAGAACCCGCGCGTCACAGTCAGATACAGATTACGCTCCAGTACATCATCAATTCACCTCCAGGAAGGATTCTAGATCTTTTTCTGCTATGGAATCTATGAGCGCACAGCCTTGCTTTATCTTTCCCACGCCCAAGAGTTAGGGAGGCTTGTCCTTTCCAGAAGCTGAGCTTCAACTGGGGCACCTGCTACGTTTATATTTGTAAGTGCTTCCTGTTGAGGTTTAGTTTCTGTAAAATGAGCATCATGGCCTACCCAACCGGAGAATTTTCTACGAGTAAGTCAGTAAGCGTTACCTAGCATGTTTTCATATGCCCCGTTTATATTGTACACTAAGAATACGTGATGGGCCACGGGGGAAACGTATCCAGCAACCTTGTGTGCCTTTGGCAATGTGATTGTTACTAGTGCTTCTTTGTGGAGATGTCCTCGTGCTTCTGCGCATCAACAACGCACAACCTGAATCAGCGGTAAACGCAGTGGTGTCGTTTTGGAAAGCTGTCCATCATCCTGGTAAAAGGCGGGAATTCCTTTGCCTACTACGAGGGTGGACGGGGCGTGGCTCAGCGGGCGGAGCTTACAGGTGATTCATAAAGGGAGAACCTTCTACTCTGTCTGCAGGAGAGGAAGATAGAACCCGCGCGTCACAGTCAGATACAGATTACGCTCCAGTACATCATCAATTCACCTCCAGGAAGGATTCTAGATCTTTTGCTGCTATGGAATCTCTGAGCGCACAGCCTTGCTTTATCTTTGCCAAGTCCAAGAGTTCGGGTGGCTTGTCCTTTCCAGAAGCTGAGCTTCAACTGGGGCACCTGCTACGTTTATATTTGTAAGTGCTTCCTGTTGAGGTTTAGTTTCTGTAAAATGAGCATCGTGGCATACCCAACCGGAGTATTTTCTACGAGTAAGTCAGTAAGCGTTACCTGCATGTTTTATATGCCCCGTTTATATTGTACACTAAGGCTACATGATGGGCCTCGGGGGAAACCTCACCAGCAACCTTGTGTGCCTTTGGCAATGTGATTGTTACTAGTGCGTCTTTGTGGAGATGTCCTCGTGCTTCTGCGCATCAACAACGCACCACCTGAATCGGCGGTAAACGCAGTGGTGTCATTTTGGAAAGCTGTCCATCATCCTGGTAAAAGGCGGGAATTCCTTTGCCTACTACGAGGGTGGACGGGGGTGGCTCAGTGGGCGGAGTTTACAGGTGATTCATAAAGGGAGAACCTTCTACTCTGTGTCTGCAGGAGAGGAAGATAGAACCCGCGCATCACAGTCAGATACAGATTACGCTCCAGTACATCATCAATTCACCTCCAGGAAGGATTCTAGATCTTTTGCTGCTATGGAATCTCTGAGCGCACAGCCTTGCTTTATCTTTGCCAAGCCCAAGAGTTAGGGAGGCTTGTCCTTTCCAGAAGCTGAGCTTCAACTGGGGCACCTACTACGTTTATATTTGTAAGTGCTTCCTGTTGAGGTTTAGTTTCTGTAAAATGAGCATCATGGCCTACCCAACCGGAGAATTTTCTACGAGTAAGTCAGTAAGCGTTACCTAGCATGTTTTCATATGCCCCGTTTATATTGTACACTAAGACTACGTGATGGGCCACGAGGGAAACGTATCCAGCAACCTTGTGTGCCTTTGGCAATGTGATTGTTACTAGTGCTTCTTTGTGGAGATGTCCTCGTGCTTCTGCGCATCAACAACGCACGACCTGAATCAGCGGTAAACGCAGTGGTGTCGTTTTGGAAAGCTGTCCATCATCCTGGTAAAAGGCGGGAATTCCTTTGCCTACTACGAGGGTGGACGGGGCGTGGCTCAGCGGGCGGAGCTTACAGGTGATTCATAAAGGGAGAACCTTCTACTCTGTGTCTCCAGGAGAGGAAGATAGAACCCGCGCGTCACAGTCAGATACAGATTACGCTCCAGTACATCATCAATTCACCTCCAGGAATGATTCTAGATCTTTTGCTGCTATGGAATCTCTGAGCGCACAGCCTTGCTTTATCTTTGCCAAGCCCAAGAGTTAGGGTGGCTTGTCCTTTCCAGAAGCTGAGCTTCGACTGGGGCACCTGCTACGTTTATATTTGTAAGTGCTTCCTGTTGAGGTTTAGTTTCTGTAAAATGAGCATCGTGGCCTACCCAACCGGAGTATTTTCTACGAGTAAGCCAGTAGGCGTTACCTAGCATGTTTTATATGACCCGTTTATATTGTACACTAAGGCTACGTGAAGGAACACGGGGGAAACGTCTCCAGCAACCTTGTGTGCCTTTGGCAATGTGATTGTTACTAGTGCTTCTTTGTGGAGATGTCCTCGTGCTTCTGCGCATCAACAACGCACCACCTGAATCGGCGGTAAACGCAGTGGGGTCGTTTTGGAAAGCTGTCCATCAGCCTGGTAAAAGGCGGGAATTCCTTTACCTACTACGAGTGTAGACGGGGCGTGGCTCAACGGGCGGAGCTTACAGGTGCTTTATAAATGGAGAACCTTCAACTCTGTGTCTCCAGGAGAGGAAGATAGAACCCGCGCGTCACAGTCAGATACAGATTACGCTCCAGTACATCATCAATTCACCTCCAGGAAGTATTCTAGATTTTTTTCTGCTTTGGAATCTCTGAGCGCACAGCCTTGCTTTATCTTTGCCAAGCCCAAGAGTTCGGGTGGCTTGTCCTTTCCAGAAGCTGAGCTTCAACTGGGGCACCTGCTACGTTTATATTTGTAAGTGCTTCCTGTTGAGGTTTAGTTTCTGTAAAATGAGCATCGTGGCCTACCCAACCGGAGTATTTTCTACGAGTAAGTCAGTAAGCGTTACCTGCATGTTTTATATGCCCCGTTTATATTGTACACTAAGACTACGTGATGTGTCGTTTTGGAAAGCTGTCCATCATCCTGGTAAAAGGCGGGAATTCCTTTGCCTACTACGAGGGTGGACGGGGCGTGGCTCAGCGGGCGGAGCTTACAGGTGATTCATAAAGGGAGAACCTTCTACTCTGTGTCTCCAGGAGAGGAAGATAGAACCCACGCGTCACAGTCAGATACAGATTACGCTCCAGTACATCATCAATTCACCTCCAGGAAGGATTCTAGATCTTTTTCTGCTATGGAATCTATGAGCGCACAGCCTTGCTTTATCTTTCCCACGCCCAAGAGTTAGGGAGGCTTGTCCTTTCCAGAAGCTGAGCTTCAACTGGGGCACCTGCTACGTTTATATTTGTAAGTGCTTCCTGTTGAGGTTTAGTTTCTGTAAAATGAGCATCATGGCCTACCCAACCGGAGAATTTTCTACGAGTAAGTCAGTAAGCGTTACCTAGCATGTTTTCATATGCCCCGTTTATATTGTACACTAAGACTACGTGATGGGCCACGGGGGAAACGTATCCAGCAACCTTGTGTGCCTTTGGCAATATGATTGTTACTAGTGCGTCTTTGTGGAGATGTCCTCGTGCTTCTGCGCATCAACAACGCACGACCTGAATCGGCGGTAAACGCAGTGGTGTCGTTTTGGAAAGCTGTCCATCATCCTGGTAAAAGGCGGGAATTCCTTTCAGCGGGCGGAGCTTACAGGTGCTTTATAAAGGGAGAACCTTCAACTCTGTGTCTCCAGGAGAGGAAGATAGAACCCGCGCGTCACAGTCAGATACAGATTATGCTACAGTACATCATCAATTCACCTCCAGGAAGGATTCTAGATTTTTTTCTGCTTTGGAATCTCTGAGCGCACAGCCTTGCTTTATCTTTGCCAAGCCCAAGAGTTCGGGTGGCTTGTCCTTTCCAGAAGCTGACCTTCAACTGGGGCACCTGCTACGTTTATATTTGTAAGTGCTTCCTGTTAAGGTTTAGTTTCTGTAAAATGAGCATCATGGCCTACCCAACCGGAGAATTTTCTACGAGTAAGTCAGTAAGCGTTACCTAGCGTGTTTTCATATGCCCCGTTTATATTGTACACTAAGACTACGTGATGGGCCTCGGGGGAAACGTTTCCAGCAACCTTGTGTGCCTTTGGCAATGTGATTGTTACTAGTGCTTCTTTGTGGAGATGTCCTCGTGCTTCTGCGCATCAACAACGCACGACCTGAATCAGCGGTAAACGCAGTGGTGTCGTTTTGGAAAGCTGTCCATCATCCTGGTAAAAGGCGGGAATTCCTTTGCCTACTACGAGGGTGGACGGGGCGTGGCTCAGCGGGCGGAGCTTACAGGTGATTCATAAAGGGAGAACCTTCTACTCTGTGTCTCCAGGAGAGGAAGATAGAACCCACGCGTCACAGTCAGATACAGATTACGCTCCAGTACATCATCAATTCACCTCCAGGAAGTATTCTAGATTTTTTTCTGCTTTGGAATCTCTGAGCGCACAGCCTTGCTTTATCTTTGCCAAGCCCAAGAGTTCGGGTGGCTTGTCCTTTCCAGAAGCTGAGCTTCAACTGGGGCACCTGCTACGTTTATATTTGTAAGTGCTTCCTGTTGAGGTTTAGTTTCTGTAAAATGAGCATCATGGCCTACCCAACCGGAGAATTTTCTACGAGTAAGTCAGTAAGCGTTACCTAGCATGTTTTCATATGCCCCGTTTATATTGTACACTAAGACTACGTGATGGGCCACGGGGGAAACGTATCCAGCAACCTTGTGTGCCTTTGGCAATATGATTGTTACTAGTGCGTCTTTGTGGAGATGTCCTCGTGCTTCTGCGCATCAACAACGCACGACCTGAATCGGCGGTAAACGCAGTGGTGTCGTTTTGGAAAGCTGTCCATCATCCTGGTAAAAGGCGGGAATTCCTTTCAGCGGGCGGAGCTTACAGGTGCTTTATAAAGGGAGAACCTTCAACTCTGTGTCTCCAGGAGAGGAAGATAGAACCCGCGCGTCACAGTCAGATACAGATTATGCTACAGTACATCATCAATTCACCTCCAGGAAGGATTCTAGATTTTTTTCTGCTTTGGAATCTCTGAGCGCACAGCCTTGCTTTATCTTTGCCAAGCCCAAGAGTTCGGGTGGCTTGTCCTTTCCAGAAGCTGAGCTTCAACTGGGGCACCTGCTACGTTTATATTTGTAAGTGCTTCCTGTTAAGGTTTAGTTTCTGTAAAATGAGCATCATGGCCTACCCAACCGGAGAATTTTCTACGAGTAAGTCAGTAAGCGTTACCTAGCGTGTTTTCATATGCCCCGTTTATATTGTACACTAAGACTACGTGATG
Source organism: Pleurodeles waltl (assembly GCF_031143425.1). NCBI lineage: Eukaryota > Metazoa > Chordata > Amphibia > Caudata > Salamandridae > Pleurodeles > Pleurodeles waltl. The sequence continues at coordinate 32,959,764 of NC_090436.1, forward strand.
GGCCTCGGGGGAAACGTTTCCAGCAACCTTGTGTGCCTTTGGCAATGTGATTGTTACTAGTGCTTCTTTGTGGAGATGTCCTCGTGCTTCTGCGCATCAACAACGCACGACCTGAATCAGCGGTAAACGCAGTGGTGTCGTTTTGGAAAGCTGTCCATCATCCTGGTAAAAGGCGGGAATTCCTTTGCCTACTACGAGGGTGGACGGGGCGTGGCTCAGCGGGCGGAGCTTACAGGTGATTCATAAAGGGAGAACCTTCTACTCTGTGTCTCCAGGAGAGGAAGATAGAACCCGCGCGTCACAGTCAGATACAGATTACGCTCCAGTATATCATCAATTCACCTCCAGGAAGGATTCTAGATCTTTTGCTGCTATGGAATCTCTGAGCGCACAGCCTTGCTTTATCTTTGCCAAGCCCAAGAGTTCGGGTGACTTGTCCTTTCCAGAAGCTGAGCTTCAACTGGGGCACCGGCTACCTTTATATTTGTAAGTGCTTCCTGTTGAGGTTTAGTTTCTGTAAAATGAGCATCGTGGCCTACCCAACCGGAGTATTTTCTACGAGTAAGTCAGTAAGCGTTACCTGCATGTTTTATATGCCCCGTTTATATTGTACACTAATGCTACGTGACGGACCGAGGGAGAAACGTCTCCAGCTACCTTTTGTGCCTTTGCCATTGTGATTGTTACTAGTGAGTCTTTGTGGAGATGTCCTCGTGCTTCTGCGCATCAACAACGCACCACCTAAATCGGCGGTAAACGCAGTGGGGTCGTTTTGGAAAGCTGTCCATCATCCTGGTAAAAGGCGGGAATTCCTTTACCTACTACGAGGGTGGACGGGGCGTGGCTCAGTGGGCGGAGCTTACAGGTGATTCATAAAGGGAGAACCTTCTACTCTGTGTCTGCAGGAGAGGAAGATAGAACCCGCGCGTCACAGTCAGATACAGATTACGCTCCAGTACATCATCAATTCACCTCCAGGAAGGATTCTAGATTTTTTTCTGCTTTGGAATCTCTGAGCGCACAGCCTTGCTTTATCTTTGCCAAGCCCAAGAGTTCGGGTGGCTTGTCCTTTCCAGAAGCTGAGCTTCAACTGGGGCACCTGCTATGTTTATATTTGTAAGTGCTTCCTGTTGAGGTTTAGTTTCTGTAAAATGAGCATCGTGGCCTACCCAACCGGAGTATTTTCTACGAGTAAGTCAGTAAGCGTTACCTGCATGTTTTATATGCCCCGTTTATATTGTACACTAATGCTACGTGACGGACCAAGGGAAAAAACGTCTCCAGCAACCTTGTGTGCCTTTGGCAATGTGATTGTTACTAGTGAGTCTTTGTGGAGATGTCCTCGTGCTTCTGCGCATCAACAACGCACGACCTGAATCGGCGGTAAACGCAGTGGTGTCGTTTTGGAAAGCTGTCCATCATCCTGGTAAAAGGCGGGAATTCCTTTGCCTACTACGAGGGTGGACGGGGCGTGGCTCAGTGGGCGGAGTTTACAGGTGATTCATAAAGGGAGAACCTTCTACTCTGTGTCTGCAGGAGAGGAAGATAGAACCCGCGCGTCACAGTCAGATACAGATTACGCTCCAGTACATCATCAATTCACCTCCAGGAAGGATTCTAGATCTTTTACGGCTATGGAATCTCTGAGCGCACAGCCTTGCTTTATCTTTGCCAAGCCCAAGAGTTAGGGAGGCTTGTCCTTTCCAGAAGCTGAGCTTCAACTGGGGCACCTGCTACGTTTATATTTGTAAGTGCTTCCTGTTAAGGTTTAGTTTCTGTAAAATGAGCATCATGGCCTACCCAACCGGAGAATTTTCTACGAGTAAGTCAGTAAGCGTTACCTAGCATGTTTTCATATGCCCCGTTTATATTGTACACTAAGACTACGTGATGGGCCTCGGGGGAAACGTTTCCAGCAACCTTGTGTGCCTTTGGCAATGTGATTGTTACTAGTGCTTCTTTGTGGAGATGTCCTCGTGCTTCTGCGCATCAACAACGCACGACCTGAATCAGCGGTAAACGCAGTGGTGTCGTTTTGGAAAGCTGTCCATCATCCTGGTAAAAGGCGGGAATTCCTTTGCCTACTACGAGGGTGGACAGGGCGTGGCTCAGCGGGCGGAGCTTACAGGTGATTCATAAAGGGAGAACCTTCTACTCTGTGTCTCCAGGAGAGGAAGATAGAACCCGCGCGTCACAGTCAGATACAGATTACGCTCCAGTACATCATCAATTCACCTCCAGGAAGGATTCTAGATCTTTTGCTGCTATGGAATCTCTGAGCGCACAGCCTTGCTTTATCTTTGCCAAGCCCAAGAGTTAGGGAGGCTTGTCCTTTCCAGAAGCTGAGCTTCAACTGGGGCACCTGCTACGTTTATATTTGTAAGGGCTTCCTGTTAAAGTTTAGTTTCTGTAAAATGAGCATCATGGCCTACCCAACCGGAGAATTTTCTACGAGTAAGTCAGTAAGCGTTACCTAGCATGTTTTCATATGCCCCGTTTATATTGTACACTAAGACTACGTGATGGGCCTCGGGGGAAACGTTTCCAGCAACCTTGTGTGCCTTTGGCAATGTGATTGTTACTAGTGCTTCTTTGTGGAGATGTCCTCGTGCTTCTGCGCATCAACAACGCACGACCTGAATCAGCGGTAAACGCAGTGGTGTCGTTTTGGAAAGCTGTCCATCATCCTGGTAAAAGGCGGGAATTCCTTTGCCTACTACGAGGGTGGACGGGGCGTGGCTCAGCGGGCGGAGCTTACAGGTGATTCATAAAGGGAGAACCTTCTACTCTGTGTCTCCAGGAGAGGAAGATAGAACCCGCGCGTCACAGTCAGATACAGATTAAGCTCCAGTACATCATCAATTCACCTCCAGGAAGGATTCTAGATCTTTTTCTGCTATGGAATCTATGAGCGCACAGCCTTGCTTTATCTTTGCCAAGCCCAAGAGTTAGGGTGGCTTGTCCTTTCCAGAAGCTGAGCTTCAACTGGGGCACCTGCTACGTTTATATTTGTAAGTGCTTCCTGTTGAGGTTTAGTTTCTGTAAAATGAGCATCGTGGCCTACCCAACCGGAGTATTTTCTACGAGTAAGCCAGTAGGCGTTACCTAGCATGTTTTATATGACCCGTTTATATTGTACACTAAGGCTGCGTGAAAGAACACGGGGGAAACGTCTCCAGCAACCTTGTGTGCCTTTGGCAATGTGATTGTTACTAGTGCTTCTTTGTGGAGATGTCCTCGTGCTTCTGCGCATCAACAACGCACCACCTGAATCGGCGGTAAACGCAGTGGGGTAGTTTTGGAAAGCTGTCCATCAGCCTGGTAAAAGGCGGGAATTCCTTTACCTACTACGAGTGTAGACGGGGCGTGGCTCAACGGGCGGAGCTTACAGGTGCTTTATAAATGGAGAACCTTCAACTCTGTGTCTCCAGGAGAGGAAAATAGAACCCGCGCGTCACAGTCAGATACAGATTACGCTCCAGTACATCATCAATTCACCTCCAGGAAGTATTCTAGATTTTTTTCTGCTTTGGAATCTCTGAGCGCACAGCCTTGCTTTATCTTTGCCAAGCCCAAGAGTTCGGGTGGCTTGTCCTTTCCAGAAGCTGAGCTTCAACTGGGGCACCTGCTACGTTTATATTTGTAAGTGCTTCCTGTTGAGGTTTAGTTTCTGTAAAATGAGCATCGTGGCCTACCCAACCGGAGTATTTTCTACGAGTAAGTCAGTAAGCGTTACCTGCATGTTTTATATGCCCCGTTTATATTGTACACTAATGCTACGTGACGGACCAAGGGAGAAACGTCTCCAGCTACCTTTTGTGCCTTTGCCATTGTGATTGTTACTAGTGAGTCTTTGTGGAGATGTCCTCGTGCTTCTGCGCATCAACAACGCACCACCTAAATCGGCGGTAAACGCAGTGGGGTCGTTTTGGAAAGCTGTCCATCATCCTGGTAAAAGGCGGGAATTCCTTTACCTACTACGAGGGTGGACGGGGCGTGGCTCAGTGGGCGGAGCTTACAGGTGATTCATAAAGGGAGAACCTTCTACTCTGTGTCTGCAGGAGAGGAAGATAGAACCCGCGCGTCACAGTCAGATACAGATTACGCTCCAGTACATCATCAATTCACCTCCAGGAAGGATTCTAGATTTTTTTCTGCTTTGGAATCTCTGAGCGCACAGCCTTGCTTTATCTTTGCCAAGCCCAAGAGTTCGGGTGGCTTGTCCTTTCCAGAAGCTGAGCTTCAACTGGGGCACCTGCTATGTTTATATTTGTAAGTGCTTCCTGTTGAGGTTTAGTTTCTGTAAAATGAGCATCGTGGCCTACCCAACCGGAGTATTTTCTACGAGTAAGTCAGTAAGCGTTACCTGCATGTTTTATATGCCCCGTTTATATTGTACACTAATGCTACGTGACGGACCAAGGGAAAAAACGTCTCCAGCAACCTTGTGTGCCTTTGGCAATGTGATTGTTACTAGTGAGTCTTTGTGGAGATGTCCTTGTGCTTCTGCGCATCAACAACGCACCACCTAAATCTGCGGTAAACGCAGTGGGGTCGTTTTGGAAAGCTGTCCATCATCCTGGTAAAAGGCGGGAATTCCTTTACCTACTACGAGGGTGGACGGGGCGTAGCTCAGTGGGCGGAGCTTACAGGTGATTCATAAAGGGAGAACCTTCTACTCTGTGTCTGCAGGAGAGGAAGATAGAACCCGCGCGTCACAGTCAGATACAGATTACGCTCCAGTACATCATCAATTCACCTCCAGGAAGGATTCTAGATCTTTTTCTGCTATGGAATCTATGAGCGCACAGCCTTGCTTTATCTTTCCCACGCCCAAGAGTTAGGGAGGCTTGTCCTTTCCAGAAGCTGAGCTTCAACTGGGGCACCTGCTACGTTTATATTTGTAAGTGCTTCCTGTTGAGGTTTAGTTTCTGTAAAATGAGCATCATGGCCTACCCAACCGGAGAATTTTCTACGAGTAAGTCAGTAAGCGTTACCTAGCATGTTTTCATATGCCCCGTTTATATTGTACACTAAGACTACGTGATGGGCCTCGGGGGAAACGTTTCCAGCAACCTTGTGTGCCTTTGGCAATGTGATTGTTACTAGTGCTTCTTTGTGGAGATGTCCTCGTGCTTCTGCGCATCAACAACGCACGACCTGAATCAGCGGTAAACGCAGTGGTGTCGTTTTGGAAAGCTGTCCATCATCCTGGTAAAAGGCGGGAATTCCTTTGCCTACTACGAGGGTGGACGGGGCGTGGCTCAGCGGCCGGAGCTTACAGGTGATTCATAAAGGGAGAACCTTCTACTCTGTGTCTGCAGGAGAAGAAGATAGAACCCGCGCGTCACAGTCAGATACAGATTACGCTCCAGTACATCATCAATTCACCTCCAGGAAGGATTCTAGATCTTTTGCTGCTATGGAATCTCTGAGCGCACAGCCTTGCTTTATCTTTGCCAAGCCCAAGAGTTCGGGTGGCTTGTCCTTTCCAGAAGCTGAGCTTCAACTGGGGCACCTGCTACGTTTATATTTGTAAGTGCTTCCTGTTGAGGTTTAGTTTCTGTAAAATGAGCATCGTGGCCTACCCAACCGGAGTATTTTCTACGAGTAAGTCAGTAAGCGTTACCTAGCATGTTTTCATATGCCCCGATTATATTGAACACTAAGACTACGTGATGGGCCACGGGGGAAACCTCACCAGCAACCTTGTGTGCCTTTGGCAATGTGATTGTTACTAGTACTTCTTTGTGGAGATGTCCTCGTGCTTCTGCGCATCAACAACGCACGACCTGAATCAGCGGTAAACGCAGTGGTGTCGTTTTGGAAAGCTCTCCATCATCCTGGTAAAAGGCGGGAATTCCTTTGCCTACTACGAGGGTGGACGGGGCGTGGTTCAGTGGGCGGAGCTTACAGGTGATTCATAAAGGGAGAACCTTCTACTCTGTGTCTCCAGGAGAGGAAGATAGAACCAGCGCGTCACAGTCAGATACAGATTACGCTCCAGTACATCATCAATTCACCTCCAGGAAGGATTCTAGATCTTTTGCTGCTATGGAATCTCTGAGCGCACAGCCTTGCTTTATCTTTGCCAAGCCCAAGAGTTAGGGTGGCTTGTCCTTTCCAGAAGCTGAGCTTCAACTGGGGCACCTACTACGTTTATATTTGTAAGTGCTTCCTGTTGAGGTTTAGTTTCTGTAAAATGAGCATCGTGGCCTACCCAACCGGAGTATTTTCTACGAGTAAGCCAGTAGGCGTTACCTAGCATGTTTTATATGACCCGTTTATATTGTACACTAAGGCTACGTGATGGAACACGGAGGAAACGTCTCCAGCAACCTTGTGTGCCTTTGGCAATGTGATTGTTACTAGTGCTTCTTTGTGGAGATGTCCTCGTGCTTCTGCGCATCAACAACGCACCACCTGAATCGGCGGTAAACGCAGTGGGGTCGTTTTGGAAAGCTGTCCATCAGCCTGGTAAAAGGCGGGAATTCCTTTACCTACTACGAGTGTAGACGGGGCGTTGCTCAACGGGCGGAGCTTACAGGTGCTTTATAAATGGAGAACCTTCAACTCTGTGTCTCCAGGAGAGGAAGATAGAACCCGCGCGTCACAGTCAGATACAGATTACGCTCCAGTACATCATCAATTCACCTCCAGGAAGTATTCTAGATTTTTTTCTGCTTTGGAATCTCTGAGCGCACAGCCTTGCTTTATCTTTGCCAAGCCCAAGAGTTTGGGTGGCTTGTCCTTTCCAGAAGCTGAGCTTCAACTGGGGCACCTGCTACGTTTATATTTGTAAGTGCTTCCTGTTGAGGTTTAGTTTCTGTAAAATGAGCATCGTGGCCTACCCAACCGGAGTATTTTCTACGAGTAAGTCAGTAAGCGTTACCTGCATGTTTTATATGCCCCGTTTATATTGTACACTAATGCTACGTGACGGACCAAGGGAGAAACGTCTCCAGCTACCTTTTGTGCCTTTGCCATTGTGATTGTTACTAGTGAGTCTTTGTGGAGATGTCCTTGTGCTTCTGCGCATCAACAACGCACCACCTAAATCGGCGATAAACGCAGTGGGGTCGTTTTGGAAAGCTGTCCATCATCCTGGTAAAAGGCGGGAATTCCTTTACCTACTACGAGGGTGGACGGGGCGTGGCTCAGTGGGCGGAGCTTACAGGTGATTCATAAAGGGAGAACCTTCTACTCTGTGTCTGCAGGAGAGGAAGATAGAACCCGTGCGTCACAGTCAGATACAGATTACGCTCCAGTACATCATCAATTCACCTCCAGGAAGGATTCTAGATCTTTTGCTGCTATGGAATCTCTGAGCGCACAGCCTTGCTTTATCTTTGCCAAGCCCAAGAGTTCGGGTGGCTTGTCCTTTCCAGAAGCTGAGCTTCAACTGGGGCACCTGCTACGTTTATATTTGTAAGTGCTTCCTGTTGAGGTTTAGTTTCTGTAAAATGAGCATCGTGGCCTACACAACCGGAGTATTTTCTACGAGTAAGTCAGTAAGGGTTACCTGCATGTTTTATATGCCCCGTTTATATTGTACACTAAGACTACGTGATGTGTCGTTTTGGAAAGCTGTCCATCATCCTGGTAAAAGGCGGGAATTCCTTTGCCTACTACGAGGGTGGACGGGGCGTGGCTCAGCGGGCAGAGCTTACAGGTGATTCATAAAGGGAGAACCTTCTACCCTGTGTCTCCAGGAGAGGAAGATAGAATCCGCGCGTCACAGTCAGATACAGATTACGCTCCACTACATCATCAATTCACCTCCAGGAAGGATTCTAGATCTTTTTCTGCTATGGAATCTATGAGCGCACAGCCTTGCTTTATCTTTCCCACGCCCAAGAGTTAGGGAGGCTTGTCCTTTCCAGAAGCTGAGCTTCAACTGGGGCACCTGCTACGTTTATATTTGTAAGTGCTTCCTGTTGAGGTTTAGTTTCTGTAAAATGAGCATCATGGCCTACCCAACCGGAGAATTTTCTACGAGTAAGTCAGTAAGCGTTACCTAGCATGTTTTCATATGCCCCGTTTATATTGTACACTAAGACTACGTGATGGGCCACGGGGGAAACGTATCCAGCAACCTTGTGTGCCTTTGGCAATGTGATTGTTACTAGTGCGTCTTTGTGGAGATGTCCTCGTGCTTCTGCGCATCAACAACGCACGACCTGAATCGGCGGTAAACGCAGTGGTGTCGTTTTGGAAAGCTGTCCATCATCCTGGTAAAAGGAGGGAATTCCTTTCAGCGGGCGGAGCTTACAGGTGCTTTATAAAGGGAGAACCTTCAACTCTGTGTCTCCATGAGAGGAAGATAGAACCCGCGCGTCACAGTCAGATACAGATTATGCTCCAGTACATCATCAATTCACCTCCAGGAAGGATTCTAGATTTTTTTCTGCTTTGTAATCTCTGAGCGCACAGCCTTGCTTTATCTCTGCGAAGCCCAAGAGTTCGGGTGGCTTGTCCTTTCCAGAAGCTGAGCTTCAACTGGGGCACCTGCTACGTTTATATTTGTAAGTGCTTCCTGTTAAGGTTTAGTTTCTGTAAAATGAGCATCATGGCCTACCCAACCGGAGAATTTTCTACGAGTAAGTCAGTAAGCGTTACCTAGCATGTTTTCATATGCCCCGTTTATATTGTACACTAAGACTATGTGATGGGCCTTGGGGGAAACGTTTCCAGCAACCTTGTGTGCCTTTGGCAATGTGATTGTTAATAGTGCTTCTTTGTGGTGATGTCCTCGTGCTTCTGCGCATCAACAACGCACGACCTGAATCAGCGGTAAACGCAGTGGTGTCGTTTTGGAAAGCTGTCCATCATCCTGGTAAAAGGCGGGAATTCCTTTGCCTACTACGAGGGTGGACGGGGCGTGGCTCAGCGGGCGGAGCTTACAGGTGATTCATAAAGGGAGAACCTTCTACTCTGTGTCTCCAGGAGAGGAAGATAGAACCCGCGCGTCACAGTCAGATACAGATTACTCTCCAGTACATCATCAATTCACCTCCAGGAAGGATTCTAGATCATTTTCTGCTATGGAATCTATGAGCGCACAGCCTTGCTTTATCTTTCCCACGCCCAAGAGTTAGGGAGGCTTGTCCTTTCCAGAAGCTGAGCTTCAACTGGGGCACCTGCTACGTTTATATTTGTAAGTGCTTCCTGTTGAGGTTTAGTTTCTGTAAAATGAGCATCATGGCCTACCCAACCGGAGAATTTTCTACGAGTAAGTCAGTAAGCGTTACCTAGCATGTTTTCATATGCCCCGTTTATATTGTACACTAAGACTACGTGATGGGCCTCGGGGGAAACGTTTCCAGCAACCTTGTGTGCCTTTGGCAATGTGATTGTTACTAGTGCTTCTTTGTGGAGATGTCCTCGTGCTTCTGCACATCAACAACGCACGACCTGAATCAGCGGTAAACGCAGTGGTGTCGTTTTGGAAAGCTGTCCATCATCCTGGTAAAAGGCGGGAATTCCTTTGCCTACTACGAGGGTGGACGGGGCGTGGCTCAGCGGGCGGAGCTTACAGGTGATTCATAAAGGGAGAACCTTCTACTCTGTGTCTCCAGGAGAGGAAGATAGAACCCGCGCGTCACAGTCAGATACAGATTACGCTCCAGTACATCATCAATTCACCTCCAGGAAGGATTCTAGATATTTTTCTGCTATGGAATCTATGAGCGCACAGCCTTGCTTTATCTTTCCCACGTCCAAGAGTTAGGGAGGCTTGTCCTTTCAAGAATCTGAGCTTCAACTGGGGCACCTGCTACGATTATATTTGTAAGTGCTTCCTGTTGAGGTTTAGTTTCTGTAAAATGAGCATCATGGCCTACCCAACCGGAGAATTTTCTACGAGTAAGTCAGTAAGCGTTACCTAGCATGTTTTCATATGCCCCGTTTATATTGTACACTAAGACTACGTGATGGGCCACGGGGGAAACTTATCCAGCAACCTTGTGTGCCTTTGGCAATGTGATTGTTACTAGTGCTTCTTTGTGGAGATGTCCTCGTGCTTCTGCGCATCAACAACGCACAACCTGAATCAGCGGTAAACGCAGTGGTGTCGTTTTGGAAAGCTGTCCATCATCCTGGTAAAAGGCGGGAATTCCTTTGCCTACTACGAGGGTGGACGGGGCGTGGCTCAGCGGGCGGAGCTTACAGGTGATTCATAAAGGGAGAACCTTCTACTCTGTGTCTGCAGGAGAGGAAGATAGAACCCGCGCGTCACAGTCAGATACAGATTACGCTCCAGTACATCATCAATTCACCTCCAGGAAGGATTCTAGATCTTTTGCTGCTATGGAATCTCTGAGCGCACAGCCTTGCTTTATCTTTGCCAAGCCCAAGAGTTCGGGTGGCTTGTCCTTTCCAGAAGCTGAGCTTCAACTGTGGCACCTGCTACGTTTATATTTGTAAGTGCTTCCTGTTGAGGTTTAGTTTCTGTAAAATGAGCATCGTGGCCTACCCAACCGGAGTATTTTCTACGAGTAAGTCAGTAAGCGTTACCTGCATGTTTTATATGCCCCGTTTATATTGTACACTAAGTCTACGTGATGGACCAAGGGAAAAAACGTCTCCAGCAACCTTGTGTGCCTTTGGCAATGTGATTGTTACTAGTGCGTCTTTGTGGAGATGTCCACGTGCTTCTGCGCATCAACAACGCACGACCTGAATCGGCGGTAAACGCAGTGGTGTCGTTTTGGAAAGCTGTACATCATCCTGGTAAAAGGCGGGAATTCCTTTGCCTACTACGAGGGTGGACGGGGCGTGGCTCAGTGGGCGGAGCTTACAGGTGATTCATAAAGGGAGAACCTTCTACTCTGTGTCTGCAGGAGAGGAAGATAGAACCCGCGCGTCACAGTCAGATACAGATTATGCTCCAGTACATCATCAATTCACCTCCAGGAAGGATTCTAGATCTTTTGCTGCTATGGAATCTATGAGCGCACAGCCTTGCTTTATCTTTGCCAAGCCCAAGAGTTCGGGTGGCTTGTCCTTTCCAGAAGCTGAGCTTCAACAGGGGCACCTGCTACGTTTATATTTGTAAGTGCTTCCTGATGAGGTTTAGTTTCTGTAAAATGAGCATCGTGGCCTACCCAACCGGAGTATTTTCTACGAGTAAGCCAGTAGGCGTTACCTAGCATTTTTTATATGACCCGTTTATATTGTACACTAATGCTACGTGACGGACCAAGGGAGAAACGTCTCCAGCTACCTTTTGTGCCTTTGCCTTTGTGATTGTTACTAGTGAGTCTTTGTGGAGATGTCCTTGTGCTTCTGCGCATCAACAACGCACCACCTAAATCGGCGATAAACGCAGTGGGGTCGTTTTGGAAAGCTGTCCATCATCCTGGTAAAAGGCGGGAATTCCTTTACCTACTACGAGGGTGGACGGGGCGTGGCTCAGTGGGCGGAGCTTACAGGTGATTCATAAAGGGAGAACCTTCTACTCTGTGTCTGCAGGAGAGGAAGATAGAACCCGTTGTCACAGTCAGATACAGATTACGCTCCAGTACATCATCAATTCACCTCCAGGAAGGATTCTAGATCTTTTGCTGCTATGGAATCTCTGAGCGCACAGCCTTGCTTTATCTTTGCCAAGCCCAAGAGTTCGGGTGGCTTGTCCTTTCCAGAAGCTGAGCTTCAACTGGGGCACCTGCTACGTTTATATTTGTAAGTGCTTCCTGTTGAGGTTTAGTTTCTGTAAAATGAGCATCGTGGCCTACCCAACCGGAGTATTTTCTACGAGTAAGTCAGTAAGCGTTACCTGCATGTTTTATATGCCCCGTTTATATTGTACACTAAGACTACGTGATGTGTCGTTTTGGAAAGCTGTCCATCATCCTGGTAAAAGGCGGGAATTCCTTTGCCTACAACGAGGGTGGACGGGGCGTGGCTCAGCGGGCGGAGCTTACAGGTGATACATAAAGGGAGAACCTTCTACTCTGTGTCTCCAGGAGAGGAAGATAGAACCCGCGCGTCACAGTCAGATACAGATTACGCTCCAGTACATCATCAATTCACCTCCAGGAAGGATTCTAGATCTTTTTCTGCTATGGAATCTATGAGCGCACAGCCTTGCTTTATCTTTCCCACGCCCAAGAGTTAGGGAGGCTTGTCCTTTCCAGAAGCTGAGCTTCAACTGGGGCACCTGCTACGTTTTTTTTTTAAGTGCTTCCTGTTGAGGTTTAGTTTCTGTAAAATGAGCAGTGTGGCCTACCCAACCGGAGTATTTTCTACGAGTAAGTCAGTAAGCGTTACCTGCATGTTTTATATGCCCCGTTTATATTGTACACTAAGACTACGTGATGGACCAAGGGAAAAAACGTCTCCAGCAACCTTGTGTGCCTTTGGCAATGTGATTGTTACTAGTGCGTCTTTGTGGAGATGTCCTCGTGCTTCTGCGCATCAACAACGCACGACCTGAATCGGCGGTAAACGCAGTGGTGTCGTTTTGGAAAGCTGTCCATCATCTTGGTAAAAGGCGGGAATTCCTTTGCCTACTACGAGGGTGGACGGGGCGTGGCTCAGTGGGCGGAGCTTACAGGTGATTCATAAAGGGAGAACCTTCTACTCTGTGTCTGCAGGAGAGGAAGATAGAACCCGCGCGTCACAGTCAGATACAGATTACGCTCCAGTACATCATCAATTCACCTCCAGGAAGGATTCTAGATCTTTTGCTGCTATGGAATCTCTGAGCGCACAGCCTTGCTTTATCTTTGCCAAGCCCAAGAGTTAGGGAGGCTTGTCCTTTCCAGAAGCTGAGCTTCAACTGGGGCACCTGCTACGTTTATATTTGTAAGTGCTTCCTGTTAAGGTTTAGTTTCTGTAAAATGAGCATCATGGCCTACCCAACCGGAGAATTTTCTACGAGTAAGTCAGTAAGCGTTACCTAGCATGTTTTATATGACCCGTTTATATTGTACACTAAGGCTACGTGAAGGAACACGGGGGAAACGTCTCCAGCAACCTTGTGTGCCTTTGGCAATGTGATTGTTACTAGTGCTTCTTTGTGGAGATGTCCTCGTGCTTCTGCGCATCAACAACGCACCACCTGAATCGGCGGTAAACGCAGTGGTGTCGTTTTGGAAAGCTGTCCATCATCCTGGTAAAAGGCGGGAATTCCTTTGCCTACTACGAGGGTGGACGGGGCGTGGCTCAGCGGGCGGAGCTTACAGGTGATTCATAAAGCTAGAACCTTCTACTCTGTGTCTCCAGGAGAGGAAGATAGAACCTGCGCGTCACAGTCAGATACAGATTACGCTCCAGTACATCATCAATTCACCTCCAGGAAGGATTCTAGATCTTTTTCTGCTATGGAATCTATGAGCGCACAGCCTTGCTTTATCTTTCCCACGCCCAAGAGTTAGGGAGGCTTGTCCTTTCCAGAAGCTGAGCTTCAACTGGGGCACCTGCTACGTTTATATTTGTAAGTGCTTCCTGTTGAGGTTTAGTTTCTGTAAAATGAGCATCGTGGCCTACCCAACCGGAGTATTTTCTACGAGTAAGTCAGTAAGCGTTACCTGCATGTTTTATATGCCCCGTTTATATTGTACACTAAGACTACGTGATGGACCAAGGGAAAAAACGTCTCCAGCAACCTTGTGTGCCTTTGGCAATGTGATTGTTACTAGTGCGTCTTTGTGGAGATGTCCTCGTGCTTCTGCGCATCAACAACGCACGACCTGAATCGGCGGTAAACGCAGTGGTGTCGTTTTGGAAAGCTGTCCATCATCCTGGTAAAAGGCGGGAATTCCTTTGCCTACTACGAGGGTGTACGGGGCGTGGCTCAGTGGGCGGAGCTTACAGGTGATTCATAAAGGGAGAACCTTCTACTCTGTGTCTGCAGGAGAGGAAGATAGAACCCGCGCGTCACAGTCAGATACAGATTACGCTCCAGTACATCATCAATTCACCTCCAGGAAGGATTCTAGATCTTTTGCTGCTATGGAATCTCTGAGCGCACAGCCTTGCTTTATCTTTGCCAAGCCCAAGAGTTAGGGAGGCTTGTCCTTTCCAGAAGCTGAGCTTCAACTGGGGCACCTGCTACGTTTATATTTGTAAGTGCTTCCTGTTAAGGTTTAGTTTCTGTAAAATGAGCATCGTGGCCTACCCAACCGGAGTATTTTCTACGAGTAAGCCAGTAGGCGTTACCTAGCATGTTTTATATGACCCGTTTATATTGTACACTAAGGCTACGTGAAGGAACACGGGGGAAACGTCTCCAGCAACCTTGTGTGCCTTTGGCAATGTGATTGTTACTAGTGCTTCTTTGTGGAGATGTCCTCGTGCTTCTGCGCATCAACAACGCACCACCTGAATCGGCGGTAAACGCAGTGGGGTCGTTTTGGAAAGCTGTCCATCAGCCTGGTAAAAGGCGGGAATTCCTTTACCTACTACGAGTGTAGACGGGGCGTGGATCAACGGGCGGAGCTTACAGGTGCTTTATAAATGGAGAACCTTCAACTCTGTGTCTCCAGGAGAGGAAGATAGAACCCGCGCGTCACAGTCAGATACAGATTACGCTCCAGTACATCATCAATTCACCTCCAGGAAGGATTCTAGATTTTTTTCTGCTTTGGAATCTCTGAGCGCACAGCCTTGCTTTATCTTTGCCAAGCCCAAGAGTTCGGATGGCTTGTCCTTTCCAGAAGCTGAGCTTCAACTGGGGCACCTGCTACGTTTATATTTGTAAGTGCTTCCTGTTGAGGTTTAGTTTCTGTAAAATGAACATCGTGGCCTACCCAACCGGAGTATTTTCTACGAGTAAGTCAGTAAGCGTTACCTGCATGTTTTCATATGCCCCGTTTATATTGTACACTAAGACTACGTGATGGGCCACGGGGGAAACCTCACCAGCAACCTTGTGTGCCTTTGCAATGTGATCGTTACTAGTGCTTCTTTGTGGAGATGTCCTCGTGCTTCTGCGCATCAACAACGCACGACCTGAATCGGCGGTAAACGCAGTGGTGTCGTTTTGGAAAGCTGTCCATCATCCTGGTAAAAGGCGGGAATTCATTTGCCTACTACGAGGGTGGGCGGGGCGTGGCTCAGCGGGCGGAGCTTACAGGTGATTCATAAAGGTAGAACCATCTACTCTGTGTCTGCAGGAGAGGAAGATAGATCCCGCGCGTCACAGTCAGATACAGATTACGCTCCAGTACATCATCAGTTCACCTCCAGTAAGCATTCTAGATCTTTTTCTGCTATGGAATCTATGAGCGCACAGCCTTGCTTTATCTTTGCCAAGCCCAAGAGTTAGGGTGGCTTGTCCATTCCAGAAGCTGAGCTTCACCTGGGGCACCTGCTACGTTTATATTTGTAAGTGCTTCCTGTTGAGGTTTAGTTTCTGTAAAATTAGCATCATGGCCTACCCAACCGGAGAATTTTCTACGAGTAAGTCAGTAAGCGTTACCTAGCATGTTTTCATATGCCCCGTTTATATTGTACACTAAGACTACGTGATGGGCCTCGGGGGAAACGTCTCCAGCAACCTTGTGTGCCTTTGGCAATGTGATCGTTACTAGTGCGTCTTTGTGGAGATGTCCTCGTGCTTCTGCGCATCAACAACGCACCACCTAAATCGGCGATAAACGCAGTGGGGTCGTTTTGGAAAGCTGTCCATCATCCTGGTAAAAGGCGGGAATTCCTTTACCTACTACGAGGGTGGACGGGGCGTGGCTCAGTGGGCGGAGCTTACAGGTGATTCATAAAGGGAGAACCTTCTACTCTGTGTCTGCAGGAGAGGAAGATAGAACCCGCGCGTCACAGTCAGATACAGATTACGCTCCAGTACATCATCAATTCACCTCCAGGAAGGATTCTAGATCTTTTGCTGCTATGGAATCTCTGAGCGCACAGCCTTGCTTTATCTTTGCCAAGCCCAAGAGTTCGGGTGGCTTGTCCTTTCCAGAAGCTGAGCTTCAACTGGGGCACCTGCTACGTTTATATTTGTAAGTGCTTCCTGTTGAGGTTTAGTTTCTGTAAAATGAGCATCGTGGCCTACCCAACCGGAGTATTTTCTACGAGTAAGTCAGTAAGCGTTACCTGCATGTTTTATATGCCCCGTTTATATTGTACACTAAGACTACGTGATGTGTCGTTTTGGAAAGCTGTCCATCATCCTGGTAAAAGGCGGGAATTCCTTTACCTACTACGAGGGTGGACGGGGCGTGGCTCAGTGGGCGGAGCTTACAGGTGATTCATAAAGGGAGAACCTTCTACTCTGTGTCTGCAGGAGAGGAAGATAGAACCCGTTGTCACAGTCAGATACAGATTACGCTCCAGTACATCATCAATTCACCTCCAGGAAGGATTCTAGATCTTTTGCTGCTATGGAATCTCTGAGCGCACAGCCTTGCTTTATCTTTCCCACGCCCAAGAGTTAGGGAGGCTTGTCCTTTCCAGAAGCTGAGCTTCAACTGGGGCACCTGCTACGTTTATATTTGTAAGTGCTTCCTGTTGAGGTTTAGTTTCTGTAAAATGAGCATCATGGCCTACCCAACCGGAGAATTTTCTACGAGTAAGTCAGTAAGCGTTACCTAGCATGTTTTCATATGCCCCGTTTATATTGTACACTAAGACTACGTGATGGGCCACGGGGGAAACGTATCCAGCAACCTTGTGTGCCTTTGGCAATGTGATTGTTACTAGTGCGTCTTTGTGGAGATGTCCTCGTGCTTCTGCGCATCAACAACGCACGACCTGAATCGGCGGTAAACGCAGTGGTGTCGTTTTGGAAAGCTGTCCATCATCCTGGTAAAAGGAGGGAATTCCTTTCAGCGGGCGGAGCTTACAGGTGCTTTATAAAGGGAGAACCTTCAACTCTGTGTCTCCATGAGAGGAAGATAGAACCCGCGCGTCACAGTCAGATACAGATTATGCTCCAGTACATCATCAATTCACCTCCAGGAAGGATTCTAGATTTCTTTCTGCTTTGTAATCTCTGAGCGCACAGCCTTGCTTTATCTCTGCGAAGCCCAAGAGTTCGGGTGGCTTGTCCTTTCCAGAAGCTGAGCTTCAACTGGGGCACCTGCTACGTTTATATTTGTAAGTGCTTCCTGTTAAGGTTTAGTTTCTGTAAAATGAGCATCATGGCCTACCCAACCGGAGAATTTTCTACGAGTAAGTCAGTAAGCGTTACCTAGCATGTTTTCATATGCCCCGTTTATATTGTACACTAAGACTATGTGATGGGCCTTGGGGTAAACGTTTCCAGCAACCTTGTGTGCCTTTGGCAATGTGATTGTTAATAGTGCTTCTTTGTGGTGATGTCCTCGTGCTTCTGCGCATCAACAACGCACGACCTGAATCAGCGGTAAACGCAGTGGTGTCGTTTTGGAAAGCTGTCCATCATCCTGGTAAAAGGCGGGAATTCCTTTGCCTACTACGAGGGTGGACGGGGCGTGGCTCAGCGGGCGGAGCTTACAGGTGATTCATAAAGGGAGAACCTTCTACTCTGTGTCTCCAGGAGAGGAAGATAGAACCCGCGCGTCACAGTCAGATACAGATTACTCTCCAGTACATCATCAATTCACCTCCAGGAAGGATTCTAGATCATTTTCTGCTATGGAATCTATGAGCGCACAGCCTTGCTTTATCTTTCCCACGCCCAAGAGTTAGGGAGGCTTGTCCTTTCCAGAAGCTGAGCTTCAACTGGGGCACCTGCTACGTTTATATTTGTAAGTGCTTCCTGTTGAGGTTTAGTTTCTGTAAAATGAGCATCATGGCCTACCCAACCGGAGAATTTTCTACGAGTAAGTCAGTAAGCGTTACCTAGCATGTTTTCATATGCCCCGTTTATATTGTACACTAAGACTACGTGATGGGCCTCGGGGGAAACGTTTCCAGCAACCTTGTGTGCCTTTGGCAATGTGATTGTTACTAGTGCTTCTTTGTGGAGATGTCCTCGTGCTTCTGCACATCAACAACGCACGACCTGAATCAGTGGTAAACGCAGTGGTGTCGTTTTGGAAAGCTGTCCATCATCCTGGTAAAAGGCGGGAATTCCTTTGCCTACTACGAGGGTGGACGGGGCGTGGCTCAGCGGGCGGAGCTTACAGGTGATTCATAAAGGGAGAACCTTCTACTCTGTGTCTCCAGGAGAGGAAGATAGAACCCGCACGTCACAGTCAGATACAGATTACGCTCCAGTACATCATCAATTCACCTCCAGGAAGGATTCTAGATATTTTTCTGCTATGGAATCTATGAGCGCACAGCCTTGCTTTATCTTTCCCACGTCCAAGAGTTAGGGAGGCTTGTCCTTTCAAGAATCTGAGCTTCAACTGGGGCACCTGCTACGATTATATTTGTAAGTGCTTCCTGTTGAGGTTTAGTTTCTGTAAAATGAGCATCATGGCCTACCCAACCGGAGAATTTTCTACGAGTAAGTCAGTAAGCGTTACCTAGCATGTTTTCATATGCCCCGTTTATATTGTACACTAAGACTACGTGATGGGCCACGGGGGAAACTTATCCAGCAACCTTGTGTGCCTTTGGCAATGTGATTGTTACTAGTGCTTCTTTGTGGAGATGTCCTCGTGCTTCTGCGCATCAACAACGCACAACCTGAATCAGCGGTAAACGCAGTGGTGTCGTTTTGGAAAGCTGTCCATCATCCTGGTAAAAGGCGGGAATTCCTTTGCCTACTACGAGGGTGGACGGGGCGTGGCTCAGCGGGCGGAGCTTACAGGTGATTCATAAAGGGAGAACCTTCTACTCTGTGTCTGCAGGAGAGGAAGATAGAACCCGCGCGTCACAGTCAGATACAGATTACGCTCAAGTACATCATCAATTCACCTCCAGGAAGGATTCTAGATCTTTTGCTGCTATGGAATCTCTGAGCGCACAGCCTTGCTTTATCTTTGCCAAGCCCAAGAGTTCGGGTGGCTTGTCCTTTCCAGAAGCTGAGCTTCAACTGGGGCACCTGCTACGTTTATATTTGTAAGTGCTTCCTGTTGAGGTTTAGTTTCTGTAAAATGAGCATCGTGGCCTACCCAACCGGAGTATTTTCTACGAGTAAGTCAGTAAGCGTTACCTGCATGTTTTATATGCCCCGTTTATATTGTACACTAAGTCTACGTGATGGACCAAGGGAAAAAACGTCTCCAGCAACCTTGTGTGCCTTTGGCAATGTGATTGTTACTAGTGCGTCTTTGTGGAGATGTCCACGTGCTTCTGCGCATCAACAACGCACGACCTGAATCGGCGGTAAACGCAGTGGTGTCGTTTTGGAAAGCTGTACATCATCCTGGTAAAAGGCGGGAATTCCTTTGCCTACTACGAGGGTGGACGGGGCGTGGCTCAGTGGGCGGAGCTTACAGGTGATTCATAAAGGGAGAACCTTCTACTCTGTGTCTGCAGGAGAGGAAGATAGAACCCGCGCGTCACAGTCAGATACAGATTATGCTCCAGTACATCATCAATTCACCTCCAGGAAGGATTCTAGATCTTTTGCTGCTATGGAATCTATGAGCGCACAGCCTTGCTTTATCTTTGCCAAGCCCAAGAGTTCGGGTGGCTTGTCCTTTCCAGAAGCTGAGCTTCAACAGGGGCACCTGCTACGTTTATATTTGTAAGTGCTTCCTGATGAGGTTTAGTTTCTGTAAAATGAGCATCGTGGCCTACCCAAACGGAGTATTTTCTACGAGTAAGCCAGTAGGCGTTACCTAGCATTTTTTATATGACCCGTTTATATTGTACACTAATGCTACGTGACGGACCAAGGGAGAAACGTCTCCAGCTACCTTTTGTGCCTTTGCCTTTATGATTGTTACTAGTGAGTCTTTGTGGAGATGTCCTTGTGCTTCTGCGCATCAACAACGCACCACCTAAATCGGCGATAAACGCAGTGGGGTCGTTTTGGAAAGCTGTCCATCATCCTGGTAAAAGGCGGGAATTCCTTTACCTACTACGAGGGTGGACGGGGCGTGGCTCAGTGGGCGGAGCTTACAGGTGATTCATAAAGGGAGAACCTTCTACTCTGTGTCTGCAGGAGAGGAAGATAGAACCCGTTGTCACAGTCAGATACAGATTACGCTCCAGTACATCATCAATTCACCTCCAGGAAGGATTCTAGATCTTTTGCTGCTATGGAATCTCTGAGCGCACAGCCTTGCTTTATCTTTGCCAAGCCCAAGAGTTCGGGTGGCTTGTCCTTTCCAGAAGCTGAGCTTCAACTGGGGCACCTGCTACGTTTATATTTGTAAGTGCTTCCTGTTGAGGTTTAGTTTCTGTAAAATGAGCATCGTGGCCTACCCAACCGGAGTATTTTCTACGAGTAAGTCAGTAAGCGTTACCTGCATGTTTTATATGCCCTGTTTATATTGTACACTAAGACTACGTGATGTGTCGTTTTGGAAAGCTGTCCATCATCCTGGTAAAAGGCGGGAATTCCTTTGCCTACAACGAGGGTGGACGGGGCGTGGCTCAGCGGGCGGAGCTTACAGGTGATACATAAAGGGAGAACCTTCTACTCTGTGTCTCCAGGAGAGGAAGATAGAACCCGCGCGTCACAGTCAGATACAGATTACGCTCCAGTACATCATCAATTCACCTCCAGGAAGGATTCTAGATCTTTTTCTGCTATGGAATCTATGAGCGCACAGCCTTGCTTTATCTTTCCCACGCCCAAGAGTTAGGGAGGCTTGTCCTTTCCAGAAGCTGAGCTTCAACTGGGGCACCTGCTACGTTTTTTTTTTAAGTGCTTCCTGTTGAGGTTTAGTTTCTGTAAAATGAGCAGTGTGGCCTACCCAACCGGAGTATTTTCTACGAGTAAGTCAGTAAGCGTTACCTGCATGTTTTATATGCCCCGTTTATATTGTACACTAAGACTACGTGATGGACCAAGGGAAAAAACGTCTCCAGCAACCTTGTGTGCCTTTGGCAATGTGATTGTTACTAGTGCGTCTTTGTGGAGATGTCCTCGTGCTTCTGCGCATCAACAACGCACGACCTGAATCGGCGGTAAACGCAGTGGTGTCGTTTTGGAAAGCTGTCCATCATCTTGGTAAAAGGCGGGAATTCCTTTGCCTACTACGAGGGTGGACGGGGCGTGGCTCAGTGGGCGGAGCTTACAGGTGATTCATAAAGGGAGAACCTTCTACTCTGTGTCTGCAGGAGAGGAAGATAGAACCCGCGCGTCACAGTCAGATACAGATTACGCTCCAGTACATCATCAATTCACCTCCAGGAAGGATTCTAGATCTTTTGCTGCTATGGAATCTCTGAGCGCACAGCCTTGCTTTATCTTTGCCAAGCCCAAGAGTTAGGGAGGCTTGTCCTTTCCAGAAGCTGAGCTTCAACTGGGGCACCTGCTACGTTTATATTTGTAAGTGCTTCCTGTTAAGGTTTAGTTTCTGTAAAATGAGCATCATGGCCTACCCAACCGGAGAATTTTCTACGAGTAAGTCAGTAAGCGTTACCTAGCATGTTTTATATGACCCGTTTATATTGTACACTAAGGCTACGTGAAGGAACACGGGGGAAACGTCTCCAGCAACCTTGTGTGCCTTTGGCAATGTGATTGTTACTAGTGCTTCTTTGTGGAGATGTCCTCGTGCTTCTGCGCATCAA
Source organism: Pleurodeles waltl (assembly GCF_031143425.1). Lineage (NCBI taxonomy): Eukaryota > Metazoa > Chordata > Amphibia > Caudata > Salamandridae > Pleurodeles > Pleurodeles waltl. The sequence continues at coordinate 32,981,349 of NC_090436.1, forward strand.
CAACGCACCACCTGAATCGGCGGTAAACGCAGTGGTGTCGTTTTGGAAAGCTGTCCATCATCCTGGTAAAAGGCGGGAATTCCTTTGCCTACTACGAGGGTGGACGGGGCGTGGCTCAGCGGGCGGAGCTTACAGGTGATTCATAAAGCTAGAACCTTCTACTCTGTGTCTCCAGGAGAGGAAGATAGAACCCGCGCGTCACAGTCAGATACAGATTACGCTCCAGTACATCATCAATTCACCTCCAGGAAGGATTCTAGATCTTTTTCTGCTATGGAATCTATGAGCGCACAGCCTTGCTTTATCTTTCCCACGCCCAAGAGTTAGGGAGGCTTGTCCTTTCCAGAAGCTGAGCTTCAACTGGGGCACCTGCTACGTTTATATTTGTAAGTGCTTCCTGTTGAGGTTTAGTTTCTGTAAAATGAGCATCGTGGCCTACCCAACCGGAGTATTTTCTACGAGTAAGTCAGTAAGCGTTACCTGCATGTTTTATATGCCCCGTTTATATTGTACACTAAGACTACGTGATGGACCAAGGGAAAAAACGTCTCCAGCAACCTTGTGTGCCTTTGGCAATGTGATTGTTACTAGTGCGTCTTTGTGGAGATGTCCTCGTGCTTCTGCGCATCAACAACGCACGACCTGAATCGGCGGTAAACGCAGTGGTGTCGTTTTGGAAAGCTGTCCATCATCCTGGTAAAAGGCGGGAATTCCTTTGCCTACTACGAGGGTGTATGGGGCGTGGCTCAGTGGGCGGAGCTTACAGGTGATTCATAAAGGGAGAACCTTCTACTCTGTGTCTGCAGGAGAGGAAGATAGAACCCGCGCGTCACAGTCAGATACAGATTACGCTCCAGTACATCATCAATTCACCTCCAGGAAGGATTCTAGATCTTTTGCTGCTATGGAATCTCTGAGCGCACAGCCTTGCTTTATCTTTGCCAAGCCCAAGAGTTAGGGAGGCTTGTCCTTTCCAGAAGCTGAGCTTCAACTGGGGCACCTGCTACGTTTATATTTGTAAGTGCTTCCTGTTAAGGTTTAGTTTCTGTAAAATGAGCATCGTGGCCTACCCAACCGGAGTATTTTCTACGAGTAAGCCAGTAGGCGTTACCTAGCATGTTTTATATGACCCGTTTATATTGTACACTAAGGCTACGTGAAGGAACACGGGGGAAACGTCTCCAGCAACCTTGTGTGCCTTTGGCAATGTGATTGTTACTAGTGCTTCTTTGTGGAGATGTCCTCGTGCTTCTGCGCATCAACAACGCACCACCTGAATCGGCGGTAAACGCAGTGGGGTCGTTTTGGAAAGCTGTCCATCAGCCTGGTAAAAGGCGGGAATTCCTTTACCTACTACGAGTGTAGACGGGGCGTGGATCAACGGGCGGAGCTTACAGGTGCTTTATAAATGGAGAACCTTCAACTCTGTGTCTCCAGGAGAGGAAGATAGAACCCGCGCGTCACAGTCAGATACAGATTACGCTCCAGTACATCATCAATTCACCTCCAGGAAGGATTCTAGATTTTTTTCTGCTTTGGAATCTCTGAGCGCACAGCCTTGCTTTATCTTTGCCAAGCCCAAGAGTTCGGATGGCTTGTCCTTTCCAGAAGCTGAGCTTCAACTGGGGCACCTGCTACGTTTATATTTGTAAGTGCTTCCTGTTGAGGTTTAGTTTCTGTAAAATGAACATCGTGGCCTACCCAACCGGAGTATTTTCTACGAGTAAGTCAGTAAGCGTTACCTGCATGTTTTCATATGCCCCGTTTATATTGTACACTAAGACTACGTGATGGGCCACGGGGGAAACCTCACCAGCAACCTTGTGTGCCTTTGCAATGTGATCGTTACTAGTGCTTCTTTGTGGAGATGTCCTCGTGCTTCTGCGCATCAACAACGCACGACCTGAATCGGCGGTAAACGCAGTGGTGTCGTTTTGGAAAGCTGTCCATCATCCTGGTAAAAGGCGGGAATTCCTTTGCCTACTACGAGGGTGGGCGGGGCGTGGCTCAGCGGGCGGAGCTTACAGGTGATTCATAAAGGTAGAACCATCTACTCTGTGTCTGCAGGAGAGGAAGATAGATCCCGCGCGTCACAGTCAGATACAGATTACGCTCCAGTACATCATCAATTCACCTCCAGGAAGGATTCTAGATCTTTTGCTGCTATGGAATCTCTGAGCGCACAGCCTTGCTTTATCTTTGCCAAGCCCAAGAGTTCGGGTGGCTTGTCCTTTCCAGAAGCTGAGCTTCAACTGGGGCACCTGCTACGTTTATATTTGTAAGTGCTTCCTGTTGAGGTTTAGTTTCTGTAAAATGAGCATCGTGGCCTACCCAACCGGAGTATTTTCTACGAGTAAGTCAGTAAGCGTTACCTGCATGTTTTATATGCCCCGTTTATATTGTACACTAAGACTACGTGATGTGTCGTTTTGGAAAGCTGTCCATCATCCTGGTAAAAGGCGGGAATTCCTTTACCTACTACGAGGGTGGACGGGGCGTGGCTCAGTGGGCGGAGCTTACAGGTGATTCATAAAGGGAGAACCTTCTACTCTGTGTCTGCAGGAGAGGAAGATAGAACCCGTTGTCACAGTCAGATACAGATTACGCTCCAGTACATCATCAATTCACCTCCAGGAAGGATTCTAGATCTTTTGCTGCTATGGAATCTCTGAGCGCACAGCCTTGCTTTATCTTTCCCACGCCCAAGAGTTAGGGAGGCTTGTCCTTTCCAGAAGCTGAGCTTCAACTGGGGCACCTGCTACGTTTATATTTGTAAGTGCTTCCTGTTGAGGTTTAGTTTCTGTAAAATGAGCATCATGGCCTACCCAACCGGAGTATTTTCTACGAGTAAGTCAGTAAGCGTTACCTAGCATGTTTTCATATGCCCCGTTTATATTGTACACTAAGACTACGTGATGGGCCACGGGGGAAACGTATCCAGCAACCTTGTGCCTTTGGCAATGTGATTGTTACTAGTGCGTCTTTATGGAGATGTCATCGTGCTTCTGCGCATCAACAACGCACGACCTGAATCGGCGGTAAACGCAGTGGTGTCGTTTTGGAAAGCTGTCCATCATCCTGGTAAAAGGCGGGAATTCCTTTGCCTACTACGAGGGTGGACGGGGCGTGGCTCAGTGGGCGGAGCTTACAGGTGATTCATAAAGGGAGAACCTTCTACTCTGTGTCTGCAGGAGAGGAAGATAGAACCCGCGCGTCACAGTCAGATACAGATTACGCTCCAGTACATCATCAATTCACCTCCAGGAAGGATTCTAGATCTTTTGCTGCTATGGAATCTCTGAGCGCACAGCCTTGCTTTATCTTTGCCAAGCCCAAGAGTTAGGGAGGCTTGTCCTTTCCAGAAGCTGAGCTTCAACTGGGGCACCTGCTACGTTTATATTTGTAAGTGCTTCCTGTTGAGGTTTAGTTTCTGTAAAATGAGCATCATGGCCTACCCAACCGGAGTATTTTCTACGAGTAAGTCAGTAAGCGTTACCTAGCATGTTTTCATATGCCCCGTTTATATTGTACACTAAGACTACGTGATGGGCCACGGGGGAAACGTATCCAGCAACCTTGTGTGCTTTTGGCAATGTGATTGTTACTAGTGCATCTTTGTGGAGATGTCCTTGTGCTTCTGCGCATCAACAACGCACGACCTGAATCAGCGGTAAACGCAGTGGTGTCGTTTTGGAAAGCTGTCCATCATCCTGGTAAAAGGCGGGAATTCCTTTCAGCGGGCGGAGCTTACAGGTGATTCATAAAGGGAGAACCTTCTACTCTGTGTCTGCAGGAGAGGAAGATAGAACCCGCGCGTCACAGTCAGATACAGATTACGCTCCAGTACATCATCAATTCACCTCCAGGAAGGATTCTAGATCTTTTGCTGCTATGGAATCTCTGAGCGCACAGCCTTGCATTATCTTTGCCAAGCCCAAGAGTTAGGGAGGCTTGTCCTTTCCAGAAGCTGAGCTTCAACTGGGGCACCTGCTACGTTTATATTTGTAAGTGCTTCCTGTTGAGGTTTAGTTTCTGTAAAATGAGCATCGTGGCCTACCCAACCCGAGTATTTTCTACGAGTAAGTCAGTAAGCGTTACCTAGCATGTTTTATATGCCCCGTTCATATTGAACGCTAAGGCTACGTGATGGGCCACAGGGGAAACGTCTCCAGCAACCTTGTGTGCCTTTGGCAATGTGATGGTTACATGTGCGTCTTTGTGGAGATGCCCTCGTGCTTCTGCGCATCAACAACGCACCACCTGAATCGGCTGTAAACGCAGTGGGGTCGTTTTGGGAAGCTGTCCATCATCCTTGTAAAAGGCGGGAATTCCTTTGCCTACTACGAGGGTGGACAGGGCGTGGCTCAGTGGGCAGAGCTTACAGGTGATTTATAAAGGGAGAACCTTCTACTCTGTGTCTCCAGGAGAGGAAGATAGAACCAGCTCGTTACAGTCAGATACAGATTACGCTCCAGTACATCATCAATTCACCTCCAGGAAGGATTCTAGATTTTTTTCTGCTTTGGAATCTCTGAGCGCACAGCCTTGCTTTATCTTTGCCAAGCCCAAAAGTTAGGGTGGCTTGTCCTTTCCAGAAGCTGAGCTTCAACTGGGGCATCTGCTACCTTTATATTTGTAAGTGCTTCCTGTTGAGGTTTAGTTTCTGTAAAATGAGCATCATGGCCTACCCAACCGGAGTATTTTCTACGAGTAAGTCAGTAAGCGTTACCTAGCATGTTTTATATGCCCTATTTATATTGTACACTAAGGCTACGTGATGGGCCACGGGGGAAACATCTCCAGCAAACTTGTGTGCCTTTGGCAATGTGATTGTTACTAGTGCTTCTTTGTGGAGATGTCCTCGTGCTTCTGCGCATCAACAACGCACCACCTGAATCGGCGGTAAACGCAGTGGTGTCGTTTTGGAAAGCTGTCCATCATCCTGGTAAAAGGCGGGAATTCCTTTGCCTACTACGAGGGTGGACGGGGCGTGGCTCAGCGGGCGGAGCTTACAGGTGATTCATAAAGCTAGAACCTTCTACTCTGTGTCTCCAGGAGAGGAAGATAGAACCCGCGCGTCACAGTCAGATACAGATTACGCTCCAGTACATCATCAATTCACCTCCAGGAAGGATTCTAGATCTTTTTCTGCTATGGAATCTATGAGCGCACAGCCTTGCTTTATCTTTCCCACGCCCAAGAGTTAGGGAGGCTTGTCCTTTCCAGAAGCTGAGCTTCAACTGGGGCACCTGCTACGTTTATATTTGTAAGTGCTTCCTGTTGAGGTTTAGTTTCTGTAAAATGAGCATCGTGGCCTACCCAACCGGAGTATTTTCTACGAGTAAGTCAGTAAGCGTTACCTGCATGTTTTATATGCCCCGTTTATATTGTACACTAAGACTACGTGATGGACCAAGGGAAAAAACGTCTCCAGCAACCTTGTGTGCCTTTGGCAATGCGATTGTTACTAGTGCGTCTTTGTGGAGATGTCCTCGTGCTTCTGCGCATCAACAACGCACGACCTGAATCGGCGGTAAACGCAGTGGTGTCGTTTTGGAAAGCTGTCCATCATCCTGGTAAAAGGCGGGAATTCCTTTGCCTACTACGAGGGTGGACGGGGCGTGGCTCAGTGGGCGGAGCTTACAGGTGATTCATAAAGGGAGAACCTTCTACTCTCTGTCTGCAGGAGAGGAAGATAGAACCCGCGCGTCACAGTCAGATACAGATTACGCTCCAGTACATCATCAATTCACCTCCAGGAAGGATTCTAGATCTTTTGCTGCTATGGAATCTCTGAGCGCACAGCCTTGCTTTATCTTTGCCAAGCCCAAGAGTTAGGGAGGCTTGTCCTTTCCAGAAGCTGAGCTTCAACTGGGGCACCTGCTACGTTTATATTTGTAAGTGCTTCCTGTTAAGGTTTAGTTTCTGTAAAATGAGCATCGTGGCCTACCCAACCGGAGTATTTTCTACGAGTAAGCCAGTAGGCGTTACCTAGCATGTTTTATATGACCCGTTTATATTGTACACTAAGGCTACGTGAAGGAACACGGGGGAAACGTCTCCAGCAACCTTGTGTGCCTTTGGCAATGTGATTGTTACTAGTGCTTCTTTGTGGAGATGTCCTCGTGCTTCTGCGCATCAACAACGCACCACCTGAATCGGCGGAAACGCAGTGGGGTCGTTTTGGAAAGCTGTCCATCAGCCTGGTAAAAGGCGGGAATTCCTTTACCTACTACGAGTGTAGACGGGGCGTGGATCAATGGGCGGAGCTTACAGGTGCTTTATAAATGGAGAACCTTCAACTCTGTGTCTCCAGGAGAGGAAGATAGAACCCGCGCGTCACAGTCAGATACAGATTACGCTCCAGTACATCATCAATTCACCTCCAGGAAGGATTCTAGATTTTTTTCTGCTTTGGAATCTCTGAGCGCACAGCCTTGCTTTATCTTTGCCAAGCCCAAAAGTTAGGGTGGCTTGTCCTTTCCAGAAGCTGAGCTTCAACTGGGGCATCTGCTACGTTTATATTTGTAAGTGCTTCCTGTTGAGGTTTAGTTTCTGTAAAATGAGCATCATGGCCTACCCAACCGGAGTATTTTCTACGAGTAAGTCAGTAAGCGTTACCTAGCATGTTTTCATATGCCCCGTTTATATTGAACACTAAGACTACGTGATGGGCCACAGGGGAAACGTATCCAGCAACCTTGTGTGCCTTTGGCAATGTGATTGTTACTAGTGCTTCTTTGTGGAGATGTCCTCGTGCTTCTGCGCATCAACAACGCACGACCTGAATCAGCGGTAAACGCAGTGGTGTCGTTTTGGAAAGCTGTCCATCATCCTGGTAAAAGGCGGGAATTCCTTTGCCTACTACGAGGGTGGACGGGGCGTGGCTCAGCGGGCGGAGCTTACAGGTGATTCATAAAGGGAGAACCTTCTACTCTGTGTCTGCAGGAGAGGAAGATAGAACCCGCGCGTCACAGTCAGATACAGATTACGCTCCAGTACATCATCAATTCACCTCCAGGAAGGATTCTAGATCTTTTGCTGCTATGGAATCTATGAGCGCACAGCCTTGCTTTATCTTTGCCAAGCCCAAGAGTTAGGGAGGCTTGTCCTTTCCAGAAGCTGAGCTTCAACTGGGGCACCTGCTACGTTTATATTTGTAAGTGCTTCCTGTTGAGGTTTAGTTTCTCTAAAATGAGCATCATGGCCTACCCAACCGGAGAATTTTCTACGAGTAAGTCAGTAAGCGTTACCTAGCATGTTTTCATATGCCCCGTTTATATTGTACACTAAGACTACGTGATGGGCCACAGGGGAAACGTATCCAGCAACCTTGTGTGCCTTTGGCAATGTGATTGTTACTAGTGCTTCTTTGTGGAGATGTCCTCGTGTTTCTGCGCATCAACAACGCACGACCTGAATCAGCGGTAAACGCAGTGGTGTCGTTTTGGAAAGCTGTCCATCATCCTGGTAAAAGGCGGGAATTCCTTTGCCTACTACGAGGGTGGACGGGGCGTGGCTCAGCGGGCGGAGCTTACAGGTGATTCATAAAGGGAGAACCTTCTACTCTGTGTCTCCAGGAGAGGAAGATAGAACCCGCGCGTCACAGTCAGATACAGATTACGCTCCAGTACATCATCAATTCACCTCCAGGAAGGATTCTAGATCTTTTGCTGCTATGGAATCTCTGAGCGCACAGCCTTGCTTTATCTTTCCCACGCCCAAGAGTTAGGGTGGCTTGTCCTTTCCAGAAGCTGAGCTTCAACTGGGGCACCTGCTACGTTTATATTTGTAAGTGCTTCCTGTTGAGGTTTAGTTTCTGTAAAATGAGCATCGTGGCCTTCCCAACCGGAGAATTTTCTACGAGTAAGTCAGTAAGCGTTACCTGCATGTTTTATATGCCCCGTTTATATTGTACACTAAGGCTACGTGAAGGAACACGGGGGAAACGTCGCCAGCAACCTTGTGTGCCTTTGGCAATATGATTGTTACTAGTGCTTCTTTGTGGAGATGTCCTCGTGCTTCTGCGCATCAACAACGCACCACCTGAATCGGCGGTAAACGCAGTGGGGTCGTTTTGGAAAGCTGTCCATCAGCCTGGTAAAAGGCGGGAATTCCTTTGCCTACTACGAGGGTGGACGGGGCGTGGCTCAGCGGGCGGAGCTTACAGGTGATTCATAAAGGGAGAACCTTCTACTCTATGTCTGCAGGAGAGGAAGATAGAACCCGCGCGTCACAGTCAGATACAGATTACGCTCCAGTACATCATCAATTCACCTCCAGGAAGGATTCTAGATCTTTTGCTGCTATGGAATCTATGAGCGCACAGCCTTGCTTTATCTTTGCCAAGCCCAAGAGTTAGGGAGGCTTGTCCTTTCCAGAAGCTGAGCTTCAACTGGGGCACCTGCTACGTTTATATTTGTAAGTGCTTCCTGTTGAGGTTTAGTTTCTCTAAAATAAGCATCATGGCCTACCCAACCGGAGAATTTTCTACGAGTAAGTCAGTAAGCGTTACCTAGCATGTTTTCATATGCCCCGTTTATATTGTACACTAAGACTACGTGATGGGCCTCGGGGGAAACGTTTCCAGCAACCTTGTGTGCCTTTGGCAATGTGATTGTTACTAGTGCGTCTTTGTGGAGATGTCCTCGTGCTTCTGCGCATCAACAACGCACGACCTGAATTAGCGGTAAACGCAGTGGTGTCGTTTTGGAAAGCTGTCCATCATCCTGGTAAAAGGCGGGAATTCCTTTCAGCGGGCGGAGCTTACAGGTGCTTTATAAAGGGAGAACCTTCAACTCTGTGTCTCCAGGAGAGGAAGATAGAACCCGCGCGTCACAGTCAGATACAGATTATGCTCCAGTACATCATCAATTCACCTCCAGGAAGGATTCTAGATTTTTTTCTGCTTTGGAATCTCTGAGCGCACAGCCTTGCTTTATCTTTGCCAAGCCCAAGAGTTCGGGTGGCTTGTCCTTTCCAGAAGCTGAGCTTCAACTGGGGCACCTGCTACGTTTATATTTGTAAGTGCTTCCTGTTAAGGTTTAGTTTCTGTAAAATGAGCATCATGGCCTACCCAACCGGAGAATTTTCTACGAGTAAGTCAGTAAGCGTTACCTAGCATGTTTTCATATGCCCCGTTTATATTGTACACTAAGACTACGTGATGGGCCTCGGGGGAAACGTTTCCAGCAACCTTGTGTGCCTTTGGCAATGTGATTGTTACTAGTGCTTCTTTGTGGAGATGCCCTCGTGCTTCTGCGCATCAACAACGCACGACCTGAATCAGCGGTAAACGCAGTGGTGTCGTTTTGGAAAGCTGTCCATCATCCTGGTAAAAGGCGGGAATTCCTTTGCCTACTACGAGGGTGGACGGGGCGTGGCTCAGCGGGCGGAGCTTACAGGTGATTCATAAAGGGAGAACCTTCTACTCTGTGTCTCCAGGAGAGGAAGATGGAACCGGCGCGTCACAGTCAGATACAGATTACGCTCCAGTACATCATCAATTCATCTCCAGGAAGGATTCTAGATCTTTTTCTGCTATGGAATCTATGAGCGCACAGCCTTGCTTTATCTTTGCCACGCCCAAGAGTTAGGGAGGCTTGTCCTTTCCAGAAGCTGAGCTTCAACTGGGGCACCTGCTACGTTTATATTTGTAAGTGCTTCCTGTTGAGGTTTAGTTTCTGTAAAATGAGCATCGTGGCCTACCCAACCGGAGTATTTTCTACGAGTAAGTCAGTAAGCGTTACCTGCATGTTTTATATGCCCTGTTTATATTGTACACTAATGCTACGTGACGGACCAAGGGAGAAACGTCTCCAGCTACCTTTTGTGCCTTTGGCAATGTGATTGTTACTAGTGCTTCTTTGTGGAGATGTCCTTGTGCTTCTGCGCATCAACAACGCACCACCTAAATCGGCGATAAACGCAGTGGGGTCGTTTTGGAAAGCTGTCCATCAGCCTGGTAAAAGGCGGGAATTCCTTTACCTACTACGAGTGTAGACGGGGCGTGGATCAACGGGCGGAGCTTACAGGTGCTTTATAAATGGAGAACCTTCAACTCTGTGTCTCCAGGAGAGGAAGATAGAACCCGCGCGTCACAGTCAGATACAGATTACGCTCCAGTACATCATCAATTCACCTCCAGGAAGGATTCTAGATTTTTTTCTGCTTTGGAATCTCTGAGCGCACAGCCTTGCTTTATCTTTGCCAAGCCCAAGAGTTCGGGTGGCTTGTCCTTTCCAGAAGCTGAGCTTCAACTGGGGCACCTGCTACGTTTATATTTGTAAGTGCTTCCTGTTGAGGTTTAGTTTCTGTAAAATGAGCATCGTGGCCTACCCAACCGGAGTATTTTCTACGAGTAAGTCAGTAAGCGTTACCTGCATGTTTTCATATGCCCCGTTTATATTGCACACTAAGACTACGTGATGGGCCACGGGGGAAACCTCACCAGCAACCTTGTGTGCCTTTGCAATGTGATCGTTACTAGTGCTTCTTTGTGGAGATGTCCTCGTGCTTCTGCGCATCAACAACGCACGACCTGAATCGGCGGTAAACGCAGTGGTGTCGTTTTGGAAAGCTGTCCATCATCCTGGTAAAAGGTGGGAATTCCTTTGCCTACTACGAGGGTGGGCGGGGCGTGGCTCAGCGGGCGGAGCTTACAGGTGATTCATAAAGGGAGAACCATCTACTCTGTGTCTGCAGGAGAGGAAGATAGATCCCGCGCGTCACAGTCAGATACAGATTACCCTACAGTACATCATCAGTTCACCTCCAGTAAGCATTCTAGATCTTTTTCTGCTATGGAATCTATGGGCGCACAGCCTTGCTTTATCTTTGCCAAGCCCAAGAGTTAGGGTGGCTTGTCCATTCCAGAAGCTGAGCTTCACCTGGGGCACCTGCTACGTTTATATTTGTAAGTGCTTCCTGTTGAGGTTTAGTTTCTGTAAAATTAGCATCATGGGCTACCCAACCGGAGAATTTTCTACGAGTAAGTCAGTAAGCGTTACCTAGCATGTTTTCATATGCCCCGTTTATATTGTACACTAAGACTACGTGATGGGCCTCGGGGGAAACGTCTCCAGCAACCTTGTGTGCCTTTGGCAATGTGATCGTTACTAGTGCGTCTTTGTGGAGATGTCCTCGTGCTTCTGCGCATCAACAACGCACCACCTAAATCGGCGATAAACGCAGTGGGGTCGTTTTGGAAAGCTGTCCATCATCCTGGTAAAAGGCGGGAATTCCTTTACCTACTACGAGGGTGGACGGGGCGTGGCTCAGTGGGCGGAGCTTACAGGTGATTCATAAAGGGAGAACCTTCTACTCTGTGTCTGCAGGAGAGGAAGATAGAACCCGCGCGTCACAGTCAGATACAGATTACGCTCCAGTACATCATCAATTCACCTCCAGGAAGGATTCTAGATCTTTTGCTGCTATGGAATCTCTGAGCGCACAGCCTTGCTTTATCTTTGCCAAGCCCAAGAGTTCGGGTGGCTGGTCCTTTCCAGAAGCTGAGCTTCAACTGGGGCACCTGCTACGTTTATATTTGTAAGTGCTTCCTGTTGAGGTTTAGTTTCTGTAAAATGTGCATCGTGGCCTACCCATCCGGAGTATTTTCTACGAGTAAGTCAGTAAGCGTTACCTGCATGTTTTATATGCCCCGTTTATATTGTACACTAAGACTACGTGATGTGTCGTTTTGGAAAGCTGTCCATCATCCTGGTAAAAGGCGGGAATTCCTTTGCCTACTACGAGGGTGGACGGGGCGTGGCTCAGCGGGCGGAGCTTACAGGTGATTCATAAAGGGAGAACCTTCTACTCTGTGTCTCCAGGAGAGGAAGATAGAACCCGCGCGTTACAGTCAGATACAGATTACGCTCCAGTACATCATCAGTTCACCTCCAGTAAGCATTCTAGATCTTTTTCTGCTATGGAATCTATGAGCGCACAGCCTTGCTTTATCTTTGCCAAGCCCAAGAGTTAGGGTGGCTTTTCCATTCCAGAAGCTGAGCTTCACCTGGGGCACCTGCTACGTTTATATTTGTAAGTGCTTCCTGTTGAGGTTTAGTTTCTGTAAAATTAGCATCATGGCCTACCCAACCGGAGAATTTTCTACGAGTAAGTCAGTAAGCGTTACCTAGCATGTTTTCATATGCCCCGTTTATATTGTACACTAAGACTACGTGATGGGCCACGGGGGAAACGTATCCAGCAACCTTGTGTGCCTTTGGCAATGTGATTGTTACTAGTGCGTCTTTGTGGAGATGTCCTCGTGCTTCTGCGCATCAACAACGCACGACCTGAATCGGCGGTAAACGCAGTGGTGTCGTTTTGGAAAGCTGTCCATCATCCTGGTAAAAGGCGGGAATTCCTTTGCCTACTACGAGGGTGGACGGGGCGTGGCTCAGTGGGCGGAGCTTACAGGTGATTCATAAAGGGAGAACCTTCTACTCTGTGTCTGCAGGAGAGGAAGATAGAACCCGCGCGTCACAGTCAGATACAGATTACGCTCCAGTACATCATCAATTCACCTCCAGGAAGGATTCTAGATCTTTTGCTGCTATGGAATCTCTGAGCGCACAGCCTTGCTTTATCTTTGCCAAGCCCAAGAGTTAGGGAGGCTTGTCCTTTCCAGAAGCTGAGCTTCAACTGGGGCACCTGCTACGTTTATATTTGTAAGTGCTTCCTGTTGAGGTTTAGTTTCTGTAAAATGAGCATCATGGCCTACCCAACCGGAGTATTTTCTACAAGTAAGTCAGTAAGCGTTACCTAGCATGTTTTCATATGCCCCGTTTATATTGTACACTAAGACTACGTGATGGACCACGGGGGAAACGTATCCAGCAACCTTGTGTGCCTTTGGCAATGTGATTGTTACTAGTGCGTCTTTGTGGAGATGTCCTCGTGCTTCTGCGCATCAACAACGCACGACCTGAATCAGCGGTAAACGCAGTGGTGTCGTTTTGGAAAGCTGTCCATCATCCTGGTAAAAGGCGGGAATTCCTTTGCCTACTACGAGGGTGGACAGGGCGTGGCTCAGTGGGCAGAGCTTACAGGTGATTTATAAAGGGAGAACCTTCTACTCTGTGTCTCCAGGAGAGGAAGATAGAACCAGCTTGTCACAGTCAGATACAGATTACGCTCCAGTACATCATCAATTCACCTCCAGGAAGGATTCTAGATTTTTTTCTGCTTTGGAATCTCTGAGCGCACAGCCTTGCTTTATCTTTGCCAAGCCCAAAAGTTAGGGTGGCTTGTCCTTTCCAGAAGCTGAGCTTCAACTGGGGCATCTGCTACGTTTATATTTGTAAGTGCTTCCTGTTGAGGTTTAGTTTCTGTAAAATGAGCATCATGGCCTACCCAACCGGAGTATTTTCTACGAGTAAGTCAGTAAGCGTTACCTAGCATGTTTTATATGCCCTGTTTATATTGTACACTAAGGCTACGTGATGGGCCACGGGGGAAACATCTCCAGCAACCTTGTGTGCCTTTGGCAATGTGATTGTTACTAGTGCTTCTTTGTGGAGATGTCCTCGTGCTTCTGCGCATCAACAATGCACCACCTGAATCGGCGGTAAACGCAGTGGTGTCGTTTTGGAAAGCTGTCCATCATCCTGGTAAAAGGCGGGAATTCCTTTGCCTACTACGAGGGTGGACGGGGCGTGGCTCAGCGGGCGGAGCTTACAGGTGATTCATAAAGCTAGAACCTTCTACTCTGTGTCTCCAGGAGAGGAAGATAGAACCCGCGCGTCACAGTCAGATACAGATTACGCTCCAGTACATCATCAATTCACCTCCAGGAAGGATTCTAGATCTTTTTCTGCTATGGAATCTATGAGCGCACAGCCTTGCTTTATCTTTCCCACGCCCAAGAGTTAGGGAGGCTTGTCCTTTCCAGAAGCTGAGCTTCAACTGGGGCACCTGCTACGTTTATATTTGTAAGTGCTTCCTGTTGAGGTTTAGTTTCTGTAAAATGAGCATCGTGGCCTACCCAACCGGAGTATTTTCTACGAGTAAGTCAGTAAGCGTTACCTGCATGTTTTATATGCCCCGTTTATATTGTACACTAACACTACGTGATGGACCAAGGGAAAAAACGTCTCCAGCAACCTTGTGTGCCTTTGGCAATGTGATTGTTACTAGTGCGTCTTTGTGGAGATGTCCTCGTGCTTCTGCGCATCAACAACGCACGACCTGAATCGGCGGTAAACGCAGTGGTGTCGTTTTGGAAAGCTGTCCATCATCCTGGTAAAAGGCGGGAATTCCTTTGCCTACTACGAGGGTGGACGGGGCGTGGCTCAGTGGGCGGAGCTTACAGGTGATTCATAAAGGGAGAACCTTCTACTCTCTGTCTGCAGGAGAGGAAGATAGAACCCGCGCGTCACAGTCAGATACAGATTACGCTCCAGTACATCATCAATTCACCTCCAGGAAGGATTCTAGATCTTTTGCTGCTATGGAATCTCTGAGCGCACAGCCTTGCTTTATCTTTGCCAAGCCCAAGAGTTAGGGAGGCTTGTCCTTTCCAGAAGCTGAGCTTCAACTGGGGCACCTGCTACGTTTATATTTGTAAGTGCTTCCTGTTAAGGTTTAGTTTCTGTAAAATGAGCATCGTGGCCTACCCAACCGGAGTATTTTCTACGAGTAAGCCAGTAGGCGTTACCTAGCATGTTTTATATGACCCGTTTATATTGTACACTAAGGCTACGTGAAGGAACACGGGGGAAACGTCTCCAGCAACCTTGTGTGCCTTTGGCAATGTGATTGTTACTAGTGCTTCTTTGTGGAGATGTCCTCGTGCTTCTGCGCATCAACAACGCACCACCTGAATCGGCGGTAAACGCAGTGGGGTCGTTTTGGAAAGCTATCCATCAGCCTGGTAAAAGGCGGGAATTCCTTTACCTACTACGAGTGTAGACGGGGCGTGGATCAACGGGCGGAGCTTACAGGTGCTTTATAAATGGAGAACCTTCAACTCTGTGTCTCCAGGAGAGGAAGATAGAACCCGCGCGTCACAGTCAGATACAGATTACGCTCCAGTACATCATCAATTCACCTCCAGGAAGGATTCTAGATTTTTTTCTGCTTTGGAATCTCTGAGCGCACAGCCTTGCTTTATCTTTGCCAAGCCCAAGAGTTCGGGTGGCTTCTCCTTTCCAGAAGCTGAGCTTCAACTGGGGCACCTGCTACGTTTATATTTGTAAGTGCTTCCTGTTGAGGTTTAGTTTCTGTAAAATGAGCATCGTGGCCTACCCAACCGGAGTATTTTCTACGAGTAAGTCAGTAAGCGTTACCTGCATGTTTTCATATGCCCCGTTTATATTGTACACTAAGACTACGTGATGGGCCACGGGGGAAACCTCACCAGCAACCTTGTGTGCCTTTGCAATGTGATCGTTACTAGTGCTTCTTTGTGGAGATGTCCTCGTGCTTCTGCGCATCAACAACGCACGACCTGAATCGGCGGTAAACGCAGTGATGTCGTTTTGGAAAGCTGTCCATCATCCTGGTAAAAGGCGGGAATTCCTTTGCCTACTACGAGGGTGGGCGGGGCGTGGCTCAGCGGGCGGAGCTTACAGGTGATTCATAAAGGGAGAACCATCTACTCTGCGTCTGCAGGAGAGGAAGATAGAACCCGCGCGTCACAGTCAGATACAGATTACGCTCCAGTACATCATCAGTTCACCTCCAGTAAGCATTCTAGATCTTTTTCTGCTATGGAATCTATGAGCGCACAGCCTTGCTTTATCTTTGCCAAGCCCAAGAGTTAGGGTGGCTTGTCCATTCCAGAAGCTGAGCTTCACCTGGGGCACCTGCTACGTTTATATTTGTAAGTGCTTCCTGTTGAGGTTTAGTTTCTGTAAAATTAGCATCATGGCCTACCCAACCGGAGAATTTTCTACGAGTAAGTCAGTAAGCGTTACCTAGCATGTTTTCATTTGCCCCGTTTATATTGTACACTAAGACTACGTGATGGGCCTCGGGGGAAACGTCTCCAGCAACCTTGTGTGCCTTTGGCAATGTGATCGTTACTAGTGCGTCTTTGTGGAGATGTCCTCGTGCTTCTGGGCATCAACAACGCACCACCTAAATCGGCGATAAACGCAGTGGGGTCGTTTTGGAAAGCTGTCCATCATCCTGGTAAAAGGCGGGAATTCCTTTACCTACTACGAGGGTGGACGGGGCGTGGCTCAGTGGGCGTAGCTTACAGGTGATTCATAAAGGGAGAACCTTCTACTCTGTGTCTGCAGGAGAGGAAGATAGAACCCGCGCGTCACAGTCAGATACAGATTACGCTCCAGTACATCATCAATTCACCTCCAGGAAGGATTCTAGATCTTTTGCTGCTATGGAATCTCTGAGCGCACAGCCTTGCTTTATCTTTGCCAACCCAAGAGTTCGGGTGGCTTGTCCTTTCCAGAAGCTGAGCTTAAACTGGGGCACCTGCTACGTTTATATTTGTAAGTGCTTCCTGTTGAGGTTTAGTTTCTGTAAAATGAGCATCGTGGCCTACCCAACCGGAGTATTTTCTACGAGTAAGTCAGTAAGCGTTACCTGCATGTTTTATATGCCCCGTTTATATTGTACACTAAGACTACGTGATGTGTCGTTTTGGAAAGCTGTCCATCATCCTGGTAAAAGGTGGGAATTCCTTTGCCTACTACGAGGGTGGACGGGGCGTGGCTCAGCGGGCGGAGCTTACAGGTGATTCATAAAGGGAGAACCTTCTACTCTGTGTCTCCAGGAGAGGAAGATAGAACCCGCGCGTCACAGTCAGATACAGATTACGCTCCAGTACATCATCAATTCACCTCCAGGAAGGATTCTAGATCTTTTGCTGCTATGGAATCTCTGAGTGCACAGCCTTGCTTTATCTTTCCCACGCCCAAGAGTTAGGGAGGCTTGTCCTTTCCAGAAGCTGAGCTTCAACTGGGGCACCTGCTACGTTTATATTTGTAAGTGCTTCCTGTTGAGGTTTAGTTTCTGTAAAATGAGCATCATGGCCTACCCAACCGGAGTATTTTCTACGAGTAAGTCAGTAAGCGTTACCTAGCATGTTTTCATATGCCCCGTTTATATTGTACACTAAGAATACGTGATGGGCCACGGGGGAAACGTATCCAGCAACCTTGTGTGCCTTTGGCAATGTGATTGTTACTAGTGCGTCTTTGTGGAGATGTCCTCGTGCTTCTGCGCATCAACAACGCACGACCTGAATCGGCGGTAAACGCAGTGGTGTCGTTTTGGAAAGCTGTCCATCATCCTGGTAAAAGGCGGGAATTCCTTTGCCTACTACGAGGGTGGACGGGGCGTGGCTCAGTGGGCGGAGCTTACAGGTGATTCATAAAGGGAGAACCTTCTACTCTGTGTCTGCAGGAGAGGAAGATAGAACCCGTGCGTCACAGTCAGATACAGATTACGCTCCAGTACATCATCAATTCACCTCCAGGAAGGATTCTAGATCTTTTGCTGCTATGGAATCTCTGAGCGCACAGCCTTGCTTTATCTTTGGCAAGCCCAAGAGTTAGGGAGGCTTGTCCTTTCCAGAAGCTGAGCTTCAACTGGGGCACCTGCTACGTTTATATTTGTAAGTGCTTCCTGTTGAGGTTTAGTTTCTGTAAAATGAGCATCATGGCCTACCCAACCGGAGTATTTTCTACGAGTAAGTCAGTAAGCGTTACCTAGCATGTTTTCATATGCCCCGTTTATATTGTACACTAAGACTACGTGATGGGCCACGGGGGAAACGTATCCAGCAACCTTGTGTGCCTTTGGCAATGTGATTGTTACTAGTGCGTCTTTGTGGAGATGTCCTCGTGCTTCTGCGCATCAACAACGCACGACCTGAATCAGCGGTAAACGCAGTGGTGTCGTTTTGGAAAGCTGTCCATCATCCTGGTAAAAGGCGGGAATTCCTTTCAGCGGGCGGAGCTTACAGGTGATTCATAAAGGGAGAACCATGTACTCTGCGTCTGCAGGAGAGGAAGATAGAACCCGCGCGTCACAGTCAGATACAGATTACGCTCCAGTACATCATCAGTTCACCTCCAGTAAGCATTCTAGATCTTTTTCTGCTATGGAATCTATGAGCGCACAGCCTTGCTTTATGTTTGCCAAGCCCAAGAGTTAGGGTGGCTTGTCCATTCCAGAAGCTGAGCTTCACCTGGGGCACCTGCTACGTTTATATTTGTAAGTGCTTCCTGTTGAGGTTTAGTTTCTGTAAAATTAGCATCATGGCCTACCCAACCGGAGAATTTTCTACGAGTAAGTCAGTAAGCGTTACCTAGCATGTTTTCATATGCCCCGTTTATATTGTACACTAAGACTACGTGATGGGCCTCGGGGGAAACGTCTCCAGCAACCTTGTGTGCCTTTGGCAATGTGATCGTTACTAGTGCGTCTTTGTGGAGATGTCCTCGTGCTTCTGCGCATCAACAACGCACAACCTAAATCGGCGATAAACGCAGTGGGGTCGTTTTGGAAAGCTGTCCATCATCCTGGTAAAAGGCGGGAATTCCTTTACCTACTACGAGGGTGGACGGGGCGTGGCTCAGTGGGCGGAGCTTACAGGTGATTCATAAAGGGAGAACCTTCTACTCTGTGTCTGCAGGAGAGGAAGATAGAACCCGCGCGTCACAGTCAGATACAGATTACGCTCCAGTACATCATCAATTCACCTCCAGGAAGGATTCTAGATCTTTTGCTGCTATGGAATCTCTGAGCGCACAGCCTTGCTTTATCTTTGCCAAGCCCAAGAGTTGGGGTGGCTTGTCCTTTCCAGAAGCTGAGCTTAAACTGGGGCACCTGCTACGTTTATATTTGTAAGTGCTTCCTGTTGAGGTTTAGTTTCTGTAAAATGAGCATCGTGGCCTACCCAACCGGAGTATTTTCTACGAGTAAGTCAGTAAGCGTTACCTGCATGTTTTATATGCCCCGTTTATATTGTACACTAAGACTACGTGATGTGTCGTTTTGGAAAGCTGTCCATCATCCTGGTAAAAGGCGGGAATTCCTTTGCCTACTACGAGGGTGGACGGGGCGTGGCTCAGCGGGCGGAGCTTACAGGTGATTCATAAAGGGAGAACCTTCTACTCTGTGTCTCCAGGAGAGGAAGATAGAACCCGCGCGTCACAGTCAGATACAGATTACGCTCCAGTACATCATCAATTCACCTCCATGAAGGATTCTAGATCTTTTGCTGCTATGGAATCTCTGAGCGCACAGCCTTGCTTTATCTTTCCCACGCCCAAGAGTTAGGGAGGCTTGTCCTTTCCAGAAGCTGAGCTTCAACTGGGGCACCTGCTACGTTTATATTTGTAAGTGCTTCCTGTTGAGGTTTAGTTTCTGTAAAATGAGCATCATGGCCTACCCAACCGGAGTATTTTCTACGAGTAAGTCAGTAAGCGTTACCTAGCATGTTTTCATATGCCCCGTTTATATTGTACACTAAGACTACGTGATGGGCCACGGGGGAAACGTATCCAGCAACCTTGTGTGCCTTTGGCAATGTGATTGTTACTAGTGCGTCTTTGTGGAGATGTCCTCGTGCTTCTGCGCATCAACAACGCACGACCTGAATCGGCGGTAAACGCAGTGGTGTCGTTTTGGAAAGCTGTCCATCATCCTGGTAAAAGGCGGGAATTCCTTTGCCTACTACGAGGGTGGACGGGGCGTGGCTCAGTGGGCGGAGCTTACAGGTGATTCATAAAGGGAGAACCTTCTACTCTGTGTCTGCAGGAGAGGAAGATAGAACCCGCGCGTCACAGTCAGATACAGATTACGCTCCAGTACATTATCAATTCACCTCCAGGAAGGATTCTAGATCTTTTGCTGCTATGGAATCTCTGAGCGCACAGCCTTGCTTTATCTTTGCCAAGCCCAAGAGTTAGGGAGGCTTGTCCTTTCCAGAAGCTGAGCTTCAACTGGGGCACCTGCTACGTTTATATTTGTAAGTGCTTCCTGTTGAGGTTTAGTTTCTGTAAAATGAGCATCATGGCCTACCCAACCGGAGTATTTTCTACGAGTAAGTCAGTAAGCGTTACCTAGCATGTTTTCATATGCCCCGTTTATATTGTACACTAAGACTACGTGATGGGCCACGGGGGAAACGTATCCAGCAACCTTGTGTGCCTTTGGCAATGTGATTGTTACTAGTGCGTCTTTGTGGAGATGTCCTCGTGCTTCTGCGCATCAACAACGCACGACCTGAATCAGCGGTAAACGCAGTGGTGTCGTTTTGGAAAGCTGTCCATCATCCTGGTAAAAGGCGGGAATTCCTTTCAGCGGGCGGAGCTTACAGGTGATTCATAAAGGGAGAACCTTCTACTCTGTGTCTCCAGGAGAGGAAGATAGAACCCGCGCGTCACAGTCAGATACAGATTACGCTCCAGTACATCATCAATTCACCTCCATGAAGGATTCTAGATCTTTTGCTGCTATGGAATCTCTGAGCGCACAGCCTTGCTTTATCTTTCCCACGCCCAAGAGTTAGGGAGGCTTGTCCTTTCCAGAAGCTGAGCTTCAACTGGGGCACCTGCTACGTTTATATTTGTAAGTGCTTCCTGTTGAGGTTTAGTTTCTGTAAAATGAGCATCATGGCCTACCCAACCGGAGTATTTTCTACGAGTAAGTCAGTAAGCGTTACCTAGCATGTTTTCATATGCCCCGTTTATATTGTACACTAAGACTACGTGATGGGCCACGGGGGAAACGTATCCAGCAACCTTGTGTGCCTTTGGCAATGTGATTGTTACTAGTGCGTCTTTGTGGAGATGTCCTCGTGCTTCTGCGCATCAACAACGCACGACCTGAATCGGCGGTAAACGCAGTGGTGTCGTTTTGGAAAGCTGTCCATCATCCTGGTAAAAGGCGGGAATTCCTTTGCCTACTACGAGGGTGGACGGGGCGTGGCTCAGTGGGCGGAGCTTACAGGTGATTCATAAAGGGAGAACCTTCTACTCTGTGTCTGCAGGAGAGGAAGATAGAACCCGCGCGTCACAGTCAGATACAGATTACGCTCCAGTACATTATCAATTCACCTCCAGGAAGGATTCTAGATCTTTTGCTGCTATGGAATCTCTGAGCGCACAGCCTTGCTTTATCTTTGCCAAGCCCAAGAGTTAGGGAGGCTTGTCCTTTCCAGAAGCTGAGCTTCAACTGGGGCACCTGCTACGTTTATATTTGTAAGTGCTTCCTGTTGAGGTTTAGTTTCTGTAAAATGAGCATCATGGCCTACCCAACCGGAGTATTTTCTACGAGTAAGTCAGTAAGCGTTACCTAGCATGTTTTCATATGCCCCGTTTATATTGTACACTAAGACTACGTGATGGGCCACGGGGGAAACGTATCCAGCAACCTTGTGTGCCTTTGGCAATGTGATTGTTACTAGTGCGTCTTTGTGGAGATGTCCTCGTGCTTCTGCGCATCAACAACGCACGACCTGAATCAGCGGTAAACGCAGTGGTGTCGTTTTGGAAAGCTGTCCATCATCCTGGTAAAAGGCGGGAATTCCTTTCAGCGGGCGGAGCTTACAGGTGATTCATAAAGGGAGAACCTTCTACTCTGTGTCTCCAGGAGAGGAAGATAGAACCCGCGCGTCACAGTCAGATACAGATTACGCTCCAGTACATCATCAATTCACCTCCATGAAGGATTCTAGATCTTTTGCTGCTATGGAATCTCTGAGCGCACAGCCTTGCTTTATCTTTCCCACGCCCAAGAGTTAGGGAGGCTTGTCCTTTCCAGAAGCTGAGCTTCAACTGGGGCACCTGCTACGTTTATATTTGTAAGTGCTTCCTGTTGAGGTTTAGTTTCTGTAAAATGAGCATCATGGCCTACCCAACCGGAGTATTTTCTACGAGTAAGTCAGTAAGCGTTACCTAGCATGTTTTCATATGCCCCGTTTATATTGTACACTAAGACTACGTGATGGGCCACGGGGGAAACGTATCCAGCAACCTTGTGTGCCTTTGGCAATGTGATTGTTACTAGTGCGTCTTTGTGGAGATGTCCTCGTGCTTCTGCGCATCAACAACGCACGACCTGAATCGGCGGTAAACGCAGTGGTGTCGTTTTGGAAAGCTGTCCATCATCCTGGTAAAAGGCGGGAATTCCTTTGCCTACTACGAGGGTGGACGGGGCGTGGCTCAGTGGGCGGAGCTTACAGGTGATTCATAAAGGGAGAACCTTCTACTCTGTGTCTGCAGGAGAGGAAGATAGAACCCGCGCGTCACAGTCAGATACAGATTACGCTCCAGTACATTATCAATTCACCTCCAGGAAGGATTCTAGATCTTTTGCTGCTATGGAATCTCTGAGCGCACAGCCTTGCTTTATCTTTGCCAAGCCCAAGAGTTAGGGAGGCTTGTCCTTTCCAGAAGCTGAGCTTCAACTGGGGCACCTGCTACGTTTATATTTGTAAGTGCTTCCTGTTGAGGTTTAGTTTCTGTAAAATGAGCATCATGGCCTACCCAACCGGAGTATTTTCTACGAGTAAGTCAGTAAGCGTTACCTAGCATGTTTTCATATGCCCCGTTTATATTGTACACTAAGACTACGTGATGGGCCACGGGGGAAACGTATCCAGCAACCTTGTGTGCCTTTGGCAATGTGATTGTTACTAGTGCGTCTTTGTGGAGATGTCCTCGTGCTTCTGCGCATCAACAACGCACGACCTGAATCAGCGGTAAACGCAGTGGTGTCGTTTTGGAAAGCTGTCCATCATCCTGGTAAAAGGCGGGAATTCCTTTCAGCGGGCGGAGCTTACAGGTGATTCATAAAGGGAGAACCTTCTACTCTGTGTCTGCAGGAGAGGAAGATAGAACCCGCGCGTCACAGTCAGATACAGATTACGCTCCAGTACATCATCAATTCACCTCCAGGAAGGATTCTAGATCTTTTGCTGCTATGGAATCTCTGAGCGCACAGCCTTGCTTTATCTTTGCCAAGCCCAAGAGTTAGGGAGGCTTGTCCTTTCCAGAAGCTGAGCTTCAACTGGGGCACCTGCTACGTTTATATTTGTAAGTGCTTCCTGTTGAGGTTTAGTTTCTGTAAAATGAGCATCGTGGCCTACCCAACCCGAGTATTTTCTACGAGTAAGTCAGTAAGCGTTACCTAGCATGTTTTATATGCCCCGTTCATATTGTACGCTAAGGCTACGTGATGGGCCACAGGGGAAACGTCTCCAGCAACCTTGTGTGCCTTTGGCAATGTGATGGTTACATGTGCGTCTTTGTGGAGATGCCCTCGTGCTTCTGCGCATCAACAACGCACCACCTGAATCGGCTGTAAACGCAGTGGGGTCGTTTTGGGAAGCTGTCCATCATCCTTGTAAAAGGCGGGAATTCCTTTGCCTACTACGAGGGTGGACAGGGCGTGGCTCAGTGGGCAGAGCTTACAGGTGATTTATAAAGGGAGAACCTTCTACTCTGTGTCTCCAGGAGAGGAAGATAGAACCAGCTCGTCACAGTCAGATACAGATTACGCTCCAGTACATCATCAATTCACCTCCAGGAAGGATTCTAGATTTTTTTCTGCTTTGGAATATCTAAGCGCACAGCCTTGCTTTATCTTTGCCAAGCCCAAAAGTTAGGGTGGCTTGTCCTTTCCAGAAGCTAAGCTTCAACTGGGGCATCTGCTACGTTTATATTTGTAAGTGCTTCCTGTTGAGGTTTAGTTTCTGTAAAATGAGCATCATGGCCTACCCAACCGGAGTATTTTCTACGAGTAAGTCAGTAAGCGTTACCTAGCATGTTTTATATGCCCTGTTTATATTGTACACTACGGCTACGTGATGGGCCACGGGGGAAACATCTCCAGCAACCTTGTGTGCCTTTGGCAATGTGATTGTTACTCATGCGTCTTTGTGGAGATGCCCTCGTGCTTCTGTGCATCAACATCGCACCACCTGATTCGGCGGTAAACGCAGTGGGGACACCATTACACGCGTGAACCTTTATTTTTGTAACACTCAGTATTTTCTTTCATTTGTGTGAGTACTGTGTGACTACAGTGGTATTGCATGTCTCCTAGATAAGCCTTGGCTGCTCATCCACAGTTACCTCTAGAGAGCCTGGCTTCTAGACACTGCCTACATTTCACTAATGCAGGATAACTGGACCTGGTATAAGGTGTAAGTTTCATAGGTACCCACTACACACCAGGTCAGCCTCCCACACCCAGTGCCAGGCAGGTGGCGCCATGTAAGGGGCCCCAATGGCACTTAAAAAAATATGGGGTTCCTCCCTCCTGTAGTGTCCCTGTGGTTTGGGTGGTGGTGATACTGGGGTTTGGGGTGGGCATATTTGTCCCCATTCCAAGGTGTTTCATCGTGGTAATGGGCCTACCTGCCCAGGTGTTAAATAATGGAGCTAATCAGTCTTCTCAACATTATTTGGCTCCACTACCTAAATGCGCGTCCTTTTAGCGTTGGGAGGAAAATATGGCACTAGGGGGTTAGCGGTAGTTTTAGGAAGGGAACGCCTACCTTGCATCTCATTGACTCGAGGTGATTTGGCACTTCCTAGAAATCGCACTAACTCATATATTTTGACACTAGACTGGCCAAGTGTCAATATGAATATAGAGTTAATTTAGCGACGCGTTAGCGTAAAAAAATGAGCTACCGCTATGCTAACTTTTCATAAATATGGGCCTAAATTCTTTATTAATGTCTTTTCTGCTGGGTGTGAGTGGGCTGATGGTAACTATGGTGCTCCTTCTGTAAGAGAGATCGAGACCTCTATCCATTCTATGCCGTCATTTGGTGCCATGGGCGCAGATGAAGTGCAGATTTCGGTGATAAAAAATAGAAGGGAAACTGTAGCCAATTATATTGTCTTCAAATTTTGTTATATTACTTCTACAGTGCCCCCTTCATGGACCGGAAGTGTTATAGTACCTTAATATAAAAGGGTGATCGTCCCTCACCTGCAAACTATTGTCACAATGCCCTGTCAGATGCTGTAGGCAAGATCTTCACTAGGTGTCTATTGGATCAGCTCATTCCTGGGTCGAGGAAAATATGATCATCCCATCAGAGCAAATGGGCTTCAGGTATAAGAATGGTACCTTAGACAATATCACAGCTTACAATGAGAAACATGTGACCATCAGGGTTTCTTGAAGAATACGCAGTGTTCATTGATTTTTCCACAGCTTTTGACAAAGTTGACCGTCCAACCCTGTGGAAGAAGTTACTTAGTCTTGGTATGCCTGGAACCTTACTACATTTAATTGTTGCTAATCATTTTACAACCTGGTGTCAAGTTTTGTTAGGGGAGGACCGGGGTTTGTCAGAGAGAGTCCCAAAAAAATGGGTTGAAGCACAGATGTTTACTTCCACCTTTGTTTTCATGGTATCTATACGATTGGCTCAGTTTTCTTTCCAAGGAGTTGGTTTTTCTGTGAGTATTGGGGGTCATTCAATATCTTGCCTCTTTTGTGCAGATGACCTTGTAATTTTTGTCCTGACCCGCAAAGGTGTAAGTGGTCGACTAGTAGCATTACAGCGGAATTGTTGGAAATTAACACCTCTAAAAGTAAAGTTCTATTTTTCCATGGGAAGAAATGATGCAAACATTCCAATTATCCATGGCACTTAGGCTTCCAAACATTAGAAGGTTAGATCCTACACTTTCATAGGAAAAATCCTGCGCAGCAGGTTGAATGACACCAATAATGTTAGCAAAGTGCAGTCGCAGGGCAAGGGGTTGGGCGCATTTTATAATGCCATTGGTCAGAGGCACTTTTCCCATCTTTTATCTGTTTTTCAGGTTTCCTTGTTGTGTGCAGTGGAGGTATTTGATGTTGCAAGAAGGGGCTTCCTAGACAAAACTGAGGGGCAAATACTGCGGAGACTGTCATTGACTAATGCTTTAAGATTGGAATTTGGAATTAAGAGCTCTTTTGCACAAGGTCTGGTGAGAGTGGTCCAGTGGGCCTCCTGCCTTCTGAGAAGTTATAGTAAGACATTTGTTTAGCAAAGAAATGTTTACATTTAAAAAAGAAAAATGTTTATTTTTCAGAAATGTTACGATTGTCTTAGATCTATTAGAGTTGGACCAAAACCTGGCATCTTCTTTATCACCCTCCCAACTTAAGGATTGTCTCAAAAGAGCATTGCTTGATCTAAACTTTAGTCTGGACAGCAGCTCTTGTAACAAAAACTGAGATTTGAAACAGTAAGGGATTTTATCATTATGAAAAGCCCCCACCCATATTTGTCTTGGAACATGCCCCATGGAGTCAGACGGTTCTGGACTCTGTTGAGACTAAAAATACTTCCACTAAGCAGTTTAACATCTAAATGGCACGTGTCACCAAATGTATGTCAACGTGGTGTCCAAGACTTGAAACATCCCAGTTGTTTGTCCTGCTCTATTTTGGGCCGGCGCAAGATGTTGGGACCCCTTTTTCTGAAATTCTCTGTGACCAAAACCTCTGAGGACCCGCAACTGATGTTTAGGCCCACATTTATCCTTTTTTAGCGCTGCATTTGCTTCATTTTTTGACGCAAAAGCGGCGCAAACTTACATGATATAATTATATTTTGTAAATTTGAGCCGCTTTTGCATCAAAAAGCGGCGCAAATGCGGCGCTAAAAAAGTATAAATATGGGCCTTAATCCTCCGAATTAAAGGTTTTGCATTTAATTTTTTTACTTTTTAAAACGTTTGTTAACTCTGCTCTGAAACCCGCACTATGAATTCTATTGTCAAATGAGACACAAGAGGCAGGCAGTTTATTTGTTTCCCAATGTTTTTTGTTATGTTTTTGTTCATTTTTTATATATATGTTGTCTTTTTATGAGGACCTCCTCTCAGTTCCAAATCATGAAATAAAACCTTGACTTGAAGATTAGCTGGCTGCATGAATCATATATTTTGAATAACTTCCTTTAGAAATAAACACTGTTATTTCTAATCTTTGTGCATAAGACTTTTCTGTTTCAGGCAGAAGAGTCACTGTGTACTCATTTAGAAATGTTATTCTTTGTTAGCTTACAGTTTGAAGGTGGTAAAGCAGCAATCAATTCAACAGTGATTCCAGCAACTGCACTGGATGGGAAACCGAGGGGTGAATACTTGTTTGTGAGATACTGTGAAGGTCACAATAAGGGAAGAAATGGGCATTGTATTATCTGTGGGACGAGGCTGGCACCAAGGCCCTCATTATGACTTTGACGGGCGGCGGAGGCCGCCCGCCAAAGTCCCGCCGTCAGATTAACGTTCCGCGGTCAAAAGACCGCAGCGGTAATTCTGAGTTTCCCGCTGGGCTGGCGGGCGGCCGCCTTAAGGCCGCCCGCCAGCCCAGCGGGAAACAGGCTTCCACAATGAAGCCGGCTCGGAATCGAGCCGGCGGAGTGGAAGCTGTGCGACGGGTGCAGTGGCACCCGTCGCGTATTTCACTGTCTGCAATGCAGACAGTGAAATACCAAGTGGGGCCCTCTTACGGGGGCCCCTGCAGTGCCCATGCCATTGGCATGGGCACTGCAGGGGCCCCCAGGGGCCCCGCGACACCCCCTACCGCCATCCTGTTCCTGGCGGGCGAACCGCCAGGAACAGGATGGCGGTAGGGGGTGTCAGAATCCCCTCGGCGGCGCAGCGAGCTGCGCCGCCTTGGCGGATTCACAAGGGCAGCGGGAAACTGGTGGGAGACCGCCAGTTTTCCCGGTCCCACCGCGGCGTTACCGCAGCGGTCGGAATGCCCTAGGGAGCACCGCCGGCCTGTCGGCGGTGCTCCCACCCCGTTGGCCCTGGCGGTTCACTACCGCCAGGGTCATAATGAGGCCCCAAGTCTGGAAAAAATAATGGGATTTGATTGGTTCTTGCTTGGTGGGAACCTGAGGAATTTATAACTTGGATGAAACTTATATTTTAACTGTTGGAAGCTTGTTAGTTAGTGAGATGCTTGCTGTAGGAAAGTAGCCTCTTTCTAGCCTCGTTACCCCCACTTTTGGCCTGTTTGTGAGTATATGTCAGGGTGTTTTTGCTGTCTCACTGGGATTCTGCTAGTCAGGGCCCAGTGCTCATAGTGAAAACCCTATGTTGTCAGTGTCTTTGATATGTGTCACTGGGATCCTGCTAGCCAGGACCCCAGTGCTCATAAGTTTGTGGCCTATAAGTGATCCCTGTGTGGTGCCTAACTGTATCACTGAGGCTCTGTTAACCAGAACCTCAGTGCTTATGCTCTCTCTGCTTTTAAAATTGTCACTTCAGGCTAGTAACTAATTTTACCAATTCTCACTGGCACACTGGAACACCCTTATAATTCCCTTGTACATGGTACCTAGGTACCCAGGGTATTGGGGTTCCAGGAGATCCCTATGGGCTGCAGCATTTCTTTTGCAACCCATAGGGAGCTCAGACAATTCTTACACAGGACTGCCACTGCAGTCTGAGTGAAATAACGTCCACATTATTTCACAGCCATTTTCACTGCACATAAGTAACTTATAAGTCACCTATATGTCTAACCCTCACTTGGTGAAGGTTAGGTGCCAAGTTACTTAGTGTGTGGGCACCCTGGCACTAGCCAAGGTGCACCTACATTGTTCAGGGCAAATTCCCCGGACTTTGTGAATGCGGGGACACCATTACATGCATGCACTACATATAGGTCAATACCTATATGTAGCGTCACCATGGTAACTCCGAACATGGCCATGTAACATGTATAGAATCATGGAATTGTCACCCCAATAACATTCTGGTATTAGGGGGGGACAATTCCATGCATCCCGGGTCTCTAGCACAGAACCCGGGTACTGCCAAACTTGCTTTCTGGGGTCTCCACTGCAGCTGCTGCCAACCACTCAGACAGGTTTCTGCCCCCCTGGGGCCTGGGCAGCCTGGTCCCAGGAAGGCAGAACAAAGAATTTTTTCTGAGAGAGGGTGTTACACCCTCTCCCTTTGGAAATAGGTGTGAAGGGCTGGGGAGGAGTATCCTCCCCCAGCCTCTGGAAATGCTTTGATGGGCACTGATGGTGCCAGTCTACACCAGTTCAGGGATCCCCCAGCCCTGCTCTGGCGCGAAACTGGACAAAGGAAAGGAGAGTGACCACTCCCCTGACCAGCACCTCCCAGGGGAGGTGCCCAGAGCTCCTCCAGTGTGTCCCAGACCTCTGCCATCTTGGATTCAGAGTTGTTGGGGCACAATGGACAGCTCAGAGTGGCCAGTGCCAGCAGGTGATGTCAGAGACCCCCTCTGATAGGTGCTTACTTTTCTCAGTAGCCAATCCTCCTTTCTGGAGATAACGAATGCAAGAGCTCACCAGAGTTCCTCTGCACTTCTCTCTTCGACTTCTGCCAAGGATCAACCGCTGACTGCTCCAGGACGCCTGCAAAACCGCAACAAAGTAGCAAGACGACTCCCAGCAACATTCTAGTGCCTCATCCTGTCGGCTTTCTCAACTGTTTCCTGGTGGTGCATGCTCTAAGGGCTGTCTGCCTTCACCCTGCACTGGAAGCCAAGAAGAAATCTCGGTGGGTTGACAGAATCTTCCCCCTGCTAACGCAGGCACCAAACGTCTGCATCACGGGTCCTCTGGGTCCCCTCTAATCCTGACGAGCGTGGTCCCTGGAACACAGGATCTGGGTCCAAGTGTTTCTCACAGTCCAGTGGCCCTTCTGTCCAAATTTGGTGGAGGTAAGTCCTTGCCTCCCCACCCAGACAGTAATCCTGTGTACTGTGTGATCTGCAGCTGCTCTGGCTTCTGTGCACTTTTCCAAGACTTCCTTTGTCCACAGCCAATCCTGGGTCCCCAGCACTCTGTCCTGCATTGCCTAACTTGCTGAGTTGGACTCCGACATCGTGGGACCCTCCTTTGTGACTCTGAGTCAACGGCTATCCTCAGGTCTTTTAAGTGACTCTTCCGGTACTTCTGCAGGTGCTGTCTGTTTTTTCGGGGGCTCTCTGAGTTGCTGAGCGCCCCCTCTGTCTCCTCCACCAAGGGGCGACATCCCAGTCCTTCCTGGGCACCAGCAGCACCCAAAATCCTCAACCGCAACTCTTGCAGCTAGCAAGGCTTGTTTGTGGTATTTCTGCATGGAAATACTCCTGCATCCTCCAGCATGCTGTGGGACATTTTCTGACTAAAGGAGAAGTTCCTGGCACCTTCCGTTGTTGCAGAATCTTTGGCTTCTTCCACCTGGAGGCATCCCTTTAGCACCTTCACCCAGGGTTTAGTGGGCTCCTGCCCCCGGACACTTGTGTGACTCTTGGACTTGGTCTCCTTCCTTTACAGGTCATCAGGTCCAGAAATCCGTCTTCAGTGTTTTGCTGGTGGTTCTTGCAGAATCCCCTATCTCGACTATACTGTCTTTCTGGGGTAGTAGGGTAACTTTACTCCTACTTTTCAGGGTCTTGGGGTGGGGTATTTTGGACACCCTTACTGTTTTCTTACAGTCCCAGCGACTCCCTACAACCTACCATAGGCCTGAGGTCCACTCGTGATTCGCATTCCACTTTTGGAGTATATAGTTTGTGTTGCCCCTAGGCCTACTTCTACCTATTGCATCCTATTGTGATTCTACATTGTTTGCACTACTTTCCTTACTGTTACTTACCTGATTTTGGTTTGCGTACATATAATTTGTGTATATTACTTACCTCCTAAGTGAGGGTATCCTCTGAGATACATTTGGCATATTGTCACCAAAATATAGTACCTTTATTTTTAGTAACCCTGAGTATTGTGTTTTCTTGTGATATAGTGCTACCTGATATAAGTGGTATAGCAGGAGCTTTGCATGTTTCCTAATTCAGCCTAAGCTGCTCAGCTATAGCTACCTCTAACAGCCTAAGCTTCTAGAAACACCTCTATTCTACTAATAAGGGATAACTGGACCTGGCACAAGGTGTAAGTACCACAAGGTACCCACTATAAGCCAGGCCAGCCTCCTACACTTGCCGCTGTCTATCTTGCAGGCAGACGTCCTTTCCCTTCTCTTGAGACCAAATGCTCTTTATTTTCTTCTCATAGAGTTGCTCTTGAGTGCAACCACATTTCTCCCTATACTAATCGTAAACTTCATTTGTTTTGTTTTTTGGTGCTCTATTTTCTGACACCCTCTGCATCTGAAGTTACCCAACCTGCCCACAAACTTAGCTTAGCAATTGTGATTTTCCTCCATGTGAACAAGACTTTGCATATGTTGCCTTTAATTATGCAATGTTATATTATTACTTTAATTAATTGGTTTATATTGATGTATGCTTTATTGAGGTGAAATTTCGATTGATGTCTAATTGATTTGAGATTTCTAATAAAACTTTATGGTTTGGAAACGTATTCCTCTCTGTTTTTATTGGGAGTTAAATCTTCTTTACCGACAATCTCTATGTACGACCACAGGCAGAAATAGTGCAGGCACGCGGTCTTCCTCTAATTTACTGTGCAGATAGCACATACATAGTCACCTCACTCACCGCAGACATTAACAAAACCTCCAATCAATTAAACAAGTCTCAGGCAAGTAACAAACTGGATGTCTGCCAGTCGTCTGAAATTGAACGGGGATAAAACGGAGGTCAGTCCACTTTGCCCGCAATCCCCTACAGTTAAGAGACTGGAATTCTGGATATTTGACAGGCTTTCCATGGAGGTTCAGGCCAGTAAATTGGCCGATTGCAGTTTTGGATTTGTGGTCTTACCTAGTCAGTCCCAAATATCTGACAAATCAACTCCAGGTAATCCAGAATGCTGCCGCGTGGATTCTCTACAAAAGTCCCACAGGTAAGTCACCAGCACCAGCAGTAGCAGCCTTGCATTGGCTGCCAATCCAGGAAAGAATCCAGTTTAAATCTCTTTGTCTGGTCCATTGCTCCATTAACAAAAAAGTTCTCCAGCTCATTCAATGCCTTGGGACTCCTTATACACCGAGATGATCATTGTGCTCTGAAGGTCTTAGTCTACTTCTGGTCCCAAGGGTCAAAAAAGAAAGATGTGGAGGAAGCTCCTTCGCATATCTGGCACCCAAACCCTGGAACCACTCCCAATGCACATCCGACTTGACAAATCTGAGTTCAGCTTCAGAAAACCACTTAAAACATACCGATTCTAATGTCTAGCCATGTAAGCAGTCCCGTCAGCGGAGGTTTATTACTATCACTGGGAGGGCTGTTGGGTAGCCATGCGCTCTATAAATTCTAAAGAATAGAAGAGAATGTTAATGAATTGTTGATTTTGGCCTTAGTTTGAAAAATAGGCCCATCTCAGTAGACACGTTATAGTTCAGAGTTTGCACCATGTTAGCCTGGTGCAAATAACATCCTTATCTACCCCGGTATAAGGTGCAATCACCCATGGATTACTATGCCACTAGGAGTGAGGTTCAAAGTATCATCATAGATCCACATTTTGCCCCCTCTCGATATTATCAGTCATGCTTTTTGACTATAGCGCTTGCCCACTGAAAAAAAGCCAGAATTTCTGTCTGATATCCTAGGATGAAATCCTGAAGTAGAAATTTAGGTATAAAATAAGTTTCTTCAACACACATTTTTCTCGTAAAGGTTGCATAAAATTGAGAATGTTCTTGTACTGCAGATATTGTGCCTCTGACATCCAG
Source organism: Pleurodeles waltl (assembly GCF_031143425.1). NCBI lineage: Eukaryota > Metazoa > Chordata > Amphibia > Caudata > Salamandridae > Pleurodeles > Pleurodeles waltl. The sequence goes on from NC_090436.1 coordinate 33,013,919, forward strand.
CACAGCACACCTCATTCAAGTGTGCTGCCTCGTGTACTCTTGGAGCAGAGGGGTGATCCTGTCTCTGACCTGCATGCAGTGTTTAATGGTTCTGCCACTGGCATCAGAACTTATGACCTTCAGCTGACACAAAGAATTCTGCAGTTAGAGGGTGTAGATCAGCCCAATGGCAATTAACTATACATGTCCTAGAAGGTGGTGAAGTTAAACAGTCTTTTTTGTACATCAAATATAGAAGACTCTCTGATCCATGGTCTGTCAAATTATTTTTTCAAATCAGATCTGGGAAGAATCAGGATTTTTTAGGATGATTATAAAACTAGGAAGTATTAGAACTCATCTGAATCAGTTGACTTAGGTGTGTGGTTATATTATTCACCACCACTTTTAGTCCAGGAAGTAGATACCTTTTGTACTTACCAATGTCAAATACTAGTATGCCCTGTCATCATTACCATCTTACATATTCCATTAGAAAATGATAAGACCAGAGAACATGAGCAGTGCAGAGACAAAACCTATACCTGTCACCCTCTTTTACACAAATGTATCATTTTGAGACATTGTACTGTGTATGTCAGTTGTGAAGAGTGTTACTGCCACCAGTGTGGCCCCTTAGCACTGAGTAGTCTTGTCGCGTTTGACGCAAGCTAGAACTTTGCACAGTATGCGTGCTCTGGACCTATGTGGAAGTCGGAGGTGTGGCACATCAATATTGGGGGATGCTCTGGAATTCTTACAGAAAAACCTGGCACTGCCCATAGGTGTGTTTATGTGAAGGAGAAAACAAGTCTGATAGAGTTGTGCTTCTCCATACCTCAACCTAGACAGTTCATGGGGCAAGTTTCCTCTACCCTTCATACCTTTCATGCAGGTTCTAGACTACCAACAATTTTCCTTCTTAGAGAATGCATGCTGTGGTCATACAGGGGAGTAGAACTGCCCTGTCATCATTATCATCTAACATATACCAATAGAAAATGATAAGACCAGAGACATTGAAAATATTTATTTGAGTAGGTGCCATGGGATGAGTGAGCATGCCTGTAAAATATTAATTCATAAAGGACTATGGCCCATATTTATACTTTTTTACAGCCGCGTTTGCATCATTTTCTGACGCTCAAGCAGTGCAAACTTGTATTTTGTAAGTTTGCACCGCTTTTGCATCAAAAAGCGGCGCAAATGAGGTGCTAAAAAAGCATAAATATGGGTCTATGTCTTAAGAAATACACAAATTTACTTTTGAAGACCTATGGCACAGATTGAAAGTTAGACGGTAATAAAAAACCGTGATGAAGTTCTACCGGTGGGTTCGCCAATTAATTCTACAGGTTTTCCACCTTAAAAAGGTCTTTCATTTCAAGTATTGAGGAATTACTCAGAATTGCACTGAAGCAGCATTGCTTAGCCAGACACTTAGACCCTGATTTATCATTATGTCATGCAACGCAGCGAGGCAACTTGCTGTGCTGTGTTGCCCAACAGGGAGAGAGAAGGAATGTGCCGTATCTATCACGACATGGTGCACTCCTGTCCTGTCCTTGCCCACTCAGCGCAGCCTAGAGCCAATGCAGGCGCACTTGCACCATGGCATTGCAGGCAGCATTGTTTATGTGCATAGGGAGACCTTCCTGCACAAAAACAATCCTTGGAGGTATTTTCCTCTTTCTAAGTGTGATGCATTAAGTGTGCTCCCCTACACCTCTATCGGGAAGGCGTGCAATTCTGATGCATTTCAAAATCTACCAGTGTTGGTAAATCTGGGAATGCATGAGAATACATGGGTGAATGCATGGGAACGCCCATGTAACTCCTTCCCGGCACAGTGTAAAGCAAGACAACTACTGGCGCTGCTTTGGGTTACATGAGATTTACCAAGCCACACAGAGGCGCACAGGTTGCCTCTGCATGGCATGGTAACTCACATTCTAGGTTTGCTTGCCCTGTGTTGCCTTGCTTGGTGCAGGGGCGACGCACAACCTTGATAATTCTGGGCCTTAGTGTCTGCCCATTTTTCATGCTTGCCGCAGAATGTCATACCTAAAACCAATCATGATAAAGTTCAGCAACCGGAAGAAGAAATAAGGTGGCACAACACTATATGCCCTTTTAAATCCCATATTCTGATACAATATCTGTGCTGGGACTTGCACCATGCTGGTTTCCAAGACCACTGCTTCGTAGCCTTCTTCTCTGGCGAAGTTGATCAAAGTTTGTCAAAAGGCTTTGGCAATTCCTCGTCCCCGAAACTTCTCTCCCACATTCAGACGCAAAATCTCCACTTCCTTCTCTCCAGCAGGTGCTGCTGCCACAAAGCCCGCAATCTCCCCATCAGACTCGGCCACCCAGAAACAGGCTCCCCTCTTCTGCATGTAGGACCTCTGGATGTCTTTCATGTCTCCATCGAGGTAGCGATAAAGGAAAGACTTGAAAACGCAGCTTGAGCCGTACCAGATAAACGCGAAAAATATTGCAACTGTTGTGGCAGAAAGGAGGATAGACCTAAAGACCACAAAAAGACTGAGTGGGGCAACCACAAGGAAGACCATAACCCAAGGAAGTCTCAACGAATACTTTGCTAGAGGAGGAATTAGTCCATTCAAGTTAACTGCAAGCAGCTCCCGCACAGCCGTGTAGTCGTTGTCCTTGTATGGTCTAATGTGGCAGGCGGCCATGATGTCTCTTTGTGATGCACTTCCGTCCTTACGAAGAAACGAGTCTTTGCAGAGGTAACTTCCTTCCTGGTTGCAAGAGAATTACGTGTTGAATGAATTATGATGAGATGTGTAGAGACCCCTCCTTTGCCTATAAGTGATAGAAAAGGCACAATTCTAATTGAAGATACTTTGATCACTGGACCATAATTCTACTATCATTGCAACAAATATTTTCCCTGGAAGCACAGACACAATACTGGGAGGAAATACCACCACAAGTACATTGACCACGCTGCTACAGAACACATGTAATAGAAGTCAACATGTCATTTACCAACAACAGGAACTCATGCTAAATTAAATAAAAATAGAATGCAACAATGGTCCAAGAAACATAGGGGCATATTTATGAGCCCCTTGCACCTCCTTGCTCCACATTAGCATCATTTTTTTTTACGCTAATGTAAAAGGTAGGTACACATTTCTGAATTGCCATATTTACAACGTGGCAAAATGCTTGCATTGCACCACTTTGTAACCCCGTGCCCCACATTATGGCCCTCATTATAAAATTGGCTGGTGGCAGAGGCCGCCCGCCAAGGTTGAACCGGCGGGCGGACTCCAATGCGGCCGCACTCCTGTGGGGTCTATTTTGAGATCCCCGCTGGGCTGGCGGGCGGAAACCTGGATTCTGCCCGCCGGCCCAGCGGGGTTCTCGGACGCAACACAAGAGCCGGCTCCAAATGGAGCCGGCGCTGTTGCGGCTGTGCGACGGGTGCAGTTGCATAGCAGACAGTGAAAAGCTCCATGGGGCTGCAGCAGGGGGCCCCGCGACTCCCCTTTCCGACAGCCTTTTCATGGCGGTTCAAACCTTTTCATGGGGTTTTAATGACCCCCTATGTCTCCGCCAGGCATAATGTATGCAAGGGAGGCATTCTGGTACTGGGAGGTCCGAAAAAAAGGCACAGTGAAATTGGGGGGTGCAAGAAAAGTGGTGCATCAGCTATGACGCACCACTTTCTTGTAAATATGCCCCATAGTGCCATCAGTTTGTTTGCTCAAAAACAGCTACTTTTGATCACATTTAAACATCCTTGCTGTGTTGATGGAATTATTCACTGAGGGCTTGATTTAGAACTCAGCGGATGGGTTGCTCTGTCACAACGGTGACGGATATCCTGTTCTCTAAAATCTAAATCCCATAGAAGGAATTGGGATTTAGATTTCGTTAGACTGAACATCCGTCATCATTGTGATGGAGTAAGCCATCCTCCAAGTTGTAAATCAGGCCCTGAGCCACCAAAATGCCTGTAGTAAGAGGTGGCATGAAACACTCTTTGTCCAGATGATGGTACAGGAAATGATGTTCTATGACCTTTCATTGGGTGTGATGTCACATCCACACCAACATTTTCAATGTTTACATTAGTTACCCATGTATTTTCTTACATTACTATGATTTTGAGGTTACTGCTTCCTTTGAGTCCAGAATATATGTTGTGTAAATGCATCCAGCCCCTGAGCAGATCGGCTGACTTGATCAAGTACATAGCAAATCACTATGTCGCATGCAAACAATACAGTTGTTGCTTGCTAGCTCCAAAAGCTTCCTCTATATCGCAAAACTCTGCATGAAACACGGACCTTTACCTGAAGCTTGTGATTGTTGCCTCTTTTTTTTACTGCAGCTGCTCGCACTTTTATACGGGTATAATTGGAGCGTCCGCAACAGAGTCGTAAATAGGTGTGGGCATTCTGCACCTGACTATCAACAGCCACTCTGACAGTGATCAGGTATAGAGAGGAAAGGCTGGCCTCATGCGTAGTACCCTTCATACTCTGAGAAACACGCACTGCAGCCCTACCCTTCACTCACCTCCATCTAAAAAGAGACTGCACTCGATTAAATTTGTCTGCTGCCCTCTGCAGCAAAAGGGCGTAATCCCTCCAGTTTTATGAATGTCATCAATACACTTCCACTGTCTGGGAAAGAATTCCCCACAACTTGTGCACACGAAGAGGACATGGGATTTCAAAAGGGAACCCCAGGCCTCCTTCACTCCGGTTCACTCAGACACAAGCAATGCTTGTATCATGCAGATCACCCGTGTACATACAACCTGGCACAAATGCACTGGGAACTTGACACACGTATCAATGTTAGCTTGTAGCACAGCAACTATACATGCGTGGGCTGGTACGCCACCACTCTTGTTACGCAGATAAAAAGGACTGGTCACGATTAATAGAACCACTACTACATGTTATGCTGTCACCACTGCAGTACAAGCTAGAAGCCGTGACAAGGAGTGTAGTCTACTGCCACTGACAAGGGTGACCTTAGTGTACCCCTTTGGGTCCAGGACCTCCCCCATGTCAAAGGACAGACCTATGTCTTCCTGCACATGGTGGGTTAGTGTGAGGCTGGGGCCAAAAACTCAACAAACACGACTACCAGATACTCACAGTTTGGCCGCTCAGTGAAGGAGACACAAGTGAGGCCATGCATGAGACATCACCACCCCAAAACAGGTCTTAGAGTGTCACACATCAACAGATACAGTTATACAAATACACATAATGGGAAACAGCCTTTACTATGATGGCCAGATTACACACTGCAGTTCCAACACAGCTGTTACATCGAAGGTGTCTTTACCGGGCATTCCTTCAGCAATCATGTTGTTACAATGGCATGCTTTAGGGAAAGCAGCATTGGACGTCCAACGCGTTCCCTACTGTGGCGCAGACTGAAGTTGGAACAGTAAATTTTCTCCTCCAAAGTCCAGCGCTTTCCATAAGCAATTGTAAAGACATATTTGTTGTAAAGTCTGCGGAGTAACGGCATACGTGGTAAATGCATGCGTTGTTCCAACATACAACCCACATAGATCCTTGTAAGACTGAGACCACCACTACTGCCAATCCTGAATGTCCTACTAGGGAAGATACTTTATGCACTGTTTCTGGTTATTTCTTTCATTGGGAAATCATATGGAGACAATATTTGGCGTCCGGGGATGATGTCACAATAGAGCTCAAAGCCCTAAGGTGACATCATCAAACAAAGCAAGAAACTATAACGCCTCCTGTTGGTGATTGTTGTTGATGCAGGTCTGGGCAAAGAGAATCACTTTTTTCTCTATAATTGGTGTACCCCTTAAAGGCACCTCTCATTATGAGAAAGCAGTCTTAGAAAATGGACTGTTCTATGCAAGAAAAGACCTGTGAATAAGGAAGAAGCATAAATGGTGAGGATCAGAAAATACATCACAGCAAGCGGGAGGAGAGATGGCGGCTGTTCTTTGGGTAAATAGAAAACAACCGGATTGATAAGTTAGCTTCAATTGTCAATTCACAGGTACCTGGAGCTTGTTCTCATATAGACTGCAGTACCTAAGTTTTCACCGTTCTCAGGGAAGGATGAAAGAGCAGGTTAGCCCTACTCGTAATCCTCGAGCTACCCCAGATCTTACCAACTCGCTGAGCCATCTTACCAGTGTATGATGCCCCCCATCCTGGCCGATAGAAGCTGTGGGCTCACCATGTAGTTTGCTCATTAGTGGGTAACATCTGATTGGAATGCAGAGGGCTCCTTGTGCCCTGTTCTCTGGTGCCACTGCTCCTGCTGCACGAACTATAGTTTCATCCATGCCAATCTGCTTTGCTTGTTGTTCAGGTTTAACACCGATCTTTAAACGTTTTTTGCTTGGGGTACACTAAAGCGAATGTCCTCAGCTAGAACATGTGGGTTACTGTACAGAAAGTATTACATTTTGCCTAGATATCTACAATTTCTCTGAAGAACCCAGCAGGCAGAGAACGCTCCTTGGGGGTGTAGAAGGTACTGATATATGCTTCTGAAAGCATGACTCTCAGAAAGACTTGTTCGATTTATGGCTAGCGGTAGGACAGCATTTCATTTTTAGGGCGAGCGCGCAAACCCTCTGACGTGTTGTAATCTATCTGAGGTATTTTAACGACGCCCATCACTATCACTCATTCATGGGCTTTCCCTTCAAAAATCCTTTGTTACCGCCTTGCCCATCGACCCTGTTACATGGATAATCGCACGTTAGCTGATATGTTTGACTGCCAGCAAACTTCTTTTTCCTTTTGTGTCTCTCCTTCTTGCTCACACTCACAGCGGCCATGGTGCTTTGAATCAACTCACTTATGTCAACTGTTTTACTTTTCATTTTATGTGGCAAGAAAATTCTAGTTAGGAGTTTACAACGCTAATAGCTCTAACCCGAGCAATCGCGAGACCCATTGCATTGCAAATGCTTGTTAACAGGGGGATAATCCGCTTCTCTTCCATGTGACCGAGACCCAAGCAGAGAGCCTGCCGTGAACATTGCACAGTTCCCTTTCAGACTCTGCTATTTCCATTCCTTTGCAATTCAGACTTTCCTGTTTCTTTCATAGAAAACATGAGATTGTAGACGTGCACTGAAATGCTAGAAAATGCCTGCGCCCTGTGCACTTACCCTGCAGAATTCTTTATAACATCTAAATATATTTTATCTCGAGTTGACGCATTTGGCACCATGATTGCTTTGTGTTTTTGATGGTTTAGTGCCAGCTAGCACCATCATTGTTTTCAAAATATAAGATAATGTTGATACTATAAAAAAACGTGTATCGGTCTATAAGTAGAGGGTAGAGAGAGTAAGTGCAGAGGTCACTCCGGTTTGCGCCACAAGCCTCAGTCGGGGGCGAGAGCCGGAAGTGGTGGCCTTCAGTCTGAGGCCGCTTATGTCCCAGCCTCGAAAAAGCGGAGATAGGAAGTAGCTGGCTTGTTATTTTATGACAAAAGACACAGGTGTTCTTTGCAAACCACCTGTGAGAACAGGCTTGCTATTTATTACTTTAGCTAAACTTCATCGTAGCGCTTAGAAACAGCTTGAGCCTGTTAGCAGTGGCGGCTGGTGATTGAAAACAGTGGTTGGGCACAAAGACAAACATGAAATTGCGCCATGAGATTGAGCCTCAAAACCTACCTGCATTCAACAATTCACTCACCCGCTGCTTTCTGTCCCCTGCCCGTTCACTCGTCCACACAGTGCTATCCACTGCCATTCCCCCAAATCATCTACCAGCCACCCACATTCACTCAGCCACTCAACCCCTGCAATCACCGAATCGTCCATTCACACAAATACACACAAACTCACCATCCAGTATCCAGCAGTTTCAGTGATAAAAAGCTACACTTAGAGGCTTTGTTAATGCTTGCACCATTTAACCTGCAGAATGCATCTGTTTAATATGACATGTCACACGTAGTCATTAATCAACAGAAGACATGAGACAAACATCCCTAGCCATGATGAAGCCCTGGAGAGACACCAGCAATACGAGAGGCAGGCAAGGGATGGACGGGTGAGCTGAGAGAACAGATCTTTATTTACCTTCTGTAAAGAGACAGAGCTCCAACTAACTCCTGTGTGCCCTTTGTCATCATGGCTTGAGGCCACGTTACGTCACACACTGTTGTCTCCCCGCCAAGCACTGAATGAAGTTGTTTATTGACTCATATTCCTCTCCCTTGACTCTCTTCCCACTTTTCAGTGCAAGCTTTGAGTGTGTTATTCATTAACAAAAGAGGGTTTAAAGTTCCACTGTGTTCCTGAACTCAGCTTATGGGACTGATTGTTACCAGGAAGCACCATCCTACTCAGTATCGCTCAGTGGGTTGTGTATGGGTTGCAGTCCAACTGAATTCTTAATGTGTATTGGGACATTGACTAAGTCCTTGTGCCAGGAGGTTAGAAATCTGACCTCTGGGACTCGAATGACCCCCATACGTAATGTCCTTGAATCCTCACAACATTTTCTTCCACCTACAGCCATCTGTGGGTACACCAGCCACCTGTAGGAGCTGGTACGGCAGAAAGGAGGCTCCGCCCCTTGTCCCCCTCATGCCCTCACATCACCCCCACCTAGGGGTGTGGCTTAAACCATGTGAATGAAAATCCTGCGCCTCACACAGGGCTCCATCAGACGAGTATTTGGTACCTCTTTGAGTTTTGCGTTATTTGATCCAGATATATCAGCCAATAGTGGACTTATGCTTAAAACAAGCCTGAGCTATCGGTTAAGCCACTGCTCGGTAGTAAAAGACATACAACAATGAGTTTGTTGTGAATAATTAGAATTCAAAATTTTATGATTCTGAAAATATGAGACTGAATTAAACATTACTAAGGTGTTTTCAATGGTGCTCGGAGTATCTCAGTCACTCTGGCCCGTATTTATACTCCGTTTGCGCCGAATTAGCGTCGGTTTTTTCGACGCAAATTCGGCGCAAAACGAACGCCATATTTATACTTTGGCGTTAGACGCGTCTAGCGCCAAAGTATGGGCAAATAGCGTCATTTTTTTGCGTGAACGCCTTCCTTGCGTTAATGAGATGCAAGGAAGGCGTTCCCGTCTAAAAAAATGACGGCGACGCAAATCCGTCGTATTTATACTCCCGGGCAAAAATCACGCCTGGGAGGTGGCGGGTCAAAAAACCCCGCATTTGCGCCACTATTTAACGCCTGGGTCAGGGTAGGCGTTAAGGGGCCTGTGGGCTCAAAATGAGCCCACAGGTGCCCTCCCCCGCCCCCAGGGACCCCCCCTGCCACCCCTGCCCACCCCAGGAGGACACCCAAGGATGGAGGGACCCACCCCAGGGACATTCAGGTAAGTTCAGGTAAGTATAATTTTTTATATTTTTTAATTTTTTTTGGGTGGCATAGGGGGGCCTTATTTGTGCCCCCCTACATGCCACTATGCCCAATGACAATGCCCAGGGGACATAAGTCCCCTGGGCATGGCCATTGGGCAAGGGGGCATGACTCCTGTCTTTACTAAGACAGGAGTCATTTAAATGGCGTCTGGGCGTCGAAAATAATGGCGCAAATCGGGTTGAGGCGATTTTTTTGCCTCAACCTGACTTGCCCCATTTTAAGACGCCCTAACGCCATTTTCCCCTTACGCCGGCGCTGCCTGGTCTACGTGGTTTTTTTCCACGCATACCAGGCAGCGCCGGTCTGCTAGCGCCGGCTAACGCCATTCCATAAATACGGCGCCCGCATGGCGCTTCAGAATGGCGTTAGACGGCGCTAAATTTTTTGACGCTAAACTGCGTTAGCGCAGTTTAGCGTCAAAAAGTATAAATATGGGCCTCAGTCTCTCGCTGTGCTAGATGCTCCATCTGGATATCTCATGCCTCACGTCTTTCTTCTCCAGCACTGTTCCACTATCTCCTCCTTCAAGCACGTCCTGTCATTCCCCACTTGACCCCTGCTCTACACACACACAACCACCCCAAGATTCTCTAAGCACTGCATTTTCTGTTCGTTTGGCGCTGCACATATTTAGATGGCTGTGCACCTCCTTGGTACACAAGTACATGCGGCACATTTGCGACCATCTCTCTGTGGGCTCCGCAGAGGGCCCAAAGGTTTGAAGTCCATGTAGTCCGAACACCTACATCACACAGTGACAGGAGTTGTGAGAATCTAGTAGGCCTGGACACCCAGACACAAGCTGGACTCAACCAGACATCAGGAGGTGAGTCGGTTCACAGTATGCATGTGGTGTCCATGTAGGCTGACGATGCATTACTGTACCTGAGTCAGACCCAAGAAACAATCCCCATCCTCATGCAGAGATTAGACAAATTTTCTGAAATCCCAAGGCTATATATTAATAAGCAGAAGACAATACTGTGCCAACAACCAGGCCAGGAAGGAAAACCCCAGTCAGACCTAGCTGATCTGGGTCTCTGACGGGAACAGAGAACATTCTTCTACTTGGGGCTATAGGTGACCCATATTGCTGAATTACATTATGAATATAACTGAGGCCTTGGAGCTTCCATAGCCTTTTGAAACGTCCTTGTCCTCTCTATCATGGGAAAGGTGGCACTGGCAAAAATGGTACATTACAAAATGCCATGTATCCCACATAGAAATCTGCATCCAAGAAACAGACAGTCTTTTATTCTGGGGGATAAGAGGAATGGGTGCGACTGGGGATACTGAAAATAGGCAGAGAAAGGAGGGGCTGTGCCTCCCTGATTTGGACCCTCATTACTGTATATTAGTGCCTAGCAACAGCATGCATCAAGATGGCCTGATGAGATCCCAAATTGGAAAACTAGACTCCTCAAAGGCGCAGTCGCAGAATGCCTGCACCTGCCTACTGCAAATCAGCTGCCAGCCACCCCTTGGTGGTTTGTCAGGTGGCAACTAACACTCAAATGAGCATTAGTAGATCCCTGCCAAATGAGTGGCTGCGGTCGTTTATCGGACAAGAGACAATATGTCATTGTCACCTTGGAGAGAGGGTGATTATCTCACACTGGGGGATCTGTACCCAGGGGATATGTTCTTGACATCCGAGGAGGCTTGGGATGCATTTGGGGGTGGGCATTGGCCAGTTTCTACAATTGGACAAACTGGCACGAACAGCCAGGGTGATATGGATTGGCTTTCCAGCTACCCAGGAGCTGTCCCTTGCTGCGGAGGTGCTCCCGGAGGTTAGAGAGGAGTTTGGCTCATGCGTTTATAGGGTACTGAAGGTGATAGACCACCAGTAGTAATGCAATCTAGACCAGCTCGGGATTGGGACTTACAAACATCCTTGACAGATGCGGAGTTTGCAAAGGCCTGTATGGTACAAGAGGTTGCAAGTAATGCAAGATTCAGATTGAGACATCTGAAGCAGTGGCGTAGCGTGGGGGGTGCAGGGGGGGCCGGCCGCACCGGGCGCAACAGACTCGAGTGCTAAAATCCACGGGTTAGGGGGCGCAAATTACTTGCCTTGCCCCGGGTGCTGACAACCCACGCTACGCCACTGATCTGAAGTACCTCTAACAGATGGCTATGTCACCTACTAGCCTAAATCTACCCTGCTAGAACTTCGAATGGCCAGAGGTCTGATGAGTGAGAAGACACAATCTGCGTATGACGTGGACATGTCAGGCATTGTCGGAGCACTGGGAAGAGTTGGAATCTTGACTCAAACTGGTGTTGAGCATCAGGTTTGAGACCTCAGCTCAACATTGCCTCCTTGGTATCATACCTCAGCACAAACAAGGGAAAATGCAACATAAATTTGCGACATTGAGTCTGCTTCTGTCGAAGCGCCACATAGCAATTCATTGGCTTTCCGCTGTGATGAAGTGGGGTAGAGACATGATTGAGTGAGCCGTTCCAGAGGAGCCACACTTGTCCCCTTCATGACTGACGAGAAGGCTGAGGAGGACATTTGGGAGTGGGAAGACATGATAAGAAACTTGATTGATAATCATGTGGAAGAAGGTGAGTAGGGTATTCAATACTGGATACTGTAACCAGTTGGATTGATGGGGTGCAGGACTGTGTCTCTGCCACCCCTTGCACCCCTATTGATAAAATAACGGGGAGTAGGTGGGCAGGGATACATGAGCAGTGTATACAATGTTGACAAGTAGGGGTGAGAACTGAGAATGGAAATTTCCTTGTGCACATGATTAGAGCAAGCTTTACTTCAGTTGTTATGTCGAATAACTGAAAACATGAATAAAAATGTTTAAAAAGCTGGTGTCACTGTTGGTTTTTGGTCTGATTTAGTTTGTGGCTAATCCAGCGTGATATAATGTTGTAATAAGATAGTGCTCAGGTGGACAGTGAAAGGCCAACTTGTTTGGGACTTTGGGACTTTTGTGTATTTTTTTGGTCGTTTTTACAAGTTCACAAGAACAAAAATCACAATCTCATATTCACTCGCCCAGAAGAGAAGTAGCATGATTTTTAAGAACACAATTTATTAATTATGTAACGATCACAAACCTGTTTTTCATCTGCCAAACATCATATATTTGTACATCCTTAAAGACAGTGAAATTATTTATTATGAACACATCACTCTCAGATTAAAAATAAAATGATAGAAAATACACAATCGTCAGGTTACCCCCTGTTCAAGGAAGGGCCCTCACTCTAGTCAGTGTAAAAGAGAATCACCCTCAGATCACCCCTGCTTACCCCCTTGGTAGCTTGGCAGAGCAGTAGGCTTAACTTCAGAGTGCTAGGTGTAAAGTATTTGTACCAACACACACAGTAACTTAATGAAAACACTACAAAATGACACAACACAGGTTTAGAAAAATAGGAAATATTTATCTAAACAAAACAAGACCAAAACGACAAAAATCCACCATACACAAGTCAAGTTATCAATTAAAAATCCAAAAGAGTCTTTAAGTAGTTTCAAAAACACACTAGCGCTGCTAGAGTGAAAATGTACCTGGTGCGTGTCAAAAATAACCCCGCACGGGCGGGTGTGTGTCAAAAATAACTCCGCACGGCGGTACGCGAGTCGAAAATCCAGCCGCACGATGATCCAAAAATCCTGTGATCTCACAGCCTCCGTCAGCGATGCTGCGCGTCGTTTCTCATGCTCCGTGCGTCAATTCTTCTGTTGCGTTTCCTGTGAGCGTCGTTTCTCAGCTGCGGAGCCGGCGGTGCGTCGTTTTTCTCAGCCGCAGATCGAATTTGCGTCAATCTTTTCCCCACACGGCGCTCTGTGCGTGGATTTTCTTGTCTTTAGGCTGCCAGCTTCTCCTTTAAGGGTCCCAGGAACTGGATGGGCACCACAGGGCAGAGTAGGAGTCTCTCCAGAGACTCCAGGTGCTGGCAGAGAGAAGTCTTTGCTGTCCCTGAGACTTCAAACAACGGGGGGCAAGCTCTAGATCAAGCCCTTAGAGATTTCTTTTCAAGATGGAAGGCACGCAAAGTCCAGTCTTTGCCCTCTTACTCTGGCAGAAGCAGCAACTGCAGGATAGCTCCACAAAGCACAGTCACAGGCAGGGCAGCTCTTCTTCCTCAGCTATTCAGCTCTTCTCCAGGCAGAGGTTCCTCTTGGTTCCAGAATTGTTTCTAAAGTCTGTGGTTTTGGGTGCCCTTCTTATACCCAATTTCTCCTTTGAAGTAGGCCTACTTCAAAGTAAAGTCTCTTTGGAATGTGAAATCCTGCCTTGCCCAGGCCAGGCCCCAGGCACTCACCAGGGGGGTTGGAGACTGCATTGTGTGAGGGCAGGCACAGTCCTTTCAGGTGTGAGTGACCACTCCTTCCCTCCCTCATAGCACAGATGGCTCATCAGGATATGCAGGCTACACCCCAGCTCCCTTTGTGTCACTGTCTAGTGTGAGGTGCAACCAGCCCAACTGTCAAACTGACCCAGACAGGGAATCCACAAACAGGTAGAGTCACAGAAATGGTATAAGCAAGAAAATGCTCACTTTCTAAAAGTGGCATTTTCAAACACACAATCAAAATCAACTTTACTAAAAGATGTATTTTTAAATTGTGAGCTCAGAGACCCCAAACTCCACATGTCCATCCGCTCCCAAAGGGAATCTACACTTTAATCAGATTTAAAGGTAGCCCTCATGTTAACCTATGAGAGGGACAGGCCTTGCAATAGTGAAAAACGAATTCAGCAATATTTCACTGTCAGGACATATAAAACACATTACTATATGTCCTACCATAACCATACACTGCACCCTGCCCTTGGGGCTACCTAGGGCCTACCTTAGGGGTGTCTTACATGTAAGAAAAGGGAAGGTTTAGGCCTGGCAAGCGGGTACACTTGCCAAGTCGAATTTACAGTTAAAACTGCACACACAGACACTGCAATGGCAGGTCTGAGACATGATTACAGAGCTACTCATGTGGGTGGCACAAACCAGTGCTGCAGGCCCACTAGTAGCATTTGATTTACAGTCCCTGGCACCTCTAGTGCACTATAGTAGGGACTTACTAGTAAGTCAAATATGCCAATCATGGATAAACCAATCAACATTACAATTTACACAGAGAGCATATGCACTTTAGCACTGGTTAGCAGTGGTAAAGGGCTCAGAGTTCAAAAGCCAATGGCTACGGGTCAGAAAAATAGGAGGCAGGAGGCAAAAATAGGAGGCAGGAGGCAAAAATAGGAGGCAGGAGGCAAAAAGACCCTGCATAAGCAAAAAAGTCCAACACACATGTTTTTGTTTCAAAGACCACAGCACAGTTATACATGTCTGAAGAATAAGTCAAAAAGAAATGGATCGATGATATAAATGATGAGATAGGAAAGATATATGTGTCTTGTGTGCAACTTGAAAGAAGATCCCTCTGTGACACATTTAGACCAGGTATATTCTTACGGTAAATATAAAGCTCTGTGGTAACACAAGGTCTTTGCATGTTAGAGGAACTAAATGGTAGAATTAAATCTAAAGGTCTACGAAATAGACAAAGCAAAATATTCCAGTGGAAGTTTAAACTTTCCTTCATAGGAGTTTCTGCCCCCACCAAACAGCACTTCCTCAAGGATTCTGATCTTTCAAACTGTGTAAATTGTTGGCTAACTCTGTGATTAGAATGTATAGAGTGTGTAATCATTTAAAGTAAGTTCTGCATTTAATACTTGTTCTAGGTTTAGAATGTTTTTTTACTGCAGCCTGAGTCTCCTTAGCTGCTAACAGGGCAGAGAGGAGATTACCCTCTCCCATGAAATGTTTCCAATGTTCAGAGGATCTGGCTCTGGGATTCTATCCTGTGACCTTCAAGTTACACTCAGATCTCTGCACCTGGATGATGAATGCACCAACTACACGAAAATCTTCTTCAGTTACGTGGAATAAGGTAAACATGCACGAGGAAAGCCTGCAAAGTGCAAATCAGGCCAATATTAACTAACTTCTTAAACACCAACAAATGAAAGAAAATCCACGTGCATTACTGTGCAGACAGAACAACGGGCTTGGCAGTAATGCACAGCGATCGAAAACTATTTAATTTATTTTCTGCCTAGACGTGTAGAGCATCTCTCAAAAAAGACACTGTTCGCAACAATGTTTAGTAGTGTATTCTAGTACTTTTCCCAGTTGTGTATTTGTAAAGTGTATTGCTTGCCTTGCATTTTTTTTGATTTTGCCTAAAGACAACTTTAACTGTCTAGTGGCAGACCAGTTATTTTCAATGCATCGCATAGATTTAGAGTGGTTTGGGCCGGCCCCTTGTTCGTGATTGGCTGGCTTTGTTGTCTATCACAGATGTCTGCTCTTGTTTCACTGTCTATCCTACCTATTCTTGTGTTTTGCCCCACCCAGGGGCACTGTGGGGCATATTTGGGAGCCCCTAGCTCCACCTTAGCGCCTCCATAGTGTCATTTGTTTGATGCTAAGGTGGCGCTAATGTGGCATTTTCCCCGCACCATATTTACTAAGTACTGCAATGCATGCATTGCGCCACTTTGTAAACCCTTGCGTCACATTATGCCTGCGCTAGGGGGGAAAGGGAGGCGTTCCGGCACTAAGGGTGCCGTAAAAATGGGGCAAAGGAATCTATGTGAATCCTTTGCGCCACTTTTATCGGCATTTTTAACACCTGCTCTTAAGGCGTTAAGAGGCCCCCATTACAATCAATGGGCCTCTGGGTGCTTTGCAGGACTAGCATCAATATTTTTTATCCTAGTCCTGCAAAGTGTCGGACTATCATACAAAATATTGACGCTAGTCCCCCTGACTACCGCCATGGTGTGCCGTATTGTAAATACGGCGCACACATAGTGGCACTATGGTGGGCGCTAAGGGGCTCAAGATAAGTGGCGCTGCACTGGGTGAAGCTCCACTTTTTATAAAACTGCCCCTTAATTCTCACAGTGTTCTCATTCAATGAGCTGCTTCAACGGCTACCTCACTGGCAATCTTTAATTGTGTCCCCCGTCCAAATTTTCTTTTTAATTTCATTGCTATGCTAACCCCTTGCCTGCTTCCTTTCTACTCCCTACCCCGACCTTCCGTTTATTTTTACTTTTTTTCTTTCACATGGGCCAATGTAGCTCCAAAGAGCTACGGGAGCACCACGTCTTTTCCATTTTTATTATACGTTTAATTTCCCTGTGCTAAGATAGCTGTCCATCAAGTTAGAAACGTAAAACAATTGCAGCTGTGCATCATAGCCCATGTATGTGTCACGACATCTGTGGTCATGACACTTGCATGCGCATGTGCACCGCATGCACATGGATCAGTTATCTTTAAACCATTTCTTTTTTTGTTAAAAGCGTGTTGCAAGATTGACGGCCATGCAGGCACATGCCTCATGACACATGTAATTGCCAATTAAACAAGCATTTGCAATTCAGTAGGTCTCGCATTTGCTTGAGTTAGTGCTATTGGAGTTGTAAATTCATAACAGGACTTTTCTTGCCACATAAATTGATGAACCCTGCCTCACAATTTTGTCTTTCGCTGCCACATCATTCCAGTGGCCCTGCATGTAACTAGAGCACTTCAATTTACCTTCTTCCTCTATCTGCAGCAAAAAATGAAAATGTTGTCATTTAGCATCCTAATTTAAATCCGCCTTGCTAATTCCAATAGAATACCACTTTCACCACCCCACCATCAGAGTTGCTGGCTGGCTAACAGAATGCCCCAAAAAAAGACACAAGACTGTCACATAGGAGAAATAAACAAGAAGGTTCACCCAAACATATCCAGACTGCATGAAAAAACAATGCGAGAAAATAGCGCAGTGTGTAACTATGGGCCAGATGTATCATACAACCGATTTGCGATTCTCAAAAAGCGATTTTTAAGAAATCGCTATTTCAGAAATGCAAAAAAGTATGTATGATTTTTGCAATTCGGTAATGGCGATTTCTTAAAAATCGCAAATGCTATTACCGAATCGCAAATAGAGAATCTGTCCCCATTCGCACCTATAGGCCTGTTGGCCCATATCTGGGAATTTTTTGCATTTCCAAAGTTGCGATTTCTTAACCAGAAATTGCAATTTTGGAAATGCAAAATCCCAGGGTGCTGGGGTCCTAAGGCCCCCTCTGCTGCACCCCAATTTTTTTTTGGGGGACATGTAAGGTGCACACATGCCAAAAGGACATGTGTGCTTTACATGTACGTTTTAAAAATGCATTTTAAATGCATTTTAAAATTTTGCACATGGTTACCACAAGGTTCAACCTGGTGGTAAATAGCGATTCCTAAATGCCCAAATCGCATTTAGGAATGGCTTCATACATGTGCTAAGAAATCGCAAATAAGGAATCCTTATTTGCGATTTCTTATTTAGAGAGTCGCAATTTGCGACTATCTAAACAGGGTCGCAATTTTAAGGAATCGCTATTTTAGTGAATTGCATTCAGAATGTCTTTCATACGTTCTGAACTGGCTTTTTGTATTTGCAAACGGGCATTCGCACCGTTTCCGAATGCAAAAAACCTTGATACATCTGGCCCTATATCTTGAGCTCCAGAGAGCATAGTACATTACACATTTTCAAGGCTAGCAGGGCTATTGCAGTGATATTACGAACAATGTATCTAACAAAAATCTCCCAGCTGTAAAGTTTCATCCACAAGAAAGCTTAAAAAGATAATGAATGGCGGAAGGGGTTATTATTTTGGAGATGATCTAGACAGAGCGAGCACATTGTGGTCAATGTTTTGAGGCTGAGTTATGAGCAAAAATGTTTTGTACAATTAATGCCCTGCAAAGCATTACAGGGCAAGTTTCTGTGTCACAAATATTTTAATATGTTGATATGACTGAAATGCTTAGGACAGCCCCTAGAGGACACCACAATGAAAATAGCATTTTTAAGAAACATGGTCATGTAACTATATAGTTAGCCCCTAGACAGAATAACCAAGCATAACCATATATATAGCTTATAGATGGCATAGTGAATTACACATTTTCAGGGATAGCACATGGGAAATTAATGTGTGAAAATGTGTGGTGAGCAATACTAGAAGTGAAGCTTATGCTAGGACTAAGGCCCACAAACAAGCCTTGCTAGCTGCAAGGGTTGCTGTAGACGTTTTTGGGTGCTGCTGTGGCCCAAGAGGGACCAGGATGTCGCCACTTGGCGGAGGAGACAGAAGGGGCACCCAGCAAGTCAGGGAGCCCTCACAGAAGCAGGCAGCACCCGCAGAAGTACCTGAAAAGGCACTTGGAAGAGGACTGAACCGGAGTCCACCTGAAGTCACAAAAGGGAGTCCCACGACGCCGGAGGACAACTCAGAGGGTTGTGCACTGCAGGAAGGATTGTCGGGGACCCAGGCTTGGCTGTGCACAAAGGAAATCCTGGAAGAGTGCACAGGAGCCGGAGCAGCTGCAAATCACGCGGTACCCAGCAATGCAGTCTAGCGTGGGGAGGCAAGGACTTACCTCCACCAAACTTGGACTGAAGAGTCACTGGACTGTGGGAGTCACTTGGACAGAGTTGGTGAGTTCCAGGAACCACGCTTGTCGTGCTGAGAGGGGACCCAGAGGACCGGTGATGCAGTCTTTTGTTGCCTGCGGTTGCAGGGGGAAGATTCCGTCGACCCACGGGAGATTTCTTCAGAGCTCCTGATGCAAGAAGGAGGCAGGCTACCCCCAGAGCATCCACCACCAGGAAAACAGTTGAGAAGGCGGCAGGATCAGTCGTCTTTGCTACTTTGTTGTGGTTTTGCAGGCGTCCTGAGCAGTCAGCGGTCGATCCTTTGGCAGAAGGTGAAGAGAAAGATGCAGAGGAACTCTGATGAGCTCTTGCATTCGTTATCTAAAGAATTCCCCAACGCAGAGACCCTAAATAGCCAGAAAGGGAGGTTTGGCTACCTAGAAATGACAGTGGAGTCTCTGACGTCACCTGCTGGCACTGGCCACTCAGAGCAGTCCAGTGTGCCAGCAGCACCTCTGTTTCCAAGATGGCAGAGGTCTGGAGCACACTGGAGGAGCTCTGGGCACCTCCCTTGGGAGGTGCAGGTCAGGGGAGTGGTCACTCCCCTTTCCTTTGTCCAGTTTCGCGCCAGAGCAGGGCTGGGGGATCCCTGAACCCGGTGTAGACCGGCTTATGCAGAGATGGGCACCATTTGTGCCCATCAAAGCATTTCCAGAGGCTGGGGGAGGCTACTCCTCCCCAGCCCTGACACCCTCGCTCTGAGGAAGTCCTTTGTTCTGCCTTCCTGGGCCAGGCCTGGCTGGACCCCAGGAGGGCAGAAACCTGTCTGAGGGGTTGGCAGCAGCAGCAGCTGCAGTGAAACCCCGGGAAAGGCAGTTTGGCAGCACCCGGGTCTGTGCTAGAGACTCGGGGGATCATAAAATTGTCTCCCCAGTGCCAGAATGGCATTGGAGTGACAATTCCATGATCTTAGACATGTTACATGGCCATGTTCGGAGTTACTATTGTGGCGCTGTACATAGGTAGTGACCTATGTACAGTGCACGCGTGTAATGATGTCCCCGCACTCCCAAAGTCCGGGGAATTTGCCCTGAACGATGTGGGGGCACCTTGGCTAGTGCCAGGGTGCCCACACACTAAGTAGCTTAGCACCCAACCTTCACCAGGTGAAGGTTAGACATATAGGTGACTTATAAGTTACTTAAGTGCAGTGGTAAATGGCTGTGAAATAACATGGACGTTATTTCAATCAGGCTGCAGTGGCAGGCCTGTGTAAGAATTGTCAGAGCTCCGTATGGGTGGCAAAAGAAATGCTGCAGCCCATAGGGATCTCCTGGAACCCCAATAACCTGGGTACCTCAGTACCATATACTAGGGAATTATAAGGGTGTTCCAGTATGCCAATGTGAATTGGTGAAATTGGTCACTAGCCTGTTAGGGACAATTTGGAAAGCAGAGAGAGCATAACCACTGAGGTTCTGGTTAGCACAGCCTCAGTGAGACAGTTAGTCATCACACAGGGAACACATACCGGGCACACTTATGAGCACTGGGGCCCTGGCTGGCAGGGTCCCCGTGACACATACACTAAAACAACATATATACAGTGAAATATGGGGGTAACATGCCAGGCAAGATGGTACTTTCCTACAAACGCCCCCCCCCCAAACGAAGGACAATAAGACTAGCCATGACCTGTTGAGTCTTCATTGTCTAAGTGGAAATATCTGGAGAGTCCATCTGCACTGGAGTGGGTACTCCCAGGTCTATGTTCCACTGTATAGTCCATTCCCTGTAGAGATATGGACCACCTCAACAATTTAGGGTTTTCACCTTTCATTTGTTTTAGCCAAAGTAGAGGTTTGTGGTCTGTCTGAACAATGAAGTGAGTGCCAAACAGGTATGGCCTCAACTTCTTCAGTGCCCAGACCACAGCAAAGGCCTCCCTCTCTATGGCAGACCAACGCTTTTCTCTAGGGGTCAACCTCCTGCTGATAAAAGCAACAGGTTGATCCTGGCCCTCAGAATTTAGTTGTGATAAGACTGCCCCTTGTAGGAGGCTGGACTGGCTTGTAGTGAGTACCAAGGGGTACTTGCACCTTGCACCAGGCCCAGTTATCCCTTATTAGTGTATAGGGTGTCTAGCAGCTTAGGCTGATAGATAATGGTAGCTTAGCAAAGCAGCTCAGGCTGAACTAGGAGACGTGTGAAGCTACTACAGTACCACTTAGTGTCATATGCACAATATCATAAGAAAACACAATACACAGTTATACTAAAAATAAAGGTACTTTATTTTTATGACAATATGCCAAAGTATCTTAGAGTGTACCCTCAGTAAGAGGATAGGAAATATACACAAGATATATATACACAATAGCAAAAATATGCAGTATAGTCTTAGAAAACAGTGCAAACAATGTATAATTACAATAGGATGCAATGGGGAAACATAGGGATAGGGGCAACACAAACCATATACTCCAAAAGTGGAATGTGAACCACGAATGGACCCCAAACCTATGTGACCTTGTAGAGGGTCGCTGGGACTATTAGAAAATAGTGAGAGTTAGAAAAATAACCCTCCCCAAGACCCTGAAAAGTGAGTGCAAAGTGCACCAAAGTTCCCCTAAGGACAAAATAGTCGTGTTAGAGGGAGAATGCAAGGAAAACACAAATCAGCAATGCAACAACGATGGATTCCTGTCTGAAGGTACCTGTGGAACAAGGGGACCAAGTCCAAAAGTCACAAGCAGCTCGGAGATGGGCAGATGCCCAAGAAATGCCAGCGGTTGGTGCAAAGAAGCTCTTACTAGGCTGAAGAACTGTGAATACTGCAGGAACGACAAGGGCTAGAGACTTCCCCTTTGGAGGATGGATCCCCCACGCCTTGGAGAGTCGTGCAGAAGTGTTTTCCCGCCGGATGGACGCCAACAAGCCTTGCTACACGCAAATCGTGCGTTTGGCGTTTTTGGACGCTGCTGGGGCCCAGGAGGGACCAGGAGGTCGCAAATTGGACCTGCAGAGAGAGGGGACGTCGAGCAAGACAAAGAGCCCTCACTGAAGCAGGTAGCACCCGGAGAAGTGCCAGAAACAGGCACTACGAGGATGCGTGAAACGGTGCTCGCCGAAGTTGCACAAAGGAGTCCCACGTCGCCGGAGACCAACTTAGAAAGTCGTGCAATGCAGGTTAGAGTGCCGTGGACCCAGGCTTGGCTGTGCACGAAGGATTTCCGCCGGAAGTGCACAGGGGCCGGAGAAGCTTGCAAAGTCGCGGTTCCCAGCAATGCAGCCCAGCGAGGTGAGGCAAGGACTTACCTCCACCAAACTTGGGCTGAAGAGTCACTGGACTGTGGGGGTCACTTGGACGGTGTCGCTGGATTCGAGGGACCTCGCTCGTCGTGCTGAGAGGAGACCCAAGGGACCGGAGATGCAGCTTTTTGGTGCCTGCGGTTGCAGGGGGAAGATTCCGTCGACCCACGGGAGATTTCTTCGGAGCTTCTGGTGCAGAGAGGAGGCAGACTACCCCCACAGCATGCACAAGCAGGAAAACAGTCGAGAAGGCGGCAGGATCAGCGTTACAGAGTTGCAGTAGTCGTCTTTGCTACTATGTTGCAGGTTTGCAGGCTTCCAGCGCGGTCAGCGGTCGATTCCTTATCAGAAGGTGAAGAGGGAGATGCAGAGGAACTCGGCTGAGCTCATGCATTCGTTATCTGAAGTTTCCCCAGAGACAGAGACCCTAAATAGCCAGAAAAGAGGGTTTGGCTACCTAGGAGAGAGGAAAGGCTACTAACACCTGAAGGAGCCTATCACAAGGAGTCTCTGACGTCACCTGGTGGCACTGGCCACTCAGAGCAGTCCAGTGTGCCAGCAGCACCTCTGTTTCCAAGATGGCAGAGGTCTGGAGCACACTGGAGGAGCTCTGGACACCTCCCAGGGGAGGTGCAGGTCAGGGGAGTGGTCACTCCCCTTTCCTTTGTCCAGTTTCGCGCCAGAGCAGGGGCTAAGGGGTCCCTGAACCGGTGTAGACTGGCTTATGCAGAATTGGGCACCTCTGTGCCCAACAAAGCATTTCCAGAGGCTGGGGGAGGCTACTCCTCCCCTGCCTTCACACCATTTTCCAAAGGGAGAGGGTGTCACACCCTCTCTCAGAGGAAGTTCTTTGTTCTGCCATCCTGGGCCAGGCCTGGCTGGACCCCAGGAGGGCAGCTGCCTGTCTGAGGGGTTGGCAGCAGCAGCAGCTACAGTGAAACCCCAGGAAGGGCAGTTTGGCAGTACCAGGGTCTGTGCTACAGACCACTGGGATCATGGGATTGTGCCAACTATGCCAGGATGGCATAGAGGGGGCAATTCCATGATCATAGACATGTTACATGGCCATATTCGGAGTTACCATGGTGAAGCTACATATAGGTAGTGACCTATATGTAGTGCACGCGTGTAATGGTGTCCCCGCACTCACAAAGTTCAGTGAATTGGCTCTGAACAATGTGGGGGCACCTTGGCTAGTGCCAGGGTGCCCACACACTAAGTAACTTTGCACCTAACCTTTACCAGGTAAAGGTTAGACATATAGGTGACTTATAAGTTACTTAAGTGCAGTGTAAAATGGCTGTGAAATAACGTGGACGTTATTTCACTCAGGCTGCAGTGGCAGGCCTGTGTAAGAATTGTCAGAGCTCTCTATGGGTGGCAAAAGAAATGCTGCAGCCCATAGGGATCTCCTGGAACCCCAATACCCTGGGTACCTCAGTACCATATACTAGGGAATTATAAGGGTGTTCCAGTAAGCCAATGTAAATTGGTAAAAATGGTCACTAGCCTGTTAGTGACAATTTGAAAGTAATGAGAGAGCATAACCACTGAGGTTCTGGTTAGCAGAGCCTCAGTGAGACAGTTAGTCACTACACAGGTAACACATTCAGGCACACTTATGAGCACTGGGGCCCTGGGTGACAGGGTCCCAGTGACACATACATATAGGCCACAAACCTATGAGCACTGGGGTCCTGACCAGCAGGATCCCAGTGACACATAACAACCATACTGAAAACATGGTGTTTTCACTATGAGCACTGAGGCCTGGCTATCAGGATCCCAGTGAGACAGTGAAAACAGTGACAAACACCCTGACATACACTCACAAACAGGCCAAAAGTGGGGGTAACAAGGCTAGAAAGAGGCTACCTTCTCACACAACCCCCCCCCAAACGAAGGACAATAAGGCTAACCTTGGCCAGTTGAGACTTTATTGTCTAAGTGGTGATAAGTAGAGAGTAGCTCTGCAATAGACTGGTTACTCCCTTTATCATCCACTATATGGTTACTTCCCTGTGGGGATGTAAACCACCCTGTTTGAAGTTTTTTAGCTAAGCAACAATGTGAAGATGTATTTTCAGAGTTTCTATCAGTAAGTTTTAGTTTAGAGCAGTGGGAATTGTCCACTGAACCTATTTGTAGTGATGGAAATGCCAGACAGGGATGCTGTCTCAGAAAAGCCATAGCTGGGCAAAAACTTTGTCCATCTGGCTGGAAGAGAGAACAGGGATGCTGTTTCTCTTGAGTTGGAGCAGGGCAGGGATGCTGTCCTATGAGCTCCACACTAGGGCAGGGATGCTGTCCTAAGTGTTGTGAGGTAGTACAGGGTTTCTGCACTAAAGTTTCTCTGGGAGGGTTGGAGGGATGCTCCATGTTAACTAAAATGGTGCTGTTTTTCTCACCAATGTTAGTTATCCCACAGAGAGGTACTTCCACCTCAGGGAGTCCAGCTTTGCCAGCTGATGATTCCCTTGGAACAGGTGCCACCCCAGGAGAGGTTCCTCCCACCACAGGAATAGTATCCTGAATGGTAGGGTGGTTAGGGGATACTGTGATACCCTTTTTACCTGTTGATGGAGAGGGATCCTGAGTTTTCAGGCCTTCTCTCCTTTGCTTTTTCATTTCACTTGAAATGAGAGGGAACAATTCCTCAGGGATGCCCAGCATGGCTGCATGGGCATAAAACTCTACATCAGCCCAACCTGAGGCCTCTAGGTCATTACCTAAGAGACAGTCTACAGGTAAGCTAGGTGATACCACCACCTGCTTAGGGCCAGTAACTCCACCCCAACTAAACTGAATTATAGCTAAGGGAAGAAACTTAGTGGAGTTATGGACATCAATAATCTTATACTGTTGTCCAATGATGTGTTGATCAGGGTGCACTAGGTTTTCAGTCACCAAAGTGAAACTGGCACCTGTGTCCCTGTAGGCCAAGGCCTCAACACCATTTATTGAAACTGTCTGCCTGTACTTATCCATTGTAAGGGGACAAGCAGCCAGTGTGGCAAGGCCAATGCCACTAGGTGTGACAGAAACTGTCTTGGGACTGATTACATCAGTTTCCACTATGGACCCATAAGTGAACCCAACTACACCCTTTGCTTGACTGTTGCCAGCAGTCCCACCACTAGTACCACTACTGCTAGGGGCACTAGAGCTTGATGTATTAGTGGTGGTAGGCTCAGGGGGTTTACCTGGACAGGACTTATCCCCTGGCCTATGGCCTCTGTTTTTACACACAAAGCACCAAGGCTTTTTAATGTGTGCAGGTTGGGAAGAAGAGGAAGAATTTGTTTTATCCCCACCCTCTGAAGAGTGTTTAAGATTTGAAGTGGGATCTTTGGTTTTACCCTTATCCCCATGCTTATCTTGAGATTTTTCACCATCTTTCTTCTTATTGCCATCTTTGTCACCCCCTGTATGAACTTTTCTGTTCACCCTTGTTCTGACCCATTTGTCTGCCTTCTTTCCCAATTCTTGGGGAGAGGTCAGATCTGAGTCTACCAGGTACTGGTGCAACAAATCAGACACACAATTATTAAGTATATGCTCTCTCAGGATTGTGTTATACAGGCTTTCATAATCAGTAACTTTACTGCCATGTAACCACCCCTCCAAGGCCTTCACTGAATGGTCAATGAAATCAACCCAGTCTTGTGAAGACTCCTTTTTGGTCTCTCTGAACTTTATCCTGTACTGTTCAGTGGTTAAGCCATAACCATCCAGGAGTGCATTCTTAAGACCTTGGAAATTGTTAGCATCATTTTCTTTTACAGTAAGGAGCCTATCCCTACCTTTTCCAGTAAATGATAGCCATAAGATAGCAGCCCACTGCTTTTGAGGGACATCCTGTACAGCACAGGCCCTCTCAAGTGCAGCAAACCACTTGTTAATGTCATCCCCCTCCTTGTAAGGGGGAACTATCTTATGCAGATTCCTGGAATCATGCTCTTTTGCAGGATGACTATGGGGAATACTGCTGCTGCCACCATGGGTATCTAAACCCATCTTCTGTCTTTCCCTCTCTATTTCTAAAGACTGTCTATCCAAATCCAGCTGTTGCTTCTTGAGCTTCAGTCTGGTTTGCTCCACTCTCAATCTATTGAGCTCCCTTTCTAACAATCTGTCATCAGGGTGGGTGGGAGGGACATTTCTAGATACAGAGGTGTGATGGGAATGAACAGAAGGAGACCTGTCCCTTACAGAGGGCACCCTAACAGCTTGGCTACCAGTATAATGTGAGAGCACATCATCAGTATGATGTGATTCAACCTCTGTACCAACTATGCTAGACTGTCTAGTAATGGGCAGGCTGAGAAGTTTCTTTCCTGAACCTTTTCCTGGGGGAGTCCCTGGATCAGATTGAGAACCATTAGCTACTTTTTCTACAGATTGGGCACTTATGGCCTTATCCTGTACTCTAAGCATATTAATTAACAGTTCTAAGGAAGGATTCTTCCCTACACTCAAACCTCTCTCTATGCAGAGACTCCTTGCTCCTTTCCAGCTAAGGTGATCATATGCAAGTTTGGACAGTTCAACTTTTTGGCCTGTGCCAGACATTTTTTTGAGAGAGTTAAAGTGATAGACAAAGAGAAAAAAGTTTTCAGAACTTTTTGGAAAGACAGAAAAAACTTTTTAAACTTTTAAGAACTTTTTGAAAGTTTAGAAGTACTTTTCAGCACTTAGAAAAGAGTGAAAAGAGGAAATGCAAAACTTTTTGGCTATGTGTATATACACTGACCTTGTTTTGTATATTTTTCTCTTATGAAAAGTACAATGACAAGAGTGGTAAGTAGTCTCAAAGCACTTATCCCACCACTGCACAACCAATGTAGGAGGCTGGACTGGCTTGTAGTGAGTACCAAGGGGTACTTGCACCTTGCACCAGGCCCAGTTATCCCTTATTAGTGTATAGGGTGTCTAGCAGCTTAGGCTGATAGATAATGGTAGCTTAGCAAAGCAGCTCAGGCTGAACTAGGAGACGTGTGAAGCTACTACAGTACCACTTAGTGTCATATGCACAATATCATAAGAAAACACAATACACAGTTATACTAAAAATAAAGGTACTTTATTTTTATGACAATATGCCAAAGTATCTTAGAGTGTACCCTCAGTAAGAGGATAGGAAATATACACAAGATATATATACACAATAGCAAAAATATGCAGTATAGTCTTAGAAAACAGTGCAAACAATGTATAATTACAATAGGATGCAATGGGGAAACATAGGGATAGGGGCAACACAAACCATATACTCCAAAAGTGGAATGTGAACCACGAATGGACCCCAAACCTATGTGACCTTGTAGAGGGTCGCTGGGACTATTAGAAAATAGTGAGAGTTAGAAAAATAACCCTCCCCAAGACCCTGAAAAGTGAGTGCAAAGTGCACCAAAGTTCCCCTAAGGACAAAATAGTCGTGTTAGAGGGAGAATGCAAGGAAAACACAAATCAGCAATGCAACAACGATGGATTCCTGTCTGAAGGTACCTGTGGAACAAGGGGACCAAGTCCAAAAGTCACAAGCAGCTCGGAGATGGGCAGATGCCCAAGAAATGCCAGCGGTTGGTGCAAAGAAGCTCTTACTAGGCTGAAGAACTGTGAATACTGCAGGAACGACAAGGGCTAGAGACTTCCCCTTTGGAGGATGGATCCCCCACGCCTTGGAGAGTCGTGCAGAAGTGTTTTCCCGCCGGATGGACGCCAACAAGCCTTGCTACACGCAAATCGTGCGTTTGGCGTTTTTGGACGCTGCTGGGGCCCAGGAGGGACCAGGAGGTCGCAAATTGGACCTGCAGAGAGAGGGGACGTCGAGCAAGACAAAGAGCCCTCACTGAAGCAGGTAGCACCCGGAGAAGTGCCAGAAACAGGCACTACGAGGATGCGTGAAACGGTGCTCGCCGAAGTTGCACAAAGGAGTCCCACGTCGCCGGAGACCAACTTAGAAAGTCGTGCAATGCAGGTTAGAGTGCCGTGGACCCAGGCTTGGCTGTGCACGAAGGATTTCCGCCGGAAGTGCACAGGGGCCGGAGAAGCTTGCAAAGTCGCGGTTCCCAGCAATGCAGCCCAGCGAGGTGAGACAAGGACTTACCTCCACCAAACTTGGGCTGAAGAGTCACTGGACTGTGGGGGTCACTTGGACGGTGTCGCTGGATTCGAGGGACCTCGCTCGTCGTGCTGAGAGGAGACCCAAGGGACCGGAGATGCAGCTTTTTGGTGCCTGCGGTTGCAGGGGGAAGATTCCGTCGACCCACGGGAGATTTCTTCGGAGCTTCTGGTGCAGAGAGGAGGCAGACTACCCCCACAGCATGCACAAGCAGGAAAACAGTCGAGAAGGCGGCAGGATCAGCGTTACAGAGTTGCAGTAGTCGTCTTTGCTACTATGTTGCAGGTTTGCAGGCTTCCAGCGCGGTCAGCGGTCGATTCCTTATCAGAAGGTGAAGAGGGAGATGCAGAGGAACTCGGCTGAGCTCATGCATTCGTTATCTGAAGTTTCCCCAGAGACAGAGACCCTAAATAGCCAGAAAAGAGGGTTTGGCTACCTAGGAGAGAGGAAAGGCTACTAACACCTGAAGGAGCCTATCACAAGGAGTCTCTGACGTCACCTGGTGGCACTGGCCACTCAGAGCAGTCCAGTGTGCCAGCAGCACCTCTGTTTCCAAGATGGCAGAGGTCTGGAGCACACTGGAGGAGCTCTGGACACCTCCCAGGGGAGGTGCAGGTCAGGGGAGTGGTCACTCCCCTTTCCTTTGTCCAGTTTCGCGCCAGAGCAGGGGCTAAGGGGTCCCTGAACCGGTGTAGACTGGCTTATGCAGAATTGGGCACCTCTGTGCCCAACAAAGCATTTCCAGAGGCTGGGGGAGGCTACTCCTCCCCTGCCTTCACACCATTTTCCAAAGGGAGAGGGTGTCACACCCTCTCTCAGAGGAAGTTCTTTGTTCTGCCATCCTGGGCCAGGCCTGGCTGGACCCCAGGAGGGCAGCTGCCTGTCTGAGGGGTTGGCAGCAGCAGCAGCTACAGTGAAACCCCAGGAAGGGCAGTTTGGCAGTACCAGGGTCTGTGCTACAGACCACTGGGATCATGGGATTGTGCCAACTATGCCAGGATGGCATAGAGGGGGCAATTCCATGATCATAGACATGTTACATGGCCATATTCGGAGTTACCATGGTGAAGCTACATATAGGTAGTGACCTATATGTAGTGCACGCGTGTAATGGTGTCCCCGCACTCACAAAGTTCAGTGAATTGGCTCTGAACAATGTGGGGGCACCTTGGCTAGTGCCAGGGTGCCCACACACTAAGTAACTTTGCACCTAACCTTTACCAGGTAAAGGTTAGACATATAGGTGACTTATAAGTTACTTAAGTGCAGTGTAAAATGGCTGTGAAATAACGTGGACGTTATTTCACTCAGGCTGCAGTGGCAGGCCTGTGTAAGAATTGTCAGAGCTCTCTATGGGTGGCAAAAGAAATGCTGCAGCCCATAGGGATCTCCTGGAACCCCAATACCCTGGGTACCTCAGTACCATATACTAGGGAATTATAAGGGTGTTCCAGTAAGCCAATGTAAATTGGTAAAAATGGTCACTAGCCTGTTAGTGACAATTTGAAAGTAATGAGAGAGCATAACCACTGAGGTTCTGGTTAGCAGAGCCTCAGTGAGACAGTTAGTCACTACACAGGTAACACATTCAGGCACACTTATGAGCACTGGGGCCCTGGGTGACAGGGTCCCAGTGACACATACATATAGGCCACAAACCTATGAGCACTGGGGTCCTGACCAGCAGGATCCCAGTGACACATAACAACCATACTGAAAACATGGTGTTTTCACTATGAGCACTGAGGCCTGGCTATCAGGATCCCAGTGAGACAGTGAAAACAGTGACAAACACCCTGACATACACTCACAAACAGGCCAAAAGTGGGGGTAACAAGGCTAGAAAGAGGCTACCTTCTCACACCCCTACCCCTAATTCAGATGCATCAGTTTGGACAATGAATTTCTTGGAGTAACATGGGCTTTTTAGGACAGGTGCAGTGCACATGGCCTGTTTCAGCTCCTCAAAAGCTTTCTGACAGCTAGCTGTCCACAATACCTTTTTAGGCATCTTCTTTCAAGTGAGGTCATTAAGAGGGGCTGCAATGGAGCCATAGTTCTTAATGAACCTCCTGTAATACCCAGTGAGGCCTAAAAAGGCTCTCACCTGGGTCTGAGTTGTAGGGGGAACCCAATCTATGATAGTTTGGATTTTCCCCTAAAGTGGTGCAATCTGTTCTCCACCTACCAGGTGTCCC
This sequence comes from Pleurodeles waltl, assembly GCF_031143425.1. Classification (NCBI taxonomy): domain Eukaryota; kingdom Metazoa; phylum Chordata; class Amphibia; order Caudata; family Salamandridae; genus Pleurodeles; species Pleurodeles waltl. Next base: position 33,044,434 of record NC_090436.1, read on the forward strand.
AGATAAACCACTTTCCCCTGCCCTATCTGGCACTTTGAAGCCTTGATAGTGAGACCTGCCTTTTGCATGGCCTCCAAAACTTTCCATAGGTGGACCAGGTGATCATCCCAGGTGGAGCTAAAGACAGCTATATCATCTAGATATGCTGCACTAAAAGCTTCCAACCCATGCAGGACTGTATTCAGCAACCTCTGAAAAGTGGCAGGTGCATTTTTCAAACCAAAGGGCATTACTGTGAATTGGTAGTGCCCTCCAATAGTTGAAAATGCAGTTTTTGCTTTAGCATCCTCTGATAACTTGATCTGCCAATACCCTGCAGTCAAATCAAAGGTGCTTAGATACTTGGCAGATGCCAGTGTATCTATGAGCTCATCTGCCCTGGGTATAGTGTGAGCGTCAGTTTAAGTTACCTGGTTGAGACCTCTGTAATCTACACAAAACCTCATCTCTCTTTTCCCATCTTTTGAGTGAGGTTTAGGTACAAGCACCACAGGAGAGACCCATGGCCTTTCAGAGTGTTAAACCACTCCCAGTTCAAGCATTTTCTGAACCTCTTGTTTTATGCAGTCCCTGACATGGTCAGGCTGCCTATAGATCTTACTTTTGACAGGCATGCTGTCTCCAGTATCTATAGTGTGCTCACACCAAGAAGTGGTGCCTGGCACAGTAGAAAAGAGTTCAGAAAACTGACCCAGGAGATTTATGCAGTGGTCTTTCTGCTCAGCAGTAAGACAGTCTGCCAAAACTACACCTTCCACTAGAGCATCTTGTTCTGTGGAAGAGAAGAGATCAGGGAGAGGGTCACTCTCTTCTTCCTGTCCTTCATCTGTTGCCATGAGCAGGGTGAGGTCAGCCCTGTCATAGTAGGGTTTTAGGCGATTGACATGGAGCACCCTAAGGGGACTCCTGGCAGTGCCCAAGTCAACCAAGTAGGTGACTTCTCCCTTCTTTTCAACAATGATGTGGGGTCCACTCCATTTGTCTTGGAGTGCTCTTGGGGCCACAGGCTCCAAGACCCACACCTTCTGTCCTAGTTGTTACTGAATCAGAACAGCCTTCTGGTCATGCCATTGCTTTTGGAGCTCCTGGCTGGCCTGAAGGTTTTTACTGGCCTTTTTCATGTACTCAGCCATTCTGGATCTTAGGCCGAGTACATAGTCCACTATGTCTTGCTTAGGAGCTTTTAAAGGTTGTTCCCAACCCTCCTTTACAAGTGTTAGGGGACCTCTTACAGGGTGTCCAAATAGGAGTTCAAAGGGGCTGAAGCCCACTCCTTTTTGGGGTACCTCCCTGGAAGCAAAAAGGAGGCAAGGTAACAGGACATCCCATCTCCTCCTGAGTTTTTCAGGGAGTTCCATTTTCATTCCTTTGAGAGTTTTATTAAACCTCTCTACCAGTCCATTTGTTTTTGGATGATAAGGAGCGGTGAATTTGTATGTTACACCACATTCCTTCCACATGGCCTTCAAGTATGCAGACATAAAGTTGCTACCCCTGTCTGATACCACCTCTTTTGGGAAACCCACCCTGGAAAAGATTCCCAGGAGGGCTTTTGCCACTGCAGGAGCTGTAGTGGTCCTTAGAGGAATGGCTTCAGGATATCTTGTGGCATGATCCACTACCACCAAGATAAACCTATTGCCTGAAGCAGTAGAAGGGTCAAGGGGGCCAGCTATGTCAACCCCTACCCTTTCAAAGGGAACCCCAACCACAGACAGTGGAATAAGGGGAGCCTTTGGTGTGCCACCAGTCTTGCCACTGGCTTGGCAGGTCACACAGGACTTACAAAAGTCTTTTGTGTCCTCTGACATCCTAGGCCAATGAAACAGGGGGACAAGCCTTTCCCATGTTTTAATTTGCCCTAGACGTCCAGCCAAGGGAATGTCGTGTGCCAGAGTTAGGAGGAACTCTCTGTATTGCAGAGGAATGACCAATCTCCTGGCTGCTCCAGGTTTTGGGTCCCTTGCCTCTGTATACAAGAGGTTGTCCTCCCAGGAAACTCTATGTGAGTCACTGACATCCCCATTCTGCTGTTTGACAGCTTGCTGTCTTAGACTCTCTAATGTGGGACAGGATTGCTGTGCCACACTCAGCTCCTCCCTGGCAAGCCCCCCTCCACCCAAAAGCTCAGCAGTGTCTGCTGTCAGCTCCTCTGATGAAGGTTCTGCACAGGGGGGGAATTCTTCTTCCTCAGAAGTTGAATCATCTGTAGAGGGAGGGATAGTGGGTAAGGATTTACCCTTACTAACCCTAGCTTTAGGGAGCACTTGGTCCATTGTTCCAGGATCCAAGTCACCCTGTCCTTTTTGCTTTTTGGCCTGAGCCCTTGTCAAGGCACAAATATGCCCAGGAATGCCCAGCATTGCTGCATGAGCCTCCAACTCCACTTCTGCCCAAGCTGATGTCTTTAAATCATTCCCTAGTAGACAGTCTACAGGTAAATCTGAGGCAACCACAACTTTCTTTGGACCAGTAACCCCCCCCCCCCAGTTGAGATTCACAACAGCCATGGGGTGGCTAAGAGTGTTGTTATGAGCGTCTGTCACTTGGTACTACTGACCAAATAGGTGTTGTTCAGGGTGTACCAGTTTCTCTATTACCATGGTAACACTGGCACCTGTGTCCCTGTAGGCCTGAACCTCAACACCATTGATTAGGGGAAGTTGCTTGTTCTTATCCATATTAAGGGGACAAGCAACCAAGGTGGCCAAATCAATGGCACCTTCAGAGACTAGCACAGCCTCTGTGGTCTCCCTAACAAGACCAACCTCAACTAAATTACCAAAAGTGAGCCCAGCTACTCCCTTGGATTGGCTATTAGTAGGTTTGCTCCCACGACCACTGCTATTACTAGGGGCACTAGGTGTAACAGTAGGGGTTGTGGTAGTGGGAGGCTTGGTGCTTTTCTTTGGACAACTGGCATCAGTTGTCCAATGGCCTTTTACTTTACATAAATAGCACCATGGTTTCTTTACTTGATTAGAAGAGGATTTGGACCCACCAACCCCACCAGAGTGTTTTTGTGGGCCTGATGAAGACTCATTTTTAGATTTGTCCCCACCCTTGTCTGAAGACTTACCATCCTTCTTCTTGCCATCCTTGTCACCCCATGTATGAACTTTTCTGTTCACTCTTGTTCTGACCCATGTGTCTGCCTTCTTTCCCAATTCTTGGGGAGAGGTAAGATCTGAGTCCACTAGATATTGGTGTAACAAATCAGACACACAGTTATTCAGAATATGCTCTCTCAAGATTAGATTGTACAGGCTTTGATAGTCAGAAACTTTACTGCCATGTAACCACCCCTCCAAGGCCTTCACTGAAAAGTCAACAAAGTCTATCCAGTCTTGTGAGGACTCTTTTCTGGTTTCTCTGAACTTAATCCTGTATTGTTCAGTGGTTAAGCCAAATCCATCCAAGAGTGCATTCTTCAAAACTGTAAAATTATTGGCATCAGTTTCCTTCACAGTAAGGAGCCTATCCCTACCCTTTCCACTGAAAGATAGCCATAGGATAGCAGCCCACTGCCTTTGAGGGACCCCCTGTACAACACAGGCCCTCTCAAGTGCAGCAAACCACTTGTTAATGGCATCCCCCTCTTTGTAAGGGGGAACTATCTTATGCAGATTCCTAGAATCATGCTCTTTCACAGGATTACTATCTGGAATACTGCTGCTGCCACCATGGGGTCCTAACCCCAACCTCTGTCTTTCTTTTTCTAAGTCTAAAGATTCCCTGTCTAGAGCCAGCTGTTGCTGTTTAAGCTTCAGCCTGGACTCTCCACTCTCAATCTATTGAGTTCCCTTTCTAACAATCTGTCATCAGGGTGGGTGGGTTGGGCATGCTTTGACACAGATGATTGATGTGAATGAACAGAGGGAGACCTGTCCCTAACAGTTGGCACGCTAACAACCTTGCCTGCAGGAATAACATCCCTACTGTGATGTGAGCTCACATTAGTACCAGCTATGCTAGGTGGTCTGCTAAGGGGCAGGTTGGAAAGATCACCATCTAACACTCTTACTGGGGGTGCCCCTGAGTCAGAGTGTGAACCATCTCCTAACTTCTCAATGGATGTGCCAGCTAATGCCTTATCATTCTCAATAAGCATGTTAGATAACAATTCTCTAGAGGGATTCTTTCCCACCCCTAAACCTCTATCAATGCAGAGACTCCTTAAACCCTTCCAGTTAAGGTGGTCATAAGCTGAGCTGACCAGATCAAGAGAAGTTCCTACATCAGACATGATAGCAAAGGGTTTAGGGACAGATAAAAGAAAGAAAAAGTTTCAGGACTTTTTCAGAAAACAGAAAAAAATGTTTTCAACTTTTTAGAAACTTTTGAAAGTTTAAGAGTACTTTTCAGCACTTAGCAGATAGTGTAAGAGAAGAAAAGCAAAACTTTTTGGTTAGGTGTACATACACTGAACTTGTTTTGTATATTATTCTCTTATGAAAAGTACACAATGACAAAGTGGTAAGTAGTTGCAAGTACTTATCCCACCGCTGCACAACCAATGTAGGAGGCTGGCCTGGCTTGTAGTGGGTACCAAGGGGTACTTACACTCTGTACCAGGTCCAGTTATCCCTTATTAGTGTAGAAGAGGTGTTTCTAGCAGCTTAGGCTGATAGAAGGTAGCTATAGCAGAGCAGCTTAGGCTGAACTAGTAGACATGCAAAGCTCCTACTATACCACTGGTGTCATATGCACAATATCATAAGAAAACACAATACACAGATATACTAAAAATAAAGGTACTTTATTTTTATGACAATATGCCAAAAGTATCTCAGTGAGTACCCTCAGTATGAGGATGCCAAATATACACAAGATAGATGTACACAATACCAAAAATATGCAGTAATAACAAAAGGAAGTAATGCAAACAATGTAAAGTTACAGTAGATTGCAATAGGAGCACATGGGTACAGGGGCAACACAAACCATATACTCCAAAAGTGGAATGCGAGCCACGAATGGACCCCAAACCTATGTGAGCTTGTAGAGGGTCGCTGGGACTGTAAGAAAACAGTGAGGGTTAGAAAAATAGCCCACCCAAAGACCCTGAAAAGTAGGTGTAAAGTGCACCTATATTCCCCATAGAGCACAGAAGTCGTGATAGGGGAATTCTGCAAGGAAGACCAACACCAGCAATGCAACCAAAGTGGATTTCCGGACAAGAGTACCTGTGGAACAAGGGGAGCAAGTCCAAGAGTCGCAACAAAGTCGAGATTGGGGAGATGCCCAGGAAATGCCAGCTGAGGGTGCAAAGAAGCTGCCACCGGATGGTAGAAGCTGTGGATTCTGCAAGAACGAAGAGGGATAGAAACTTCCCCTTTGGAGGATGGATGTCACACGTCGTGAAGAAGCTTGCAGAGGTGTTCCCACGCCGAAAGACCACAAACAAGCCTTGGTAGCTGCAAGGGTCGCAGTTAGGGTTTTTGGATGCTGCTGTGGCCCAGGAGGGACCAGGATGTCGCCACTTGGATGAGGAGACAGAGGGGGCACCCAGCAAGTCAGGGAGTCCTACCAGCTCTCCGCAAGGACATGATATTCCTCAGGGTATTAGCCAAAATTGTGGGCTTCCTCCATAGAGGCCATATTACCGGCTGCTTTACACTAAAGGGCACTCCAACGCCTAAAAATCCACCGTTTACAGAAGGGCTTCTCTTAAACAGAGCTCATAAACCTCACTCCAGAATCTCACAGCAAACTTAAATGGTGGCTAGACCACATTTCCGCATGTAATGGCAGAGTCATCTACGGATCCCAACCAGATGTAATTCAGGAATCAGACGCCAGCAAGTGGGGATGGTGGGCCAGGTGTGGCACTGTTTCCACAAGCGCAATCTTCATATCAATTGCCTAGAACTTTCAGCGGGGTCCTTTGCAATAAAGACCCTAGCCCCACGGTCCAATTGCATGTAATTACATTTTCTGGTTTAAGCTCACTTCATGCAATGTTGGAGATTTTCTCATTTTTTTCTTCTGTAAAGTCACCTACATACTTAGTTATTAGTGAGCATGATTGCTACCAGTTGATTTCAATGACTTTCTCATGAGGGTACAACATATCAACCAAACTTTCAGCCACAATAACAAAGTATCAGCATTCTGTAGTGCTGATATCTTTCCTTTGCACCGAATGTCACCACAGCCATCCCCAACTAGCTACAAGATTGTCAGCAATACCGTCAGCACAAGCTGGGAAGTGCCATCATATTCAAAGACAACATCAGCTGCACAGTCTACAGGGACACCCCTACTGTTACACCTATCAACCATAGGGTGGTCTTCTCCCAAACTTTGTACCTGGTTTCTCTCACTTTTGCTGATCTGTTTTTGTTCACTTTAGGACTCTAGTCACTTTACCACTGCTAAACAGTGCTAAAGTGCATGTGCTTACTCCCTTAACACATGGAAATATTGGTATATCCCCAGTTGGCATATTTAATTTACTTATAATTCCCTAGTAAAGTGCACTATATGCACCCAGGGCCTGTAAATTAAAGGGCACAACATATTCATTTATGTTTAAATGTCCTGGTAGTGAAAAACTCTCAAATTTGTTTTTCTCAACTGTGAGACCTATCCCTCTCGTAGGATAACATTGGGGATTCCTTATTATATTAAATAAAGTGTAATTCCTGATTGAGAAGGAGTAAACTTGTCATGTTTGGTACCTATGGAATTGTAATGATAAATGCTCTTTAATGGTAAAGTCGGATTTACTATTACAGTTTTGAAAATGCCATTTTAAGAAGTTGCATTTTCCTGCTGTTAGCACTGTGTTCTGCACCCTGACTCCAATACATGTCTGGGCTGGCATGACAGCTGTTCTCCTGCAGCCTCACAAAAAAGGGAGGGAAGGTGTGACTGAGTGGTCATCTACATGTTGATGAGTCATACTCAGCAGCATGGGAGGGAGGAGCTGAGACTTAAACCTGAATAAGCAGTGTCCTGCTCCCACACAAAGCAATGCTTACCTCGTGTACAGAGTCTGGAGCCAGGGCAGGAGGGGAGGACCTTTGTGCACTTGAAAAGCTTTCCTTGAAGTCACCCTCACTTCAGAGGCTCCACTTGGTGTAAGAAGTGGACATCTGACCCTACTAACTCAGTACACTACTGGACCTGTGAAGAACTCTGCCAGGAAGAAGGACTGCGTTACTGCAACAAGGATTGCCCCTTTAGACTGCTGCTCTGGAAGAAATACTTTTCTGCTGTGCTGCTCTGCTGCATGCTGCTCTCTGCCCTGGTGAGCAAGGACTGGACCCATCTCACTTGAACGCGGGGTGACTGAAAGGGCTTGCTGGCTTGCCTCATGTTGTTGTGAAGTCCCAGGGGCACACAAGGATTTGACCCATCATCGCCAACAGAACATGGACTTTGTTTGCTGCAAGTCTTGCCCTGCCAAGTGGTGCCAATCCAGTCCTGGGCCCTCGGAAGTGGGTATAAATGCTGCAACTGTCAAAATCCACGCATCGCTGGCGCTGCTCTGGTCAGGACTAAAGCACCATCTGCAAGGCTGGTGCATCGCTGCTTGAGTACCTTGCATTGCCAGCTGTGCAGCTCAACAATGATGCATTGCCTTCATCGCAAACAGTTTGTTGATGATATATCTCTGACTGCACAGATCAGAACCCACGGATCGCCTGCATCCAAAGGGATCAATGCTGATGCATTGCCTGCTCTGCACCATGCATCAGATCTTCAACGTTGAAGCATCCTCCAAGCAAAGGTACTTTTGCAGTCAGACAAGGTTGTTCTCTGTATCGAACCCACGCTCCATCGCAGTCAGACTAAACTTTCAGATTTGACCCAGTTGGCGCTTTATGTTTCCAGGCACTATATTTGCTGATATTCTTTCATATCTCGACTTTTACTTATTGTTTTTTTTTTGTTTAGGTTTTATTATGTTCATTAAATTACGCTCTATTTTCCTAACCAGGTGTGGTATATTTTTGTGTGGCATTTTCACTGTTTTATTGTTTTAAGTGTTGCACAAATACTTTACACATTGCCTCCTAAGTTAAGCCTGTCTGTCCTGTGCCAAGCTACCAGAGAGTGAGCACAGGTTAACTTATGGTGTGTAACTGACTTACCCTGACTAGGATTGCGTTCCATACTTGGACAGGGTGCATATCTCCGCCAATTAGAGATCCAATTTCTAACACTCACCAATTACATGGAACACCTCACGTTCAAGATATGCAGCACATCCAACTTCTCCCTGGACGGAACCCTGGTGTACAAACCTCTGGTACCCTGCACCAATTTTGCAGCGACATCCCAGACTTTGTCACAACCCTCATCATCAGCATCAGCACCTACACTGTCCTCAGAGACCTTAACTTCCACTTTGAAAAACGCACTGACCTAAACTGTACAGCCCTTCTAAAAAGCTTGGAAACTTCCGCCTCACCCAACATGTTACCAAACCCAACCATACCCTTGGACACCTATTGGACCCAAGTTTTCCCTTAGTCATCAACATCACAGTTGAGAAGCCAGTAAACATGACCTGGACTGACCACACCTTTGTCAGTTTCAGCATACACATCCCGCTCAACCACAGACCTACCACAACTGGACCTGCCCTGTTGCAGCTGGAAACGTATCACAGACAAGAATGCAGAGCACTGCCCCATGCACACCAGCAACTTAACAAAAGCCATTGAGAACCTCAACAGCTGGATCATGGCATGTACCAACACCCTGGCTACCCTCAAGCACAAACCAAGGGTAAGAGCCTGACCACGGGCCAACAGGTACAAGGAGAAACACCACTGCAAGCAACTGGATACTCAAATAAAGAACAAGTCAAGACGCCACGGATAAAGACATCTGCTCTAAGATACTCCCACCAGCAGATAAGGAAAACCAACGTCACCGCTTTTGCACACTGCATCGACGCCAGCACAAACAACAGCAAGGAAATGTTTGCCATCATCAAAGTTTTCAGCGTGCCTCTTGGCGCCTCCTGCAATATCACTCCTTTACAAGACCTTTGCAAGAAGCTCTTGAAATTCTTCGGTACCAAAATCACCTCCATATATGACAACTTTGACGCCTAAACAGACCCCATCACCGTCACAACTCAACCTCCCATCATGGTCAAAGGACAAACCCTGTCTTCGTGGCCCACTATCACAACCGTCAAAACTGCCACCACCAAGACCATCTACTCGGGAGCTCCATCTGACCCTTGTACCCACCTGCCTTCATTAAAGGAGTTCTACTGATAATCAAAGAAATAACAAACATCCTCAGCCACATTCCCCAGACACCTGAAAGAATGCCACCATCACCCCCTGCTCAAGAAACCATTCCCTGACATAGACACGCCCCCCAACCACAGGTCCATCTCCCTCCTACCACATCCAGCCAAGGTCTTAGAGAAATAATCACCCAGTGCCTCACCAACCACATCAGGAGCCACCAGTTACTAGACACCACACAGTCATGATTTAGTTTCAACCATAGTGCAGAAACTGTACTCATCACCATCATAGACGACATCAATATGATCATTGACAGAGGAGACACAGCAGACCTTATGCTCTTTGACCTCTCTACAGCATCTGACACAGGATCACACCCTGCTCTCATGTGCCTGTACAAAAAAGGCATCCAAGGACCTGCACTCTACAGGATCAGCTCCTTCTTAACATATAAAGCAAAAGTTATCCGCCTGGCACCTCACTCCTCGGGAACCCGGGAACCCTCAAACTCATCTGCAGAGAGCCTCAAGACTCATTGCTCAGTCACACTCTATTCAGCACGTACATGATCCATCAGGGAAGTCATCTGTGCATGCATAAACACCCTCTTCTATGCCGGTGGGACACAACTCATTCTCTCCATCTCGGAGAAGATGTTGCTAACTGGATGAAAGCCAACTGTCTGAAAGGCATCATCAAGAAAACAGAAGTAGTGATATTTGGCAAGAACACTTCCCTATGGGATTCCAACTGATAGCCAGCTGATCTCAGAATAGCACCCACTCCAGGAACCTCCAAATCGACACCAAACTAGAAATGACTGCACAAGTCAACACTGTCAATGCATCCTGCTTCCACACCCTGTAGGTGCTGAAAAAGATCATCAAATGGTTCCCAAGCAACACCAGAAAGACCATCACTCACACATTAGTCACTAACAAGTTGGAATCACCAAGCAACTCAGTAGAAGACTATAAAACATCCAGAATTCGGCAGCCAGACTCATCATCAATCTCCCACACAGAACTTACATCACACCACACCCTAGGGAACGTCACTGGCTCACGATACACAAGAGCGCTCATTTCAAACTCCTCTCACACACATTCAGTGAACAACAAACCTTAGGCCCCACCTACCTGAAAAGTCTCATCTTCCACCAGCCACTCAGATACATCTACTCTGCAGGACTCCCAATCTCACAAGTTCCATGCACACACTGAGCCAGATCAGGAAACGCATTCTCTTACATTACCCCTATAATGTGGCATGACCTCCCACTGCACATCAGAGCCTCCTCTGCTCTTCCTCAACTCTGCAAGAAGATGGAGACCTGGCTTTCCTATAACCTACTCTAGACAGGGCTAGGCCCACACACCTTCTCAGTGTCAGGATATGCTTGCATTTGACAGTGTGCTCTACATGTACACATAGCAGTGTGCATGGTTTTCATGTTTTCTTTTCATGCAACTGCCAATAAAGTGTGCACTTTAAGCTTTGTTAGCTCATGGGTCACCCTCATTGCTTTTTGTGTTAATCTACAACAAAGTAAAACAAAAGAAAATAGGTAGAAACAGAAATAAATATTGAGTATTATTCAAGACAAAGCATAGAAATTCACTGAAAAAACAAAGGTTAAAGAGTTGTTATATTTAGGTGAAAATGTCAGCTAAACCATACCATTTTAAAAGAACAGAACCACTGAAATGAACCAGTTACACTTAACTAACTATACCTTATTCACACATTAACTAAAACTGGTGCCACCTCCATGCACATTGTTGTCATCAATTATGGCATTTCAGATGATACAGTGATGCGATCAATGATGTCATAGAACATGTCATCAATGATGTAATATTTGAGGATAATGAGCAGTGGGTGGGTAGCATTTTGGTGTCATGTGTCAGGGGCCGCAGAGGAGATCTTATCTTGCCTCAGGGCTGAGCTCCTAGGAGTCTGATGAAAGAGGCGAGAGAGTCAGACATAGGCGTGAACATTAGCACTGCCATTGGTTGGTGGTTACATACTGCTTGTGTCATGTTTCATGGTTTTTATTATGCCAGGTGCAGGGGAAAGAGTTAGGACTGTCCCTGGATGGTCTGTGTTACAGAGAGTTCATTTGGAAGGGGGGCTAAACATACAGGCATCCAATGGAATTAAACCTACACAGAGGGGCTTCTGGATGCTCTACATGTGCAGACCAAACAAGGATGTAAGTCAGAGAAGGCCCTGTAATCCATATGGCAACATGCCCAAGGCAGAGATGCTGTTGAATGACTAAAAACACAAGGTGACAAAGTATTCAAAAGTGGGAGTTGGGTTTACTCTTATTAAGGAAGACAACCAGCTCTGCAATAACATTTTTATAGACGAGCAAACAGAGAAATCAGGAGAAGAGTCAATGGAGTGGTCAAAGGAAAAAGACAACACACAAAAACTTGACTCCGAGGGTGAAATAAGGATCTGGATCTTAAGCAGGACACAAGGCGCGAGTGGTCAGTCGAGGATGCGGCTTAAAGATGAAGTGGATGGAGAGGGGCGCGCGTATCAAAGTTTTTAAAATAACATTTTTATCTTCTCTAGTTGAGGGGTCATCATCAGCATGGACAGCAGAAAGTATAAAGTGATCAAAAAGTGAGGTGGATGTGAAACACACAATTAATGAAGACGTAATATTCAGTAGCTTCAACTGCGACAAAGGACACGGGGAAATGGCAATTACTGATAAATAAAAGTGCATTAAGGACCTAACCAATGACCCTTCCTGGTCCCTGAAAACAATACAAAAATGTACTTTCCCACATTTGTATGTATTGGGTCTGGCATTATTTTAAATAAGGTACCAAGCCCAGTAACTCACCGCGCTGCCTTGTGGCAGTGTCCAGGCGCTACAGTCCCTCTGGGCAGTCACACACTCTTTATTAAATAAGTACCAGGTGCGAGTCGGTTACTAATAAATGCCGCTGGTTTCTGGGTCACAGGATAAGACCAAAGGTCTTTGGCTCCACTCATTGCAGACACAGAAGGTTTGGAAGTTTGCTGTCTCATCCTGTCCCAAAATGACCCGCCACCAAAGAGGCCTGCGGCACATCTCCTTTCTTGGTCGGCTGCCATTTTACTGGAAGTGAAGGTTAGAGGGTGAGGGGTTTGCTGGTGGTTTGTGCGTTGGAACCACTGATTTTCCCACAGTAGTGTTAGGTATTTGTCAAGGCTTTGTGTAACACGCGGTATGAATGAGTAAAACATTTATATAGCGCTCTTCACAACCACTTTGACTCAATGTGCTTTGTGGGTTTGGATCCAAGAAGGTTTCCGCCCGCCGGCCCAGCGGGGATCTCATAATAGACCCCGCGGGAGTGCGGCTGCATTGGCGGCCGCCCAGCGGTTCAACTTGGGGGCTGCCTATGCCGCCCGCCAAGGATGTAACGAGGGCCTTATTGTTTTTATTCCACGTGTCTCCTTTTGTATCAATTGAAGATGCGAACGACTGGAGAATATAAGCACTCAAAATATCTTTCAAATGTTTCTTTGCATTGACCACAAACCATTAGGTGACCTATTCACTACCAGTGGTGTAGAAGATCCACACCAGGAATAGCTAAGTGTCTCTTTTGGTTGCATGAGTTCATGTTTAAGGTGGACTACATGTCAGGAGTCGAGACCAGTATGGTGGATTGTTTGTTGAGGAATCCCTTACTGTGTGGAGTCAAGAAGGAGGGAACAAATTTGGGAAATAGATGCTTGGGAGAAATTGAAGAGACAGTGACGAAAAAAAGTTTATCAGGAGAAGTACTGTGCTTAGATAATAAGGAGGTGAGGAGGTTTGGAGAGTATGGCTAGACTGATTGGCCAAGTAAGGGTACTTTTTAGCAGGAAGGTGATAAATAAAGTGAGAGCTAGGCTACAAAGGTGTACAATGAATGTATGGGTCTGGGTGTTTGGAAAACGTCCTGCTCAACTGAAGAAAAGATTTCTCTGATCCCTTAAAAACTATACAGTGGGGAGATGTGTAGTTAGGCTATCAGTTGGGAGGTTCTATTTGAGGGCAAGGGTAATAATAAACTTGTCCATGATGTTTACCACATCACAAGTTTGTTGGAATGGATCAAAGATTCATGAGAGTGAGAAAATGTCCAGTGTGGATGGAAGATTATGAAACATATGGATGGTCAGTTGTACATTTCATCAATTGAACTGAAGAGTTTTAGAGAGGTTGGTTGACCTATTCCGGTCAGGACTCTCTTCTGCTAAAGACATTTAAACAATTACCTTTCAACTCACCATGCATTATGAACTTGACAATAAACTTTACAGGTTTAAACTCAATATTTGTATCCTCAGTTTAGTAAAATTTGCTCTATTTTATAGTACTAAACGTTTATTATTAAATGCCCGAAATGTCCATTTGTATTGTGCTTATACACTCACACAGCTATTCCTGACATTCTCTTACAACATGCATTTACCATGCCGTAGGTACACACTTGGGGACGTATTTATGACTCGGGTAGTGTTGCACTTGCACCACGCAATGTGGTGCATGCGTGACTTATCAGTCAATCAGGATTTATAAAACCCAGCAAATCATCCATGAGGGTCTAAAGTTGCTGGATTTGCTAGCTGCTTCACAATGCTCTGTTCATTCAAACAAGCATGTCTAGAGTCCTTTTCTGAATTCCCTGGGTGAAGTGGCATTAATGAGGCGAAGGGGAAGGTCGTTTTAAGCTTTGGCCGCAAGTTGACAGAAGGAGCGACCTCTACTGTTGGATCAGTGGATCTGAGGGTTGTGTACGAGGAAAAGGGAAGTGGATCACAGGTGTCTGGTCTGTTGGTGGAAGGACATTTATGAAGCAGCGCAAAGCCATCTGGCAATCTGGAGTAATGCAACACAGCGCAAATTGCTATGTTGCATTCCTCTGCCCCAGAGAGATGTTCTATGGGTGTCGTGTGGGTGTTCCCACAGAACACCCATGGATTTTGACACATTCTCAGATGTACCATGAGTGGTAGAGCTTGGAATGCACCAAAATGCTATGCCTCCCCAGGTGATGCGCAACCAGGAAAATTATCTTTATTTCTCTTCATTACTTCCTCTTTCTGTGTGCTGCACTATGCAGCACAAAAAGAAAGAGAAAATGCCTTAGGAGATTGTTTTTGTGCAGGATGGTGGACTTTCTGCACAAAAACAACCGTCCCAACAATGCAGGTACCCTTGCCCCATGGTGTAAGTGTGCCTGCGTTGGCACTAAGCAGCCAAAACAGCACCATTGCAGGAACACAGGCAGGAATGCATCATATTATTTTAAATATGGCACATTCCTGCCCTTTCCCTGTCACTCAGAGCAGGAAGGTAACTTACTGGGCTGTGTGACGTAGGCATAAATATGCCCTAAGTTTGATTTTGAACGTCTGAAGAAACATTCATATATTTACTGTTAGATATTGGGTCTCTAGTTGGCAGAGGTGTGCAACCTGTCCAAGTAGGAACCACAATCCTAGTCAGGGTAAGTGTAGGAGGCTGGCCTGGTTTGTAGGGGTACCTTGGGTACTTACACCTTTTACAGGTCCGGTTATCCCTCGTAGTGAAATGTAGTAGTGTTCTAGCAGCTTAGGCTGATAGAGGTAGCTGTAGCAGAGCAGCTTAGGCTGAACTAGGAGACATGCAAAGCTCCTGCAATACCACTATAGTTACACAGTACTTATACACAAGTAAAGACAATACTCAGTGTTACCAAAAATAAAGGTAGTTTATTTTAGTGACACAAGGCCAAAAATATCTTAGAGGCAATACTCCTTATGGA
This sequence comes from Pleurodeles waltl, assembly GCF_031143425.1. Classification (NCBI taxonomy): domain Eukaryota; kingdom Metazoa; phylum Chordata; class Amphibia; order Caudata; family Salamandridae; genus Pleurodeles; species Pleurodeles waltl. Next base: position 33,059,459 of record NC_090436.1, read on the forward strand.
GGTAAGTATTATACACAATAGATACACTATACACCAAACTAAGGTAAGTAAATAGACATAGGATAGTGCAATCAATGGAAAATACCATAGAATGCAATAGGAAGAAATAGGTCTAGAGGCAACACAAACAATATACTAAGAAAGTGGAATGCAAATCACAAATTCCCCCCTAGACAAGTGTAGTGTGTAGAGAATAGCTGGGAGAGTAAGAAAACTACAAAGGTGAGTAAAATACCCCACCCCAGAGCCCAGGAAAGTAGGAGAAATGTACAGCAAGTTTCCTTAGGATACACTACAAGTTGTGATTAGAGTTATTGCAAGAATCAAGCAAGACTGCAAGCAACAAATGGTGGATTCCTGGACCTGAGGACCTGTGAAGAGAGAAGACCAAGTCCAGAAGTTGCAGAAGATTCCAGGAAGGACAGGAGCCCCTGCCTGTAGGAAAGTACCATCTTGCCTGGCATGTTACCCCCATTTTCACTGTATGTATACTTGTTTTTGCCTATGTGTCACTGGGATCCTGCCATGGCAGGACCCCAGTGCTCATAATGTATGCCCTGTATGTGTTCCCTGTGTGGTGCCTAACTGTATCACTGAAGCTCTGCTAACCAGAACCTCAGTGTTTATGGTCTCTCTCAGCTTCAAAATTGTCACTTCAGGCTAGTGACTAATTTTACCAATTGTCATTGGCACACTGGAACACCCTTATAATTCCCTTGTATATGGTACCTAGCTACCCAGGGTATTGGGGTTCCAGGAGATCCCTATGGGCTGCAGCATTTCTTTTGCCACCCATAGGGAGCTCAGACAATTCTTACACAGGACTGCCACTGCAGCCTGAGTGAAATAACGTCCACGTTATTTCACAGCCATTTACCACTGCACTTAAGTAACTTATAAGTCACCTATATGTCTAACCCTCACTTAGTGAAGGTTAGGTGCAAAGTTATTAAGTGTGAGGGCACCCTGGCCCTAGCAGGCCCCCCTGCACCCAAAAGCTCAGCAGTGTCTGCTGCCAGCTCATCTGGTGTAGGTTCTGCACAGGGAGAGGATTCCTCTTCCTCAAAAGGGGAATCTTCTGGAGAGGGAGGGATAGTGGGCAAGGATTTGCCCTTTCTACCCCTAGTTTTTGGGAACACTTGATCCATTGTTCCAGGATCAAAGCTTCCCTGTCCTCTTTGCGTCTGAGCCTGAATCCTTATCAAAGTAAAGATATGCCCTGGAATGCCCAGCATTGCTGCATGAGCCTCCAACTCCACTTCAGCCCAAGCTGATGTCTCCAAATCATTGCCTAGTAAGCAGTCTACAGGTAAATCAGTGGCTACCTCAACTTTCTTTGGAGCAGTAACCCCCGCACAGTTGAGATTCACAACAGCCATGGGGTGGCTAAGAGTGTTGTTATGAGCATCAGTCACTTGGTACTGCTGACCAAGTGGGTGTTGATCAGGGTGAACCAGTTTCTCAATCACCATAGTGACACTGGCTCCTGTGTCCTTGTAGGCCTCAACCTCAACACCGTTTATTAGGAGAAGTTGCTTGTACTTACCCATATTAAGGGGACAAGCAGCCAAGGTGGCAAAGCCAATACCACCATCAGAGACTAAAACAGCCTCTGTGGTCTCCCTAACAAGACAAACCCCAACTACACTACCGATGGTGAGCCCAGCTACACCCTTTGATTTGCTATTTGTAGTAGACTTCCCACCACCACTGCTATTACTAGGGACACCAGAGGACGCATTTGGGGTTGTGGCTGGATTCTAGTTACTGTAGGAAAGTACCATCTTGCCTGGCATTTTACCCCCATTTTTACTTTTTTTATGTCAGTTTGTTTTTGCCTGTGTCAATGGGATCCTGCTAGCCAGGACCCCAGTGCTGATAATTGTGGTCTATATGTGTTCCCTGTGTGGTGCTCAATGGTATCACTGAGGCTCTGCTAACCAGAACCTCAGTGTTTATGCTCTCTCTACTTTTAAAATTGTCACTGCAGGCTAGTGACTATTTTCTCCATTTCTTATTGGCACACTGGAACACCCTTATAATTCCCTAGTATATGGTACCTAGGTACCCAGGGTATTGGGGTTCCAGGAGATCCCTATGGGCTGCAGCATTTCTTTTGTCACCCACAGGGAGCACAGACAATTCTTACTCAGGACTGCCACTGCAGCCTGAGTGAAATAACGTCCACGTGTATATCACTTATCCTCATACTGAGGGTACTCACTGAGATACTTGTGGCATATTGTCATAAAAATAAAGTACCTTTATTTTTAGTACTTCTGTGTATTGTGTTTTCTTATGATATTGTGCATATGACACCAGTGGAATAGTAGGAGCTTTACATGTCTCCTAGTTCAGCTTAAGCTGCTTTGCCATAGCTACCTTCTATCAGCCTAAGCTGCTAGAAACACCTCTTCTACACTAATAAGGGATAACTGGACCTGGCACAAGGTGTAAGTACCTCTGGTACCCACTACAAGCCAGGCCAACTTGCAACTTGTTGCGACTCTTGGACTTGCTCCCCTTGTTCCACAGGTACTCTTGTCCGGAAATCCACTTTGGTTGCATTGCTGGTGTTGGTCTTCCTTGCAGAATTCCCCTATCACGACTTCTGTGCTCTATGGGGAATATAGGTGCACTTTACACCTACTTTTCAGGGTCTTTGGGTGGGCTATTGTTCTAACCCTCACTGTTTTCTTACAGTCCCAGCGACCCTCTACAAGCTCACATAGGTTTGGGGTCCATTCGTGGCTCGCATTCCACTTCTGGAGTATATGGTTTGTGTTGCCCCTGTACCCATGTGCTCCTATTGCAATCTACTGTAACTTTACATTGCTTGCATTACTTCCTTTTGTTATTACTGCATATCTTTGGTATTGTGTACATATATCTTGTGTATATTTGGCATCCTCATACTGAGGGTACTCACTGAGATACTTTTGGCATATTGTCATAAAAATAAAGTACCTTTATTTTTAGTATATCTGTGTATTGTGTTTTCTTATGATATTGTGCATATGACACCAGTGGTATAGTAGGAGCTTTGCATGTCTACTAGTTCAGCCTAAGCTGCTCTGCTATAGCTACCTTCTATCAGCCTAAGCTGCTAGAAACACCTCTTCTACACTAATAAGGGATAACTGGACCTGGTACAGAGTGTAAGTACCCCTTGGTACCCACTACAAGCCAGGCCAGCCTCCTACATTGGTTGTGCAGCGGTGGGATAAGTACTTGCAACTACTTACCACTTTGTCATTGTGTACTTTTCATAAGAGAATAATATACAAAACAAGTTCAGTGTATGTACACCTAACCAAAAAGTTTTGCTTTTCTTCTCTTACACTATCTGCTAAGTGCTGAAAAGTACTCTTAAACTTTCAAAAGTTTCTAAAAAGTTGAAAACATTTTTTTCTGTTTTCTGAAAAAGTCCTGAAACTTTTTCTTTCTTTTATCTGTCCCTAAACCCTTTGCTATCATGTCTGATGTAGGAACTTCTCTTGATCTGGTCAGCTCAGCTTATGACCACCTTAACTGGAAGGGTTTAAGGAGTCTCTGCATTGATAGAGGTTAAGGGGTGGGAAAGAATCCCTCTAGAGAATTGTTATCTAACATGCTTATTGAGAATGATAAGGCATTAGCTGGCACATCCATTGAGAAGTTAGGAGATGGTTCACACTCTGACTCAGGGGCACCCCCAGTAAGAGTGTTAGATGGTGATCTTTCCAACCTGCCCCTTAGCAGACCACCTAGCATAGCTGGTACTAATGTGAGCTCACATCACAGTAGGGATGTTATTCCTGCAGGCAAGGTTGTTAGCGTGCCAACTGTTAGGGACAGGTCTCCCTCTGTTCATTCACATCAATCATCTGTGTCAAAGCATGCCCAACCCACCCACCCTGATGACAGATTGTTAGAAAGGGAACTCAATAGATTGAGAGTGGAGAGTCCAGGCTGAAGCTTAAACAGCAACAGCTGGCTCTAGACAGGGAATCTTTAGACTTAGAAAAAGAAAGACAGAGGTTGGGGTTAGGACCCCATGGTGGCAGCAGCAGTATTCCAGATAGTAATCCTGTGAAAGAGCATGATTCTAGGAATCTGCATAAGATAGTTCCCCCTTACAAGGAGGGGGATGACATTAACAAGTGGTTTGCTGCACTTGAGAGGGCCTGTGTTGTACAGGGGGTCCCTCAAAGGCAGTGGGCTGCTATCCTATGGCTATCATTTAGTGGAAAGGGTAGGGATAGGCTCCTTACTGTGAAGGAAACTGATGCCAATAATTTTACAGTTTTGAAGAATGCACTCTTGGATGGATTTGGCTTAACCACTGAACAATACAGGATTAAGTTCAGAGAAACCAGAAAAGAGTCCTCACAAGACTGGGTAGACTTTGTTGACTTTTCAGTGAAGGCCTTGGAGGGGTGGTTACATGGCAGTAAAGTTTCTGACTATCAAAGCCTGTACAATCTAATCTTGAGAGAGCATATTCTGAATAACTGTGTGTCTGATTTGTTACACCAATATCTAGTGGACTCAGATCTTACCTCTCCCCAAGAATTGGGAAAGAAGGCAGACACATGGGTCAGAACAAGAGTGAACAGAAAAGTTCATACATGGGGTGACAAGGATGGCAAGAAGAAGGATGGTAAGTCTTCAGACAAGGGTGGGGACAAATCTAAAAATGAGTCTTCATCAGGCCCACAAAAACACTCTGGTGGGGGTGGTGGGTCCAAATCCTCTTCTAATCAAGTAAAGAAACCATGGTGCTATTTATGTAAAGTAAAAGGCCATTGGACAACTGATGCCAGTTGTCCAAAGAAAAGCACCAAGCCTCCCACTACCACAACCCCTACTGTTACACCTAGTGCCCCTAGTAATAGCAGTGGTGGTGGGAGCAAACCTACTAATAGCCAATCCGATGGAGTAGCTGGGCTCACTTTTGGTAATTTAGTTGAGGTTGGTCTTGTTAGGGAGACCACAGAGGCTGTGCTAGTCTCTGAAGGTGCCATTGATTTGGCCACCTTGGTTGCTTGTCCCCTTAATATGGATAAGTACAAGCAACTTCCCCTAATCAATGGTGTTGAGGTTCAGGCCTACAGGGACACAGGTGCCAGTGTTACCATGGTAATAGAGAAACTGGTACACCCTGAACAACACCTACTTGGTCACTAGTACCAAGTGACAGGCGCTCATAACAACACTCTTAGCCACCCCATGGCTGTTGTGAATCTCAACTGGGGAGGGGGTTACTGGTCCAAAGAAAGTTGTGGTTGCCTCAGATTTACCTGTAGACTGTCTACTAGGGAATGATTTAAAGACATCAGCTTGGGCAGAAGTGGAGTTGGAGGCTCATGCAGCAATGCTGGGCATTCCTGGGCATATTTGTGCCTTGACAAGGGCTCAGGCCAAAAAGCAAAAAGGACAGGGTGACTTGGATCCTGGAACAATGGACCAAGTGCTCCCTAAAGCTAGGGTTAGTAAGGGTAAATCCCTACCCACTATCCCTCCCTCTACAGATGATTCAACTTCTGAGGAAGAAGAATTCCCCCCCTGTGCAGAACCTTCATCAGAGGAGCTGACAGCAGACACTGCTGAGCTTTTGGGTGGAGGGGGGCTTGCCAGGGAGGAGCTGAGTGTGGCACAGCAATCCTGTCCCACATTAGAGGGTCTAAGACAGCAAGCTGTCAAACAGCAGAATGGGGATGTCAGTGACTCACATAGAGTTTCCTGGGAGGACAACCTCTTGTATACAGAGGCAAGGGACCCAAAACCTGGAGCAGCCAGGAGATTGGTCATTCCTCTGCAATACAGAGAGTTCCTCCTAACTCTGGCACACGACATTCCCTTGGCTGGACATCTAGGGCAAATTAAAACATGGGAAAGGCTTGTCCCCCTGTTTCATTGGCCTAGGATGTCAGAGGACACAAAAGACTTTTGTAAGTCCTGTGTGACCTGCCAAGCCAGTGGCAAGACTGGTGGCACACCAAAGGCTCCCCTTATTCCACTGTCTGTGGTTGGGGTTCCCTTTGAAAGGGTAGGGGTTGACATAGCTGGCCCCCTTGACCCTCCTACTGCTTCAGGCAATAGGTTTATCTTGGTGGTAGTGGATCATGCCACAAGATATCCTGAAGCCATTCCTCTAAGGACCACTACAGCTCCTGCAGTGGCAAAAGCCCTCCTGGGAATCTTTTCCAGGGTGGGTTTCCCAAAAGAGGTGGTATCAGACAGGGGTAGCAACTTTATGTCTGCATACTTGAAGGCCATGTGGAAGGAATGTGGTGTAACATACAAATTCACCGCTCCTTATCATCCAAAAACAAATGGACTGGTAGAGAGGTTTAATAAAACTCTCAAAGGAATGAAAATGGAACTCCCTGAAAAACTCAGGAGGAGATGGGATGTCCTGTTACCTTGCCTCCTTTTTGCTTCCAGGGAGGTACCCCAAAAAGGAGTGGGCTTCAGCCCCTTTGAACTCCTATTTGGACACCCTGTAAGAGGTCCCCTAACACTTGTAAAGGAGGGTTGGGAACAACCTTTAAAAGCTCCTAAGCAAGACATAGTGGACTATGTACTCGGCCTAAGATCCAGAATGGCTGAGTACATGAAAAAGGCCAGTAAAAACCTTCAGGCCAGCCAAGAGCTCCAAAAGCAATGGCATGACCAGAAGGCTGTTCTGATTCAGTAACAACCAGGACAGAAGGTGTGGGTCTTGGAGCCTGTGGCCCCAAGAGCACTCCAAGACAAATGGAGTGGACCCCACATCATTGTTGAAAAGAAGGGAGAAGTCACCTACTTGGTTGACTTGGTCACTGCCAGGAGTCCCCTTAGGGTGCTCCATGTCAATCGCCTAAAACCCTACTATGACAGGGCTGACCTCACCCTGCTCATGGCAACAGATGAAGGACAGGAAGAAGAGAGTGACCCTCTCCCTGATCTCTTCTCTTCCACAGAACAAGATGCTCTAGTGGAAGGTGTAGTTTTGGCAGACTGTCTTACTGCTGAGCAGAAAGACCACTGCATAAATCTCCTGGGTCAGTTTTCTGAACTCTTTTCTACTGTGCCAGGCACCACTTCTTGGTGTGAGCACACTATAGATACTGGAGACAGCATGCCTGTCAAAAGTAAGATCTATAGGCAGCCTGACCATGTCAGGGACTGCATAAAACAAGAGGTTCAGAAAATGCTTGAACTGGGAGTGGTTTAACACTCTGAAAGGCCATGGGTCTCTCCTGTGGTGCTTGTACCTAAACCTCACTCAAAAGATGGGAAAAGAGAGATGAGGTTTTGTGTAGATTACAGAGGTCTCAACCAGGTAACTTAAACTGACGCTCACACTATGCCCAGGGCAGATGAGCTCATAGATACACTGGCATCTGCCAAGTATCTAAGCACCTTTGATTTGACTGCAGGGTATTGGCAGATCAAGTTATCAGAGGATGCTAAAGCAAAAACTGCATTTTCAACTATTGGAGGGCACTACCAATTCACAGTAATGCCCTTTGGTTTGAAAAATGCACCTGCCACTTTTCAGAGGTTGCTGAATACAGTCCTGCATGGGTTGCAAGCTTTCAGTGCAGCATATCTAGATGATATAGCTGTCTTTAGCTCCACCTGGGATGATCACCTGGTCCACCTATGGAAAGTTTTGGAGGCCATGCAAAAGGCAGGCCTCACTATCAAGGCTTCAAAGTGCCAGATAGGGCAGGGGAAAGTGGTTTATCTGGGACACCTGGTAGGTGGAGAACAGATTGCACCACTTCAGGGGAAAATCCAAACTATCATAGATTGGGTTCCCCCTACAACTCAGACCCAGGTGAGAGCCTTTTTAGGCCTCACTGGGTATTACAGGAGGTTCATTAAGAACTATGGCTCCATTGCAGCCCCTCTTAATGACCTCACTTGAAAGAAGATGCCTAAAAAGGTATTGTGGACAGCTAGCTGTCAGAAAGCTTTTGAGGAGCTCAAACAGCCCATGTGCTCTGCACCTGTCCTAAAAAGCCCATGTTACTCCAAGAAATTCATTGTTCAAACTGATGCATCTGAATTAGGGGTAGGGGCAGTCTTATCACAACTCAATTCTGAGGGCCAGGATCAACCTGTTGCTTTTATCAGCAGGAGGTTGACCCCTAGAGAAAAGCGTTGGTCTGCCATAGAGAGGGAGGCCTTTGCTGTGGTCTGGGCACTGAAAAAGTGGAGGCCATACCTGTTTGGCACTCACTTTATTGTTCAGACAGACCACAAACCTCTACTTTGGCTAAAACAAATGAAAGGTGAAAATCCTAAATTGTTGAGGTGGTCCATATCTCTACAGGAATGGACTATATAGTGGAACATAGACCTGGGAGTACCCACTCCAGTGCAGATGGACTCTCCAGATATTTCCACTTAGACAATGAAGACTCAACAGGTCATGGCTAGTCTTATTGTCCTTCGTTTGGGGGGGGGGGGTTTGTAGGAAAGTACCATCTTGCCTGGCATGTTACCCCCATATTTCACTGTATATATGTTGTTTTAGTCTATGTGTCACTGGGACCCTGCCAGGCAGGGCCCCAGTGCTCATAAGTATGTGCCCTGTATGTCTTCCCTGTGTAATGCCTAACTGTCTCACTGAGGCTCTGCTAACCAGAACCTCAGTGGTTATGCTCTCGCTGCTTTCCAAATTTGTCACTAACAGGCTAGTGACTAAATTTACCAATTCATATTGGCATACTGGTACACCCATATAATTCCCTAGTATAGGGTACTAAGGTAATCCAGGGTATTGGGGTTCCAGGAGATCCCTATGGGCTGCAGCATTTCTTTTGCCACCCATAGGGAGCTCTGACAATTCTTACACAGGTCTTCCAGTGCAGCCTAAGTGAAATAACGTCCAAGTTGTTTCACAGCCATTTACCACTGCACTTAAGTAACTTATAAGTCACCTATATGTCTAACCTTCACCTTGTGAAGGTTGGGTGCAAAGTTACTTAGTGTGTGGGCACCCTGGCACTAGCCAAGGTGCCCCCCACATCGTTCAGGGCAAATTCCCTGGTCTTTGTGAGTGCGGGGACACCATTACACGCGTGCACTGTACATAGGTCACTACCTATGTACAGCGTCACAATGGTAACTCCGAACATGGCCATGTAACATGTCTAAGATCATGGAATTGGCACCCCAATGCCATTCTGGTATTGGATTGGGGGTGACAATTCCATGATCCCCTGGGTCTCTAGCACAGAACCCAGGTACTGCCAAACTGCCTTTCCTGGCTCTCCACTGCAGCTGCTGCCAACCCCTCAGACAGGTTTCTGCCCTCCTGGGGTCCAGGCAGCCCTGGCCCAGGAAGGCAGAACAAGGGACTTCCTCTGAGAGAGGGTGTAACACCCTTTCCCTTTGGAAATAGGTGTCAGGGCTGGGGAGGAGTGGCCTCCCCCAGCCTCTGGAAATGCTTTGATGGGCACAGATGGTGCCCATCTCTGCATAAGCCAGTCTACACCGGTTCAGGGATCCCCCAGCCCTGCTCTGGCGTGAAACTGGACAAAGGAAAGGGGAGTGACCACTCCCCTGACCTGCACCTCCCAGGGGAGGTGCCCAGAGCTCCTCCAGTGTGTCCCAGACCTCTGCCATCTTGGAAACAGAGGTGTTTGTGGCACACTGGACTCCTCTGAGTGGCCAGTGCCAGCAGGTGACGGCAGAGGCTCCTTCTGATAGGCTCTTACCTCTCTTGGTAGCCAATCCTCCTTCCTAGGTAGCTAAACCTCCTTTTCTGGCTATTTAGGGTCTCTTCTTTGGAGATCTCACTAGATATCGAATGCAAGAGCTCACCAGAGTTCCTCTGCATCTCCCTCTTCACCTTCTGCCAAAGGATCGCCCGCCTACTGCTCAGGACGCCTGCAAAACTGCAACAAAGTAGCAAGACGACTGCTAGCAACCTCGTATTGCTTCATCCTGTCGGCTTTCTCGACTTTTTCCAGGTGGTGCATGCTCTGGGGGTAGCCTGCCTCCTCTGCACCAGGAGCTCTGAAGAAATCTCCCGTGGGTCCACGCAATCTTCCCCCTACAGGCACCAAAAGACTGCATCACTGGTCCTCTGAGTCCCCTCTCAGCCTGACCAGCGTGGTCCCTGGAACTAAGCAACTCTGTCCAAGTGACTCCCACAGTCCAGTGACTCTTCAGTCCAAGTATGGTGGAGGTAAGTCCTTGCCTCCCCACGCTAGTCTGCATTGCTGAGTACCGCGTGATTTGCAGCTGCTCCGGCTCCTGTGCACTCTTCCAGGATTTCCTTCATGCACAGCCAAGCCTGGGTCCCTGACACTCCTTCCTGCAGTGCACAACCTTCTGAGTTGTCCTCCGGCATCGTGGGACTCCCTTTTGTGACTTCGGGTGGACTCCGGTTCACTTTTCTTCTAAGTGCCTGTTCAGGTACTTCTGTGGATGCTGCCTGCTTCTGTGAGGGCTCCCTGGGTTGCTGGGCGCCCCCCTCTGTCTCCTCCTCCAAGTGGCAACATCCTGGTCCCTCCTGGGTCACAGCAGCTCCCAAAAACCTCCTGCATGACCCTTGCAGCTAGCAAGGCCTGTTTGCGGTCTATCTGCGTGGGAGCACCTCTGCAAGCTTCATTGCAACGTGGGACATCCAAACTCTAAAGGGGAAGTTCCTAGTCCTCTTCTTTCTTGCAGAACTCCAAGCTTCTTCCAACAGGTGGCAGCTTCCTTGCACCCTCAGCTGGCATTTCCTGGGCTCCTGCCCACTCTCGACACTGTCGCGACTATTGAACTTGGTCCCCTTGTCTTACAGGTACTCAGGTCTGGAAATCCACTGTTGTTGCATTGCTGGTGTTTGTCCTTCCTGCAGAAACCCCCTATCACGACTTCTATGCTCTCTGGGGGTAGTAGGTGCACTTTACACCTACCTTTCAGGGTCTTGGGTGGGCTATTTTTCTAACCCTCACTGTTTTCTTACAGTGCCAGCGACCCTCTACAAGCTCACATAGGTTTGGGGTCCATTCGTGTTTCGCATTCCACTTTTGGAGAGTATCGTTTGTGTTGCCCCTATACCTATGTGCTCCTATTGCAATCTATTGTAATTTTACACTGCTTGCATTGCTGTTCTTGCTATTACCTGCATAATTGTGGTTTGTGTACATATATCTTGTGTATATAATTTATCCTCATACTGAGGGTACTCACTGAGATACTTTTGGCATATTGTCATAAAAATAAAGTACCTTTATTTTTAGTACTTCCGTGTATAGTGTTTTCTTATGATATTGTGTATATGACACCAGTGGTATAGTAGGAGCTTTACATGTCTCCTAGTTCAGCCTAAGCTGATTTGCCATAGCTACCCTCTATCAGCCTAAGCTGCTAGAAACACCTCTTCTACACTAATAAGGGATAAGTGGACCTGGCACAAGGTGTAAGTATCTTTGGTACCCACTACAAGCCAGGCCAGCCTCCTACATTGGTTGTGCAGTGGTGGGATAAGTACTTGTAACTACTTAAGACTTTGTCATTGTGTACTTTTCATAAGAGAATAATATACAAAACAGTTCAGTGTATGTACACCTAACCAAAAAGTTTTGCTTTTCTTCTCTCTAACTTTTTACAAAGTTCTGAAAAGTTTCTCTAAACTTCTAAAAGTTTTCTAAAAGTTAGAAGTGCGCTGCTACATTGTGGCTATCTTTCACTGGAAAGGGCAGGGATAGGCTCCTTACTGTTAGAGAAAGTGAGGCTAACAATTTTGCAGTTTTGAAGGATGCACTCTTGGATGGATTTGGTTTAACCACTGAACAATACAGGATTAAGTTGAGAGACACCAGAAGAGAGTCCTCACAAGACTGGACAGACTTTGTAGACTGTTCAGTGAAGGCCTTGGAGACTTAGTTGTGTTATTTCTGCGTGGGAACACTTCTGCAACCTTTATCGTGACGTGGGGCATCTTCCATCCAAAGGAGAAGTTCCTAGTCCTCTTCGTTCATGCAGAATTCCAAGCTTCTTCCAGCTGGAGGCAGCTTCCTTGCACCTTCATCCGGGGTTTCCTGGGCTCCTGCCCCCCCTGGACACTGTTGCGACTACTGGACTTGGTCCCCTTACTTTGCAGGTCCTTTGCAGTGCACTGCTGGTGTTTGTTGTTCTTGCAGAATCCCCCTATCATGACTATTGTGCTCTTTTGGGATAGTAGGTGTACTTTACTCCTACTTTTCAGGGTCTTAGGGTGGGGTATCTTGGACACCCTGACTGTTTTCTTACAGTCACAGCGACCCTCTACAAGCTCCCATAGGACTGGGGTCCACTCTTGATTCGCATTCCACTTTTGGAGTATATGGTTTGTGTTGCCCCTAGACCTATGTTTGCCTATTGCAATCTATTGTAATTCTACACTGTTTGCATTACTTTTTTTACTCTTACTTACCTGTTTTGGGATTGTGTACATATAACTTGTGTATATTACTTACCTTCTTACTGAGGGTACTCACTGAGATACTTGTGGCATATTGTCATAAAAATAAAGTACCTTTATTTTTAGTAACTCTGTGTATTGTGTTTTCCTATGATATTGTGCATATGATGTAAGTGGTATAGTAGGAACTTTGCATGTCTCCTAGTTCAGCCTAAGCTGCTTTGCCATAGATACCTTCTATCAGCCTAAGCTGCTAGAAACACCTCCATTCTACTAATAAGGGATAACTGGACCTGCCACAGGGTGTAACTACCACAGGGTACCAACTATAAGGCAGGCCAGCCTCCTACACTGGGTCCCCAGCATTCCGTCCTGCAGTGCTCAACCCGCTGAGTTGGACTCCGACATCGTGGGACCCTCCTTTTGTGACTCTGAGTTCACAGCCTGCTCCGGTACTTCTGCAGGCGCTGTCTGCTTCTGTGGGGGCTCTCTAAGTTGCTGAGCACCCCCTCTATCTCCTCCTTCAAGTGGCGACATCCTGGTCCTTCCTGGTCCTCAGCAGCACCCAAAAACCTCTACCACGACCCTTGCAGCTAGCAAGGCTTGTTTGCGGTATTTCTGCGTGGAAACACTTCTGCAACATCCAGCTCTCCGTGGGACATCTTCCATCCAAAGGAGAAGTTCCTAGCCCTTTTCGTTGTTGCAGAATCTTCGGCTTCTTCCACCCGGAGGCAGCCCTTTTGCACCATCATCTGGGGTTTTCTGGGCTCCTGCCTCCCCCTGGACACTATCACGACTCTTGGACTTGGTACCCTTCCTTTTCAGGTCTTCAGGTCCAGGAATCGGTCTTCAGTGTTTTCCTGGTGCTTGTGGTTCTTGCAGAATCCCCCTATCATGACTATTTTGTCTTTCTGGGGTAGTAGGGTAACTTTACTTCTACTTTTCAGGGTCTTCGGTGGGGTATCTTGGACACCCTTACTATTTTCTTACAGTCCCAGCGACCCTCTACAACCTACACTAGGCCTGGGGTCCATTCGTCGTTCGCATTCCACTTTTGGAGTATATGGTTTGTGTTGCCCCAGGCCTATTTCTACCTATTGCATCCTATTGTGATTCTACATTGTTTGCACTACTTTTCTTACTGTTACTTACCTGTTTTGGGTTTGTGTACATATAATTTGTGGATATTACTTACCTTCTAAGTTAGGGTATCCTCTGAGATACTTGTGGCATATTGTCATTAAAATAAAGTACCTTTATTTTTAGTAACTCTGGGTATTGTGTCTTCTTATGATATTGTGCTATATGATATAAGTGGTATAGTAGGAGCTTTGCATGTCTCCTAGTTCAGCCTAAGCTGCTTTGCCATAGCTACCTTCTATCAGCCTAAGCTGCTAGAAACACCTCTATTCTACTATTAAGGGATAACTGGACCTGGCACAGAGTGTAAGTACCACAAGGTACCCACTTTAAGCCAGGCTCCTACATCCATGCCAAATCTGGACCCCGCGTACTGCCAAACCAGCTCTCTGGGGTTTTCTCTGCAGCTACCGCTGCTGCCAACCCACAGACAGGCTTCTGCCCTCCTGGGGTCTGGGCAGCCCAGCCCCAGGAAGGCAGAACAAAGGATTTCCTCTGAGAGAGGGTGTCACACCCTCTCCCTTTGAAAATAGGTGTTAAGGGATGGGAAGGAGTAGCCTCTTCCAGCCTCTGGAAATGCTTTGAAGGACACAGATGGTGCCCTCCTTGCATAAGCCAGTCTACACCGGTTCAGGGATCCCCCAGCCCCTGCTCTAGCCCGAAACTGGACAAAGGAAAGGGGAGGGACCACTCCCCTGTCCATCACCACCCCAGAGGTGGTGCCAAGAGCTCCTCCAATGTGTCCCAGCCCTCTGCCATCTTGCATCCAGAGGTGTGAGGGAACAGTGGAGGCCTCTGAGTGGCCAATGTTAGCAGGTGACATCAGACACCCCTCCTGATGGGTGCTTCCCTGACTAGGTAGCCAATCCTCCTCTGAGGGCTATTTAGGGTATCTCCTGTGGGCTTCTTATCAGATAACAAATGCATGAGCTCACCAGAGTTCCTCTGCATCTCCCTCTTCGTCTTCTGCCAAGGATTGACCGCTGACTGCTCCAGGACGCCTGCAAAACCACAACAAAGTGGCAAGAAGACTACCAGCAACATTGTAGCGCCTCATCCTGCCGGCTTTCTCGACTGTTTCCTGGTGGTGCATGCTCTGAGGGCTGTCTGCCTTCACCCTGCACTGGAAGCCAAGAAGAAATCTCCTGTGGGTAGACGGAATCTTCCCCCTGCTAACGCAGGCACCAAACTTCTGCATCACCGGTCCTCTGGGTCCCCTCTCATCTTGATGACCGTGGTCCCTGGAACACAGGAGCTGGATCCAAGTGACCCCGACAGTCCAGTGGTCCTTCTGTCCAAATTTGGTGGAGGTAAGTCCTTGCCTCCCAATGCCAGACAGTAATCCTGTGTACTGCGTGATCTGCAGCTGCTAGGGCTTCTGTGCACTTTTGCAGGGATTCCTTCATGCACAGCACAGCCCAGGTCCCCAGCGCTCCGTCCTGCATTGCTCAACTCGCTGAGTTGACCACCGGCTTTGTGGGACCCTCTTTTGTTGTGTTGAGACGACCACCGTGCTCAGATTTCTTGAACGCCTGTTCAAGTGCTTCTGTGGGTGCTGCCTGCTTCTGCATGGGCTCTCTCTGTTGCTGAGCGCCCCCTCTGTCTCCTCCTCCAAGGGGCGACCTCTTGGTCCTTCCTGGGCCCCGGCAGCACCCATTATCTTCAACCACGACTCTTGCTGCTAGCAAGGCTTGTTTGCAGTCTTTCTGCGTGGAAACAACTCTGCTTCCTCCAGCACGCCGTGGGACATCTTGTGACCAAAGGAAAAGTTCCTGCACCTTCTGTTGTTGCAGAATCTTTGGCTTCTTCCACCCGGAGGCAACCCTTTTGCACCTTCATCCGGGGTTTAGTGGGCTCCTGCCCCCCTGGACACTTGCGTGACTCTTGGACTTGGTCCTCTTCCTTTGCAGGTCCAGGAAACCATCTTCAGTGCTTTGCAGTCAGTTGTTGCAAAATACCCTATCTCGACTTTACTGTCTTTCTGGGGTAATAGGGTAACTTTACTCCTACTTTTCAGGGTCTTGGGGAGGGGTATCTTGGACACCTTTAGTGTTTTCTTACACTCCCAACGACCCTCTACTCACTACACTAGGCCTGGGGTCCATTTGAGGATCGTATTCCACTTTTGGAGTATATGGTTTGTGTTGCCCCTAGGCCTATTGTGTTCTATTGCATTCTTTTGTATTCAACAGTGTTTGCACTACTTTTCTAACTGTTTACTTACCTGATTTTGGTCTGTGTGTATATCTTGTGTATTTTACTTACCTACTAAGGGAGTATATCCTCTGAGATACTTTTGGCATATTGTCACTAAAATAAAGTACCTTTATTTTTACTAACTCTGAGTATTGTGTTTCTTATGATATAGTGCTATATGATATAAGTGGTATCGTAGGAGCTTTGCATGTCTCCTAGTTCAGCCTATAGCTACCTCTATCA
This sequence comes from Pleurodeles waltl, assembly GCF_031143425.1. NCBI lineage: Eukaryota > Metazoa > Chordata > Amphibia > Caudata > Salamandridae > Pleurodeles > Pleurodeles waltl. The sequence goes on from NC_090436.1 coordinate 33,075,417, forward strand.
GCCTAAGCTGTTAGAACACTACTAATCTACAAATATGGGATAACTGGACCTGGCACAAGGTGTAAGTACCACAAGGTACCCACTATAAGCCAGGCCAGCCTCCTACAGTGACCAATCCCCTTTCAGGGCTATTTAGGGTCTCTCCTTTGGGTGGTTCCACCGATTCGTATTGCAAGACTCCAGGGGGAATCCTCTGCATTCTTCACTTCGACTTCTCACTGAAGAAACTTCATCTGGACCCTCGAGAAACTCTACAAGCTGCAAAAAAGAAGCAAGACGCCTTCTGCAACATTGTATGTCTGGCTCCTGCCAGCAACAACTGTTTCCTGGTCGTGCATCCTCTGAGGACAGTCTGTATTCAGCCTGCACCAGAAGAGCGAAGGAATCTCCCTTGGGGTGAAGGAGTCACTCCCCTGCTTCTGCAGGTACCAACTGCAACAATGATCAGCTGCATGGATCCCCTCTCCTGCTCAGCTGTATGGATCCTGCATCACGGGTGGTAGACTGAAGTGGCCCTGACGGGCCTTACGTCCAACTGTCCAACTTTGGTGGAGGTAAGAGCTTGACTCCCCACGCAAGATAGTACCCCCATGCGTCACGTGTTTTGCAGCTGCCAAGGATTTTTGGCATCCTTCCTCCAAGTTCTTCATGCATCTTGTAGCTCCGGCCCCCAGCACTCTGTCCTGTGCCGCACAGCTTCCTGAGTGGTTCTCCGGTGGTGTGGGGGCCTTTGTCGTAGTGCTACATGGGCCTCTTTTGCAACTTCCTTGTCACCGTGCTGTGGGACTCCTGTGCCGGCTGCCTGGTCTTCTGTGGGCTCTCTGAGTTAATGAGGGTCTCCTCTGACTCCCCCTCCTGGGTAGAGTCTACCCGGTCCTTCCTGGTCCCGGGCAGCGCCCTTTTCCGCTAACTGCGAGCTTTGTGTGTGCCAAGGCTTGTTGGAGGTCTCCAGCGACGCAAACCAGAATGCAATCCGGTGTGGGTAATCACTTGCACCAACCAAGAACCTGACTTTGTCTTCTTGGGTGCAGTACTGAATGTTCTTCTTCACTGGTGGTTCTTTTTTTTCACCTTCATCCCAGTTAGCAGGGGCTCCTGTTCTTCCTGGACTCTTCTGTTCTTCTTGGACTTTGTCCCCTTCTTCCACAGGTCTTCTTGTCCAGGAATCCACTGTTGGTGTCTTGCAGTCTCTTCTGGGTTTTGCATAATTCTTCTTCTCGTTTCTGCGTGTGTTCTGTGAAAGTTACTGTACTTTACTCCTGCTTTCCTGGTCACTGGGGTGGGTTCTAGTACTTACCGTTTGGGGCTTTCTAGTACTCCCAGCTCCCCTCTACACACTACACTTGCCTAGGTGGGAGGGCAACTTTCGCATTTCACTTTCTCACTATATGGTTTGTGCTTCCCGTAGGCCCAATTCTGACTACTGTGATTTTCAGTAATTGCACTGTTTTCTAACTGTTTTTATGCCTATTTCTGCATACTAGTATATATAATTTGTGTATTACTGGCCTCCTAAAGGAGTATAGTCTCTATGGTATTTTTTGTATTTGTGTCACCAAAATAAAGTACCTTTATTTTTGTAAGACTGAGTGTTTTCTTTCATGTGTGTAAGTACTGTGTGACTACAGTGGTAGTGCATGAGCTCTGCGTGTCTCCTAGATAAGCCTTAGCTGCGCATCCACAGCTACCTTTAGAGAGCCTGGCTTCTAGACACTGCCTACACTACACTAATAGGGGATACCTGGACCTGGTATAATGTGTAAGTACCATAGATACCCACTACACACCACGCCAGCCTCCTACATCCACTCTGTAGTGTGTTGTTGGTATGTACTTCATGATGCTCTGCTACACTTGTGACATATGGTTCCCTATGCATCTTAGTGGCAGGAGATGGTATGTACATATGTGTTACTAAAGGTTGGTATATGCTGTGTGTGTGTATAGACATGTGTAGTGTCATTTCTGTAACATATGACCACAGTGGTGTGCTCATGGGATGTGAAACTTCACATTGCTATCTTCCTGCATGGACCCATGGTGGCATTTGACAAATGCATGTGTAGTCACATCAGTGTCACCTATGTTTTCGTATGTCGGAATCATACACGTTACCATTCCTGAGCCATTACAGTGGTACATGTGTGCTGAGATCTGTGGTATATGTGTGCATACCACCAACTAGGCACTCACATTTGTCCACATCATGTTTGTTATGACTGTCACATACAATGGAATACCACTGTGTAGCAGTGTTGCAGTGTGGCATAGATGGCAGCCTACTCATCAACACTATTTTGTGAGTTTGTATGGCAACACAAACCCATGGTTAATGAAGCTCCTGTTTACTCAACCCCACTGTGCACATGCATCATGCCCCTGACAATGTCATATGTTTATGTAGCCAGAGAAGTGGTGTTTGGGTTTTTGAGCGGGGATCTAGCCTCTTCATGATTGCTACTCACCAGTACAATGCACACTCCGCTGCAGACAGACACATGCACAACTGTGATCAAACAGACTGGGATATCACATTTTCTTCTGCAGTACGTGATGTCAGCCTTCCCCTCTCATGTACAGAGGACTGGGTACTTGCATGTGTAGGACATGTCTCATCATTTGATATCCTTAGTTATTTCCATGAGCAGATTGATTAGGGGTAATTTTTCTGTTTTGTCTCCTATTTAGGGAACTTGCCAGGATTGTGTTGTATGTCACTGCCTCCTGTCATGTTGGCATGCGATGGGCAAATACCAGGTTATGGTAGTGGCAAACATGACAGGGTTATTTACTGACTTGGCCACCATCCCTGTACATATGTTGAATGTTGACAAGTAGACACTGATGTGTTGCACAGTCAGTATTGGTCTAAGTGTGTTCCTTCTCCAGGTTTTCCTGCACTACTGGTATGTATTGTCTCCTACATTGCTCCCATTCTTTCAGCTGCTTGCACTTTGTACACATCTTCTACTGCAACATTGTGTGGTCGTACATGGACAGGATGCAACATGTGACTTGTGTAATTTGTAGATATACACATCTTCTGCTACTGGCTACGTGATAGTTACAGTACCATTGATGGCATTTGTGAGATGTAATGAGTGCCACGCACACATGACATTAAATCTGCCACAGCACTTGTGCTGTCTCCAAGTGACCTCCTGTGTTGTATTTGGAAGTATCTGTCGGTGTCTCGGAGCTGTCCATCCACATCCTCCGTTGAACATGGGTATGCATTTCTTCCAGCATGCCACAACCTAGGTAACTCTTACCATGAATGAATGTTGATGTGTGAAATCACCTCGGTGCTGTATTTTTCATTAGCCAAATGCAACATATATAGCTAGTTCTACTCCCATTTAGTTTCATGATGGGTCTCTGACATTATTGAACAGTGTTGGATATAGTTGTACATTCAACACCTGATTGAGATGTTGGAGTCCAAAACATGTATGCGATGATTTTTTACTGTTGCTACCTTGCACGTGTTCTGTCATGTGAGTGACAATGAGTGCTGCGTATTGCTATGTGCTGTGTGATGTTGTTATACAGAGCATACTAGGTAAACATGCAGACACATGTCAAGCATTGTTGGTACTAGCCAACACGTTACTACCTAGGACACACACCCATACATCAGTCTTCACATGTTGATATAGATTTGCTGTAGGCATGTGTCAAGACAGCAGATTTGAGCAAAAAGTGTGCTTCTTATGTATATAGGGAGTGTAACACATGCTGGCTACATTCCATCCACACAATTATTTTGTGGTGCATTGTCCCATTAAATTCTTAGATCCTGACAATGGGTCATGTGTTTGGATAGCGATTCTGCACCCATAGCTGCTTACTTTGTCTGGCAACCCATTGTGCACTCCACAGCCAATGTGTGTGTGCCGTAAGTGAGGTACAGTCCACCATGTGTCAGGTTTGTGCCCAATGGCAGTGCCAGGACACAATCTCATGAATACACTGTGCAAGCTCTGCATCTAACACTAGTTACAATCCCTGGACAATTACTTAAGGTCCTTAGTTACCAATGATGTCCCCCCTCCCTTTGTCACACATTCACCATGCAGCCAAGGCAGCAATCACCCTGAGATTTGAGAGTGCTGTATTCTGACATTACTACATTATAACACCATTTGCTCACAGTCCCTACCTAGTGTGTGCCCCCTTGCATACATCCTGGTAGGCATGGTGTTGTGCGGAATGGCCTAGGAATTTGCACCCTGGCCAGTTGATGGCACAATATATGTGGTGGTGCATGGATCTAGGCCTTCAGGAGTCACATGCCACATGGGGTCCATTCGTGATTCGTATTCCACTTTTGGAGTATATGGTTTGTGTTGCCCCTAGGCCTATTGTCTCCTATTGCATTCTATTGTGTTCTACATGTTTTCACTACTTTTCTGTTTACTTACCTGATTTTGGTTTGTGTGTATATTTTGTGTATTTTACTTACCTCCTAAGGGAGTATATCCTCTGAGATATTTTTGGCATATTGTCACTAAAATAAAGTACCTTTATTTTTAGTAACTCTGAGTATTGTGTTTCTTATGATATAGTGCTATATGATATAAGTGGTATGGTAGGAGCTTTGCATGGCTCGTAGTTTAGCCTAAGCTGCTCTGCTATAGCTACCTCTATCAGCTTAAGCTGCTAGAACACTACTAATCTACTAATAAGGGATAACTGGACCTGGCACAAGGTGTAAGTACCACTAGGTACCCACTATAAGCCAGGCCAGCCTCCTACACACTCACCAACCACAGACTAATCTCCATGCTTCTATGCCCAGCCAATGTCTTCAAGAAAATCATCTACTGGCACCTCACAGAATACCTCAATGACCACCAACTCCTCAACACCACTCAGTCTGGTTTAAGACCCAACGACAGAAATGAAACTACCATTATCGCCACCACTGATGATATCCACATGACTCTGGACAGAGGAGATACGGCAGCTGTTGGATCCTTGGTGTGGTTTTTCCCAATTATTTTCCTCCAATCCTCCTGTTTTTGCTGGCCTTAGAACTCTGCGCACTTTACCACTGTTAACCAGTGCTAAAGTGCTTGTGTTCTCTCCCAACACCATAGTAACATTGGCTTGGCGGAGAAGATATGGCAGCCCTCAACATCCTGGACCTCTTTGCATCATTTGACACAATTTCCCCCCCATTCTCATTCAACATCTACACAACATCACAATCCAAAAATACGTACTCTGATGGGTCTGCTTCTTCCTGATTGGAAAGACTGCCAGTCAGCCTGTCACTGTACAACTTGGACACCCTAGAAATCGTCTGATGAGTTCTGCCAGGATCCTCTTTGAGCCCAATCTCTTCTGAGCATATATGATCCCTATAACCAGGATCATTCACTCTCACAACATCAACATCCTCGCCTACACTGGTGATTTGCAGCTAATTATCCCATGGACAAGACGCCCAGTATAGGGATGAGGTTCAATACCTGCATGACCGAAATCGCCCACTGGATGAAGACCAACTTTCTGAAGCTGAACACCGAGAAGACTAAAATCATGATCTATGGAGAGAGCACATCACCGTGAGACTCCACCTGGTGGCCAACAGAGCTAGGGTGACATCCACCCCAAAAACCATGCCAAGAACCTCGGGATCGTCCTAAACAGCAAACACAACATGATTGCCCAAGTCAGAGCTATCGCGGCCTCATGCTTTCATACCCTAAAGATGCTGACAAAGATTTTTGAATGGCGCTCAGTCGGCACCCGGAAAACCGGCATATATATCCTTGTCACAAGAAAGCTGGACTACGGGAACACGCTCTATGCTGGGATCAACAAAAAAAGTCACTAAAAGGTTGCAGACCATTCAGAACACAGCAGCCAGAATCAATGTCAACCTCCCACACTCCACTCACATCACACCACCCCTGAAGGAGCTCCACTGGCCCCCCATACAAAAACAAGCATATTTCAATCTCCTCACCCACACTTTCAAGGCCATACTTCCACCAGCCAGCATACATCAACAATTGCATCTCCTTTTACACGCCTTCAAGACACCTCCACTTGTCCGGACTCCTACAAATCCCATACTTATGGAAAACCAGATCCAGTAGTCAAGGCTGCTCTTATATCGCTCCTGAAGCATGGAACACATAAGAGGCTCCTCCTCACAACTTGAATTCTGCGAGAAGCTGCAGACCTGCTCTTCGAGTAGTCCCAATAGGTTTGGCTGGACTCACACCTGCTCAACGCCAGGATACCCCTCTTTGGGATAGCACACCAGAAAGGTGTATGATATAACCCTACACAGTTCATTTAAATGAATATCTGCTATTTTGTAGAAGGAAGATGTCATTACAATTTTATCAGTGAAAGAAAAGGTTCTTGACAAAATGCATGAGTGCCAGCACTGTAGGATTTGGACCCTTCTTTAGCATGTCATAACTTGGAGTTTGAAAAATCCCCGGCTTTTCTCCTCTTGTGTGGGAAGGCTCACTCCTGTTCTCTTCTTGAACACTGGCGTTTATTTGGCCATTTTACACAGCTCCAACAAACTGGAGCGCTTTATATGAGCACTACTGAGGTTACTCAAGGACACATTCCTTTTTGGGATACACTGGGGAGATTAAGGGGGTGATTCTAACCCCGGCGGTCGGCGGAGAGGCGGCCCGCGAACAGACCGGCGGTCCAAAAAATGGCATTCTGACCGCGGCGGTCACCGCCGCGATCGACCGCCACTTTCCCACTCCGACCGCCACGGCGGTCATGACCGACGGGCTGGAGTTTGCGCACTCCGGCCCGGCGGTCGACCCAAGACCGCCAACCGCATCATGACCCTGCTTACCGCCGCGGTTTTTGGCGGTCGGGAACCGCCATGCGAACCATGGCGGTAGGCACTATCGGGGCCAGGGAATTCCATCCCTGGCACTGATAGGGGTCTCCCCCACCCCCCACTACCCCCCACGAGTCCCCCCCCACACCCTCCACCCCATGCACATACACGCACCCCGACATGCACGCACCCCCAACATGCACATATGCACACCCCCTACACACACACATACACAACGGGGGCACATACCCGCACACATACATGCCAACATGCGCACCCGCCGAACTACACACATTGCCCATAGGCACAGCAGCACCCCCCGCCCGCATGCACGCACTCACACACCCCCTCCACACACCCCCATGCACGCACACATCACACAACACCCCCCCCACCCCCTCCCCTCACGGACGATCAACTTACCTTGTGCGTTGGTCCTCCGGGAGGCGACGGGAGCCATAGGGACGTGACCGCCAACAGAAGACCGCCAACAGAAGACCGCCACACAGATATGTGGGTCGTAATTCTGTGGGCGGTGTTCTGCTGGCGTGGCGGTGGAGGTTGACCAGTCTCCACTTTCCCACCGACCGCCAGTGTGGCTGCTGGCGGTTTTCCGGCGGAACGCTCCCAGCGGTCGGAATACGCGCCGCGGCATACCGCCGCGGTCGGCGGTCTTTACCGCGGCGGTAACTCGGCGGTCTTGCGAAAAGACCGCCAAGGTCAGAATCACCCCCTAAGTGATTTGCCCAGAACCACAGGATGCTGAGTCGACACCGAGACTCGAACCACGTTCCCCAACTCGAAGGTCAGGAGCTCCGGCCATTACCCACTTCCTCTTTGTGATTCCGGTTCAAGGCACAAACACAAGAGCTTAGCAGCGCGAGCTTGCTATTGCTATGAAGTATGAAATGTGCTCTTTTATGAACCACACATAGAATTCTGTATATGTTTAATAGGATTGCAAAGAGTTGCTGTATTGTAAGACTGCCTCCTTTTGTACTCCTGCCAGCCCGTCATAGCCCTAAGACATTGCCCACCCAGTTCGCCCACCGCGTGTCTTGCAATCTATCAACAACACGCTACACCCCGTCGCCCTCATTTGAAACACTTTTTTCTGGGTGTGGTAACCAGGCACTGTCTGATGCGGACTGTTTCTGGACCGGAAGTGCCCTCCCAGGCACTGCGCCCATGTCTGCCTGCACCAATGGCTTTGTTGCACCCTACGCATGGAATGTATCTGTATAGTTTGAAGGTGTGGGCGAGTATTTTGGCAGGAAATTCAAGTCTGGGCAAACTATTTCGAGCAGTTGGGAAGCATTTTCTCTGATTCAAACTTGTCGACAAGGTGTTGTTTTGGGCAACCAGGAGCCGCTAGGGTTAGATTCATTTCAGATGCTCCTATTGGTAACCATAGCAGCCATCCATAGGTGGGCTACTAGAAATGGTGCAAACCTGGCAATTGTATTTATGGCTCATTTTTCAGCGTTTTTTGAGCACACTTCTTTCAGCCTAGAGCCCTGCTCCTGCAAGCCTCGAGGCTCCTGTTTACTCCAAAGTCACAGGTCATGAAAAAAACCTCGGGCTGGATGCTCTACTAACACACAGGTCCGGGTTAGGGCCTGTGGTGCCCGGCGCGCCAATCTTTTTTTGCCCACCTCCCATGACCTCCTGCTCGAATTCCCTCACTACCACCGGCAAGTGCTCCTCATCGATCTCTCCATATCCCCTCGTTCACATATATCCCATTTGTTCTACAGCGCCGGTAAAGGCTGGCTTTACTAACCCATTCAACTATCCACATTAAATACACATCTGTTCTTTGCAGAAGGTATAATAACCCTCTGTGCTACCTTATGGTGAGTCAAAACTGCCACTAGACAACACTCCGGTCTGTTTCTCTAGCAGGAACACAAGATCACAAGAGTTTATCTTGACATTTTTATTGCTGCCTGAAAGCTGGACAGACAAGGTACATTGCAGTAGGTGCATTTAAATTGTGAATTATTGTTAAACACAGTGCCCCCCTGAGATTAATGCCCCCCCTTCCAGGTCAGTGCCCAGTGCAGCTGCACCTCTCACACTGCTCTAAAGCCCGCCCTGCTCACACAAGATCCAGGAAACTCGAGAACTCTGAGTTATAGGCAGTGGCGGCTGCTACTGAACGGGGTGGGAGAAAAAAATAAAATAAAAAAGAATGCTTACCTGTTCCGTCTGAAGATTTGTTCCGTCTCTCTTCCGTCCCCTCCCTGACTCCCGGCAGACAACAGGATCCAAGATTCCCCTAAACCAATTACGATGCTGCTGTCACCAGCATAACAGCAGCGTCATGATTTGTCTGAGAAGGCTGGTTTGTCACTCTGACAGGGAGTGGAAGCCTGTGCACATTCTCCACCCAGCTGGGAAATGCTAAGTGCGCATGTCTGCTTGGCCGGCCCAACACAGCCGGCCAAAGCAGCATGCGCACTTATGGTGTACATACCCCTCCTCCTTGTGACACAGCCCAGCCACACCCCTCCCTAACCTGGCTCCAGATAAAAAATAAAATAATAATAACATGGCGTTATTATCATTTTATTTTAATTTTTTTGCACTACTCATTCAGAGGAGTGGAGTGACACTCCTCCGCCTTAGCGGAGGAGCCTCACTGGCTAACAGAAAGAAATGAAAACAGTGTGTGAGGAGCTATCAAGCAGCAGTAAACATCCCCACAAATGAAAGCTCAGTACTAGAGCTTGTAAGGTCGTTTGTATATTGCATTCCTTACCCCTTGTGGGAGTGGCCAGGATGCAATCTTTATATAGCGTTTCCTACACCTTATGAGGTTGTGAAACACTCCACTTTGGATTGTATGGTTGAACCATGACCGGAGTGGCCGTGCTGGGCATCTGGCGTTTCCCTGGGAGGCTGGAAGGGCGGGGTGCTCTTTTGTTCCTGGGGGCAATTATTTTGCAGTGCAGCAGTTTTAAAAGCACTGCAGAGTTCCTTGTATGTCCAACAGTTTTCAGGCAACAATTCAAGTGCCAAAATAACTCTGATGATTAATGTACCTGCCGGAGAGAGATCGGAGTTTTGTCTAAAGGCAGATTTGACTCACCTAAGGTAGCGCAGAGGGTTAATATGCCTGCTGCAAAGAACGTGTACCATGCAGATCACAGAACAGTATTTTATGTCCATAACACAGTGTGTCACTGCTTTTGTCACAGAGCTCCTTTTGTTACTGTGCAGTTTATTAGTTTCAATCATAATTTAGCAAAGTGAGCTGTGAACTGCCATCAACGAGCTGCATGCAAACTGCATGATACATGTTAGAAAGTTATGTTTTTTCCCCAGTCTTTCACTATCATAATTTTGCTAAAAAGGGTTTATTTGGGTAGAAATAAATTGATATTAGTTAAGTCAACCCTAACCTCTGCATTGTGTTCTGAATCTGACTTTGTGCTTCCCCAGACCAAGCACTCTGAAAAATATTACCAATATGGACAACATGTGGATCCTATACCTTGTAGTCCCCTACTGATTTACACATGTATGATTTACTGTCTCTGTATGTGGGTGTGATGTAAAGCGCTCAAGCACCCTACACTGGTATGAGAGGCGCTATAAAACAAACGAAATACATGTGAGAGAGGGGCTATGGAGAGATGAGAGGCACAGTTAGAGGGTGATGATGAGGGAATCAATGAAGAGCCCAAATAAAGATTGTCACATCTTGGTACACTGGGAGGTCATCATTTACTGTGCTTTACAAACGCATACAATGGAATGTATAATCAAACGTGTTGTAAATTTCACTATTTTTGCCATTTTTTCCAAAATGTTCATGGATGAGGAGAAGCCCCCCATACCCTCTTGTAGTGGTTAGTTTCGCTCACTCGCCGTGCACCCGTTGGGGATGGTCTTACAAAATTTGCCAGGGCTACTTTGGGTTCCCAGTCCAGCTCCGGGTTGAACATATGCTTTTTGTAGATTATTCAGTGTGGAACAAGCTCAGTGTGGACAAAGTCAGACCTCCCAACTTACATGGTGCCACCATGTGACACAAGATGTTGGCTCCCATCACACGGTCACCTGGTAAGTAGCCGATATCACACGGAGGCAGGGAAAATTAGATGAAAAACACTGCAAATAGTGGTTTTCAGCTTGTTTTCGGAGGCTATCAACTGCTGATGCCCATTAATGGGTGTGAAAACACCCCAGGACATCGGAAAAAGCCTCAGCTTGGGGCCGTGTTGGGGGGAAAAGTGCCTCTGAGGTACTTCTCAGCACAAGGCCCCGCCCCCTAATCACACAGTGTGATTTTTATTGAAGTTGGCAGGTCTGCAAAGTGGTCAAGGCACATTGCATTGAGTGTCGCATTGCATAAGCATGATTGCATGACAAGGTGAGTATAGATTCAGCTGTGCATGTGGGTACCTTCCCCATCTTAGATGGCCAGTATCAAAACTTGACATTTCCACTGAAGTGCATTAGGATCCTATCTGGGAGAGACAAGAGCCTTACCCAGGAGAGATGCTGTACAGTCTTATGGGGCACTGTTCTCCCACCAAGGGTACTGAAAAGGGTCGACCAAAGAACAACAGATCAACATCCACTGGCAGCCACTGTAAAGCTACGAGGAGGTTCAGACAATATCTGCAATAAATGAGTAGCCCTTTAGGGATCAGTTAAATCACTAGGTTGCCTGGGGCAGCAGATGAGTTGCTCTTGGAGGCACAGTTAATCCACCTGGGGTATTAGATAGGGTCTACCCGGGAGCAACATATGACCAGCCCTTGGAGGCACAGATAAATCACTAGGAGTATGAGGCAGGGCTCACTCTTGAGCAACCCATGAGTAGCCCACGAGGCACACTTAAACCACTAGAGGATCCATTAGAGTGTACTTGGAAGCAACATATGAGCAGCCCCTTGAAGGCAATGTTTGTTGTCAATAATACTTTATTGATTTTGCACAGAAGAAAAGGAACAACATAAGGTGGGTAATACCCACCTGTCAAAACCCCTCCTTCAGGAGGATCAAGGAAGTTCTCACGCGGATTCATCTTATGCTCCCAAGTATGACCACACCCTTTTTGCGGTTACCAAGACACAGTTCTAATCCCCCCTTTGCAAATCTCATGACAGATATTTAGGCCAGTTTCTGTGCCCCACAACAAAACAAAAAGGGCATTGTGACATTACTAATAGCCAAAGGAGCTACTGGGATCGGATTGAAGACCTCCTCAGCACCTGCTTTAGCCTCAAATATCGCTAGTGGTCTTCGGTAATTGGTGAGAACCCAGCTCATAAATGTGTTCCTAGCACGAAGGCCCTCAAGGAATCTGGGATGGATTCCTAGCCCATCTCATGAAATGCATTCTCAGCTTCTGGGAACGAAGGGGTGACCCCACCAACCGTACCCCAGTTCCTCCCATCTGACTATGTCAATAAAACCTAAAGCTTTTTTGTGCTATGAAGCCTAGTTAGTCAGCGTGGATCAAAGAAGGCAGGACCAAGTTCAACCTGTCGGCCAAGCCCTTTATAAAGATTGAGATTAATTAAAGAAATCTGCTAGTGAGAAGAGCATAATGTGAGAGTTTTTGTTGAGTTTGAGTCCACCAAAACGGTAAAACTCTGTCTCTCACTGAATGTATTGGACAGCTCCGTCAAGAGGGAAACCAGTTGGAGGGAGTGAAGGTTTTATCAAAACTGGCTATGAAGTTATCTGGATTTAGCTTATTTAGCCTGTTTCAGACTTGTATAAACCCGACAAACTTTTTTTTCATATTGGGTCTTCCACATGTTCTTCTGATGTGTGAGGGAGAATAAGGCAACAGCGTCTAAGTAGCACTGCCTGGTACAAGTGTATGGAGTGTTTGCCTAGAGCTTCCTGTCCTTTACTTCCTGCAGGTATCTGAAGACTTGAGAAGAATGTAATTCAGCCACCAATATTTTCCCTGTTTTGCTGCCCCCTCAAGGAACATCATGCTTTATCTAGCCAAGACATAGGTGGTCATTATGAACTTGGCGGTGTGGCCCGCCATGACAGCTGTGGTGGGAAAGCCGCCACCCGGCATGGCGGGCCACACCACACATAATGAACACCATGATCGCCGCCATGGGCGGCCCTCACTTACCGCCAGGCAGCCTGGCGGCGGTCGGAATTATTATCCGTCAGGGCAGCGGTGCTGCCCCTCGGATAATGATTCCTCAGCCTCCAGCCTTCACCAGGGAAATGCTGGCAGAAGGGGTGCACCGGGGCACTCCTGGGGGCCCTTGCACTGCCCATGCACTTGGCATGGGCAGTTCAGGGGCTCCTGTGCAGTGCCCCATCGGGCAGGTTGGGCATCGATCTGCGTGACGGGTGCAGCTGCACCCGCCGCACAGAGGCATTGATGGCGCTCCATGTGGACCCGCCGTCCAGAGCCCCATCGCGCAGGTTGGGCAGTGATCTGCGTGACGGGTGCAGCTGCACCCACCGTACAGAGGAATTGACGGCGGCTCTATGTGGAGCCGCCGTCAATGTCCTGGCCAGGCATTCCTGTGGGCCGGTGGGCAGAAACAATGTTTCAGCCCGCCGGCCCACCGGAATGTTCTTAATACGGCCGGTGGCGATCATGGGACGTTGGCGGTCAGTAGTTTGACTGCCAGCATGAACACGGCGGTTTCGACCACCGTGTTCATAATGAGGGCCATAGTTTGCTCTATTTCCCTCATTGATTTGAATCTGTCTGCTTTGGGCCATTACCTTATGTCACTCTTGATTAGGCTGGTTTTATGCTGTCTGTCCACCTCCTGTACTTTCATGACCTTTCATCAAGATGCATTTAGGATGAACATGGTCCTTTGCAGCGCATTGAATACATCACATACTCACCCCTTTATGACTATCCTTTAATGTTAGGTTGCTCAATCAATCAATCAATCAATATCTGTGCAGCGCGGCTTATCACCCATGGGGTCTCAAGGCACTGTTGTGGGCATGCTAGTCACTCAAATAGGCAGGTCTTGAGCTCCTTCCTGAATTGCTTCAGTGATGCGGCCTGTCTGAGGTAGATTGGGAGAGTGTTCCATGTCCAGGCTGCGAGTGCTGTGGTTGCTCCTGAAACGAGACTGTGAGTGGTCTAGGATGTGATTTGACTCAAGGAATTCCATCAGTGGCATGTTGATAGCCTTTTCTGTCATCTTGGCTGGGAAGGGGAGCAGAGAGATGGGTCTGTAGTTTTTCATCTCCCTTGGGATGGCGGAGGGTTTCTTTAGGAGCGGGTTGATCTCTACATTTTTCCAGTTGGATGGGAACGTGGTGGTGTCGATGGCATGCTTGATGGTCCAGCAGAGCTCTGATGTGATGGTGGAGCTAGCCAGGTTGAAGATGTGGTGTGGGGACAGGTCTGAAGGAACCCCTGAATGGATGGAGTTCATGAGTTTCCAGGTGACTTCTGTAGAGGTTGGGGTCTAGTGGTTCAAGTTCTGTAGCGTGGGGGCGGGTTATGGTTCTTGACCGCCTCCAACCTTTGCTTCTATTCCATAAAAGTTGCTATCATACCCCCTACCTTGTTGTGTTTTGTGGTGCTTTAGGGGCATAACTGAACTTTAGGCCCTATGAGGGGCGGCCCTACGGTAAAGTCAAGTGATGCCTTTCCTGAATTGCATGACATAAGAATGCCCTCTGGCCCTGATTGGCAGCACAGAGGGAGGCAGCAGATAAGGGATGCCCCTCCACATTCCATTGATCAAACATTTGGTGTGAGACTAAACAGAGGTAAGTGCCACTCTTAGAGGTGCATGGTGAATTCTGAGTATGCCAGTCAATAGGCTATTTTAATAGTTGACCTTAATGAGGGCAAGAGATTGTGATATGCTCTTGAACTCATCAGTTGGGATAGGGGGTTTGTTTTGATGGAAGAGCCTGATATGATGTTGTGTGCTCCTTGACAGGATATTAATGTGTGAGTGAACATTAGGGATTTCACTGTTGCAACATTTGTCGGTTTGCAGTCAAATATATTTGTTGCGTCTAACCATGAGTGTATAGGGGAGTTGCTGTGTTGAAGAGACATCAGCAGACCCTCCATTTTTTGGGGGTTCAGTTTCAGGTGATTCAGGGCCACCCTGGGTTGAAGTGTTCTATCGAGTGCATTGATGTCCTCAGGAGATGAGACCTTCCGTGTCTGGATAGCCCTTGGGAGATCCTGTAAATCCTGATACCATAACATAACATGTATAACTGAGTGTTGTTGGCGTAAAAGTGGAAGAACAGGTTAGAGTTGCTCAGAAGGGAAGTCAGAAGTTCCATGCATAGTTGAAAAGGGCTGGTAAGAGGCTGTAGCCATGTGGCACTCCTTTTGAGAAAACATTTGCTAGTTTTATTTGGTGTGAACGGTTGGAAACCTATTATTAGAACCACAACAGGTTCAGGCAGTTTGTAACGCTGGGAAGCCCTTTGTGGGTAGGTAGGTACTTTATAAATCTGCTAAATAGAAATAGAAACAAAAGAACAGATGGTTCTGAGCCCATACATTCTTTGAGTATTTTTAACAGGGAAGCATGGTTGACCATGTCAAATGCTGCCAACAAGTCTAGAAAAACTTGAAGGCAGGATTCACCTTTGTCTAATACAAAAAGTGCATCATCAGTTAATTGCAGCATTGCTCAGTCCGTACTGTAGCCAGTTCTGAGTCCAGCTTGATGGTTAAAGAGGTGTTTTTTTCTTTTATGAAGTGACTTTTAGTTGTTTCTCAAAGCAGCTATCCAAGCGGTTTTGCAAGAAAGGGGAGCCTGTAAACGGTTTGATGTTTTTCAGGTCTTCATGATCAGCAGTGGTTTTCTTGAGAAAAGAGGGGGTGTGACCTACGATTCCATTGGCCAGGGAGTGGTTTATCATCTTGGTCAGGTGAAGGGAGGAAGAGATCCTGATGTCTTCAAGTAAGTTAGCTGGTAAAGGGTCTATAAACATAAACTTTGCACTTGTATAGCACACTACTCACCCGTTAGGGTCACAAGGCACTGTACACATACTCCTGCGGAACCCTTCCTGGCTTTTCCCTGTGAGGTGCCCACTTCTGGGAAACCCCCAGGGTGAAGCCAGGCATCCAAGCGCTGTCATGACCTGTTACAGAGTGGGACCCATTAATTAGATTAGGCACTGAGGCAAGAATTATCTGGTCCAAGGGAAAGGAGCCCAAGACCCACTGAGGCTGGAATTGAACCTTGGTCCCAGGGAAGATCTCTGCATCAGGGTCTGCCGCTCTAACCATTGTGCCACACTTCTCCATGAAGTGATTGGAGAGCTTGAGGTTACTGATTGTGGCTAGGACATTCAAGTATGAAACTTTCTTGAACAGCATCCATTTTGATTGTGTTTTGAAGTTAGGTTGTTCATTCAGAGCTGTGTCTCAGGCAGATACAAGAGACAGCTCAAACATCTTAATTTTGTTGTCAAAATATTTGACGATTTGTTTTCAGTCTTCTTTGGTGTTAGGGATTGCTGGGGCAGTTCCTGGACTGGTTAGATTGTTGACAACATCAAACAATTTCCTTTGTCTATTTTTGGAATCTTCGATTTCTGATCTGCTGCAATTAGCTTTGGCTTCCATTACGAGTGGCAAAATGTGAGCCACAAAACCATATGTATAACAGAGTACTTCACACTGTTTGCAATTCCCAGTGGGGTACCAAATGACCTACCTCATTAATATTCATGAGGTAGGTCGTAATTTGCGACCCCATTGGGAATGGCCGCACTCACAGGGATGGTGGCCTGCTGGGGACAGCAGACCACCATGTCTCTGACTGTTTTCAAATAAAGCGTTTTTTTTTGTTTTTTTTGCAGCCCGTTTTCCGTAAAGGAAAAGAAGATGCATGTCAAAAACAAAAGTGAAAAGTTTTCTCTTAATTGTTTTTAGAGCAGGCTGTGGTCTGTGTGACCACTGCCTGCTCTGAAAAAATATTTTGGCTACCATTCACAAAGGGGAAGGGGTCCCATGGGGACCCCTTCCCATTCGCAAATGGATCGGACTCCTTCCCCTTTGCGAATGGGTTAGCACCAATTTGAAATTGGTGCTAATTGCGATTGTTTTGTGACTGCATTCACGGTCACAAAACAATCCTACATCGCACTGCGACTCGCAATTCGGAAGGGCACACCCCTTCTTAATTGCGACTCGCAAACCATTTTTGCGATTCAGTAAATAGATTACTGAATCGCAAAAAAGGGTCTGTACATCGCAAAATGCTTTTTTTTTCATCACAAACGGCCCGATTCTGCGAATCGGGCTTTTTGCAGCAAGAAAAAAGCTTTGTACATGTGGCCCTTAGTGACTATGGGGTTTGGATCTTTTGTGTAGGCTTGTCTTCCATTTTCCTCCTTTTCAATAATATATACTTGACATTTGACCCTTTTTTTCGAGATTTGGGACTATTGTGTGAGTGTTTTCGCAGTAGGCATTGGAGACAATTTCTCATCATTGATGCTTCCTTCTGACTTGGTTGTGATTGACAGTGTCATCTAGCACTGTCCTGGTCGGTTCTTTTTTCAGGAATGCCATCTTTCTGCGGTTGTGCGTCTTTTCCTTATTTACACCGTTCATTCATTGCTCGCCATCGGATATTCTTCTCTCTTCCCTCTGTGTCCATTAATTTGCTTTGATTTATCTTAGACTTTCTGTTGACTTACCTTGACTTCAAGAGGCGGCCATTTGGTTGCAAACTTGCTACTTACCTCCTTCCATGACAAATGCATGTTTCATGACATTTGACATCATCACTACCTTTGTGAGGTAATAATCTCCTTTAGTCTCTCTCTTTGCTATTTCTAACACCAGTTGATAGCACAGGTGCTCTTTCTTGTTAATAATTTTTTCCTCTGGGTGCACAATTTATGGCATGGTTTGGATAATTTATGTTTATCACTTTCTCAATTCTCTATGGTACACTTTTGTGATCACCTGTTTAATTCGGGGGTGATTTTGTTGGTAGCATTTCTGCACACCTTTTGTATACACTCGATATAGGTGTGTTATCGTAGTTGTATCATATTAAAATTATGTATATATACTTTTCCCTTTATGTGTTTTTGCAGCCTTGAGAATGTCGTCAAATATGAAACACGTGGCGGCTGCCTGCTTGTTGTGGAATAAACTGTCCATTTATCAAAATGTACTATTTCGGTTCGGTTCATTAACTTTAGACACTATTTAGGAAGTATCTAAATTGTGAGACTGCTTTCTGCTCTGGGTAACTTATAAACCAATCCGACCCTGCCTGTGAAGCGTCTGTCCTCCTGATGTCCACACAAGAGCTCTCGACATCACAGCTCCTGCGCTCCCGAAAAAACCTTCAGCAGACCTTAAACTTCAGAGAAACTTCAAATCTCTTTCTTCTTCCCTTGTCCCTCTACAGTTCTTCAAAAAGAAGTCTAATACCAAATCTGCACCTTGTCAAAGATAATACACTCGTTGAGCATGATGAAGCTTGGACGGAAGAAGCTCTTCTTGCTTCAAACGATTTGTACCAGATTCTGGATCAAAAGTTAAATCAGTGCTCATCTTTGCACAAAACATCTGTGCAGATTAAGGCCCCCATTACAACCCTGGCGGTAAACACCGCTTACCGCCGTGCTGACGGCCACCAACATACCGTGACCGCGGCGGTAATCCGCCACGGGTATTATGACCCACACAAAGAAATCCGCCACTATACAGACACCCACACAAGTCCGCCAGACCAAAGGTCAGTGATAAACGGGCGATAGAAAAACCCACACCGTTACGCCAACAGAAATAGGCTCACAGTATCACGACCCACGAATCAACGCGGCGGTCTTTCAACCGCGGTAAACCATTGGCGGTACACACCGCCGCGCTCAAAATACACACACTTACAAAACTACACCACATTGGACAATTCAAACTACACACACCTTACACACATACACGCACCACACCCACACACCCAATCCAACATAAAACACACACCCACATTACCCACAACCTTGTCATCGATAAAAAAAAGATTGCGTACAGAGAGTGACACAGGCCAGGAGCACCCACTCAATCTGAGCCACAGAACACCATCACCCATACACCACCCACCAACCTCACAGCACACACCACAACACAGCACCCAACACCTCACCCCACACATCCTCACACATATCACTCACACCACATCCATGGCACCCCAAAGACACCTCAGGTTTTCAGAGGAGGAACTAAGGGTCATGGTGGAGGAAATCATCCGGGTAGAGCCACAGCTATTCGGATCACAGGTGCAGCAGACATCCATTGCAAGGAAGATGGAGCTATGGCGGAGAATCGTGGACAGGGTCAACGCCGTGGGACAGCATCCAAGAACAAGGGATGACATCAGGAAGAGGTGGAACAACTTACGGGGGAAGGTGCGTTCTGTGGTTTCAAGACACTGGATTGCTGTACAGAGGACTGGACCCCCACTTCCTCCCCCACAACTAACAACATGGGAGGAGCAAGTCTTGGCGATCATGCATCCTGAAGGCTTCGCAGGAGTAGCAGAGGACTGGACTCTGGTAAGTCAAAGCTTTACTACTATATCCCCCCCTACCTGCATGCCATCACAAACTCGTACCCCCACCTCCATCACTCCACCAACTCACATATACCCCCACTAACACAACCCACCCATCCCAATATCAAGCCCTGCATGCACCCCCAATGCATGGACACCAATCACAGACCTGCATGGGCACCCATCACCCCAGCATGCCCAATAGAGAGACTCACCCAGCCCACAAAATCACCACTCACACAAGGCCAAGCCGACAGGGAAATCACATTCATAGAGGGAAACACAGACATGCACAAGATGGCACACACAGATACATTGACAATGTATTTTCCTCCCAACAGGACCCCTACCCAACATCACCGGAGAGGAGGTGCCAGCTAAATCCAGCCCCCCCCCCAGAAGAGGCCCACAGTGATGACAGCAGCTCTGCACGCCTGGATCACGATGACCACCCTGGCCCATCAGGGACCTCCAGACAGTCGGTTACCCTGCCACAGTCCCAAACCACCACTGAGCCTCCCCCCTCAGGAAACACCAGCACAGCACCCACCCAGCGTGCCCATACCTCTGTCCCCAGGACACGTCAATCAGCAATGTGTCCACCACTACAGGGACCCCAGGCAACCCCACAAACACAGGTTAATCAGGGACCTGGGGTCAGTGGCAGTGGGCACACGGTTCAGGGGACAGAGGCACAGGACAACAGGGAAGCTGGGAGGACTGCTGTGCAACAGGGGGAGGACAGGCCCAGGGAACCGACCCTCCATGAGGCACTCTCAAACATCATGGGAGCGTACCACCATTCCCAGGAGACTATGGGCCAGGTACTGGCCAAGTTACAGGAGACCCAGCGGCTGCAGCTGTACCTGGGGATCAGGGAGGACCTAACAAAAATATACACCATCCTGGTCACCATTGCAGGGGGGCTGGCTGACATGGGCAAGACCATGAGGGAGGCAGTGGCACAATAAGGGGCGCCTGACACTAGCCAAACAGAGGAACAGCCTTCCACCTCTGCCGGTGCTACTGGACAGGAGGCCCCGCCACAGGACCAACAGGCCATCAGCATCCCGCCCCCTGCAGAAGGAGAACCACCCCGCAAACGGTCCCTGCGATCCAGGCAGAAGACAGAGAACATTGCCAAGACCCCTGCCAGGAAATAAGACCATCCTGATTGTCACCCTTCTGTCCCTCTATGTCACCCTGTCCACCTTGAACTGCCATTGCTCCACTTCCTATGTCCTCTTGGACAATGCACCTGTGATACCAATAGACTGGACTCTAACTGGACATTCCTCCACCATCACCCCAGCCCCTTGCACATACCCCCATACTTATTGGCACAAAAATAAACACCCTTGAAACAAATACCATACTGGAGTCAGTGTCATGAATCGAAAACTGTATTAGTACAACATTATGAAAGCTTTGCAACGTATATGTTCAGTGAAATATACTACAGGATGACCTTTGGTGGGCAGCAGTACATATAGGAGGAGCCAGAATGGCGCATCCAAAGGGTACAGTCAGTGTCCATAGACAGAGGGTAAGAGGCTGCCATGTACAATGTCCAAAAGATTACTGAAAAGTAAAGTTGACTTACAGTCTCATACCTGTGTGTCACTAGAAGTACTGCTGTATAATGTTTGTTCTGTTGTCCACATCTTCTTCATCTGCCTCCTCTTCCTCACTGTCCACAAGCTCCACCACTGCCACAAGACCATCTCCAGGCTCATCCTCCTGCAGAAAAGGCACCTGACGTCTCAAGGCCAGGTTGTGCAACATACAGCATGCCACGATGATCTGGCACACCTTCTTCGGTGAGTAGTACAGGGATCCACCTGTCAGATGGAGGCACCGGAACCTGGCCTTCAGGAGGCCGAAGGTTCTCTCAATAATCCTCCATGTGCCTCATTGTAACATTCCTCTGCCCTTGTCCTGGCATTCCTCACTGGGGTCAGTGAGAGGTTGAGGTAACCAGAGTCACCTGTAAATATCAAGGGATACCTGTTAGCCAGACACTCACCCTTAGGGCCAAACCCACACACATATACCAACAGACCATGGGCTCACCTATTAGCCACACCCGGTGCCTCTGGAGTTGGCCCATCACATAAGTGATGCTGCTATTCTTCAAGATATAGGCGTCATGCACAGAGCCAGGATATTTGGCATTCACATGGGAGATGTACTGATCCGCCAAACACACCATCTGCACATTCGAGTGATAGCTTTTCCTATTCCTGTAAAACTGTTCACTCCTGTTTGGGGGGGGGGGGCAAATGCCACATGTATGCCATCAATGGCACCAATGATGTTGGGGATATGTCCCAGGGCATAGAAGTCAGCTATCACTGTGGCCAAATCATCCACCTGGGGGAACACGATGTAGCTGCGCATGTGTTTCAGCAGGGCAGACAACACTCTGGACAACACGTTGGAGAACATTGGCTGAGACATTCCTGATGCCATGGCCACTGTAGTTTGAAAGGAACCACTTGCCAGGAAATGCAGCACTGACAGAACCTGCACTAGAGGGGGTATTCCTGTGGGCTGGCGGGTAGCTGACATCAGGTCTGGCTCCAATTGGCACACAGTTCTTGAATTGTGGCACGATCAAGTCTGTATGTGATGATAATGTGTCTGTCCTCCATTGTCGACAGGTCCACCGGGGTCTTTACACCAGAAGATGCCGCCATCTCATCATCTGCCTCAGCGGTTGTAGCCTATTGAGAAGAACGGTGAGCAGAAGGTCATATTTCCACATAGAATGCACAACTGTTGCAGAATTTAGGTCACACAAGCAGTATGTGAAGTCGAGAGTCAGTTGATGGGCCAATGTCTGCTGTGACGCAGTTAGGTGCCATGCCATGTGCCCCCCTGAAATGGCAGCTGCTTGACCTGTGAGGAGGGACAAGTGGAAATGAGGTAAGTGCGCTGGCGTTGTGTGCCATCGCGGTAGGCGGTCGATGACCGCCGCACATCTTCGCATTGGTTATCATTGGGCCCTATGGGTTCCAGGAGCCAATGGCGATGTACGCCGGTGGTGACGGTACGCACCGCCGTGGATGTCACCGCCATTTTCTAACTATTCACTCACTTGCTGCCTGACCGTCAACAGGAGAGGACCTACACTGCAAGTGCAGCTGTGACCTGAGTCTGGAAGCGACAATGGCTACAGTGTCTGGGGAAAGGGCCCCTGCCTTCACTGCGGAGGAGTTGGAGAAACTGGTGGAGGGGGTCCTACCCCAGTACACATTACTCTACGGTCCTCCAGACAAACAGGTGAGTACACTGTGAACATGATGTGTGGGCAATGCTTGTTTGGAGTGGTGTGGATGTAAGCCACATGTTGGGGGGTGCTGATGCGTCCTGGCCTGAGTGCTGCATGAGAGGTGGACAGTGTATGTGCGTCAGGGCATGGATGGAAAAGTGGGGTAGTGAGTATGCCGGTCCGGACAGGTGAGTAATTTCCTTTTCTGCTGCCTTTTCCCTCTAGGTCAGTGCCCACCAGAAAAAGGGTTTTTGGCGGGCCATCGCCAATGAGGTGCAGACTCTGGGGGTCTACTACAGGCGGAGCACCCACTGCCGCAAGAGATGGGAGGACCTGCGCCACTGGACCAAGAAAATGGCAGAGGCCCAGCTGGGGCTGGCCTCCCAAAGTGGAGGGGTGCCCGTCGCACACAGACCCCCCTTATGTTCCGCATCCTGGCGGTGGCCTCTCCGGAGTTGGATGGGTGCTTGAAGGGCATCACAGCAGCCACAAGGGGGTGAGTACAGATTCTGAAGCCTGACTGTGCGCTTTAGGAGCTAGCTGGGTGGGGGATGTGGGCTGTGGATACCCCTAGGCCAGGGCGATCATGGCAGGATAGGTCCCTTGTGTGTAGGCTCTGAAGCACTCCAAACCCAATGGTGTAAGTGGGCATGTACTACTGGGCAGGGTCCTGTGGGTGTCAGGTGTGCAGATGCTGACGTTAAGCATTGTATCCCATGGGCTTGTGACTACCTTAGTGACTGGTTGGGCATGGCCTAGTGCATAGGGCAGTTCCCTGTGTGTTGTGTACGCCAACAGTAGTGTTGTTGCTGGCATTGACCAAGTGTATCCTCTGTCTCTCCCCCCCTTTTTGTTTTGTCACTCCTGTCCTTGTGTGCACAAGGCCGAATCCACCGAGGGTGAAGGCACCAGTGGGACGGAGGGCAAGAGGAGAGGGGAGGGGAGACCAGTGACAGCGACTCCTCCTCCGATGGAAGCTCCCTGGCGGTGGCGGACACCTCTGTGCCCACCCCAACAACAGGTACAGCCGCCACCCCCCTACCAGCAACGCCCTCCCAGCAGCCCCTCAGCGTGTTTTCCGTGCCCGCTCACCCAGGAGGGTGGGCATCTTCTTCGCCCCAGGCACCTCAGGCCCTGCCCCAGTCAGCACTGTTGCCCTCAGTGAGGAGGCTATTGACCTCCTGAGATCCCTCACTGTTGGCCAGTCAACCATTCTGAATGCCATCCAGGGTGTCAAGAGGCAATTGCAACAAACAAATGCATACCTGGAGGGCATTCATTCTGGCGTGGCAGCCCAACAGAGAGAATTTCAGCCTCTGGCCTCAGCACTGATGGCAGCCATTGTCCCTGTGTCTAGCCTCCCCCTCCAACTTCCTCTACCCAGTCCCAGTCCCCTCAACCCCAGCCTATCCCAAGCACACCTTCAGACCAACAATCACCCAAATCAACACACAGAAGTGGCTCAGGCAAACACAAGCACCACACTTCATCACACAGGCACTCACACAAGCACCATCCCCATGCAGACACACCAACATCCACTGCCTCCACTGTGTCCCCCTCCTCCTCGTCGTCCACCCCCCGCCCAGTATCGTCTCCACTCACACCCTGCACTACATCCTCATCCACTACGTCCATCACCAGCACGCCCATCACAACACACCCCTCACGAGCAGTCACCACCCCCACAACCATGCACACGTCCCGTGTCCTCTCCCAGTGTGTCTGTGACCTCTCCTCCCACAGTACACAAACGCAAGCACCCACCCACCCAACAGCCATCCACCTCACAACAGCATCCAGCACCTTCACCCAAACTCAGCAGAAAGTCACCTACAACCACTCTCACTTCCTCCACTCCCAAACCCTCTCCATCTTCCCTTCCCAGTGCGTCTAAAAAACTTTTCCTTGCAAACTTTGACCTCTTCCCTACGCCTCCCCCCCCCCTTCCCAGCGGGCCAGGGTGTCAAGATCCCAGGTCAGCAACTCAGCCATCAAGTCGATGTCCGCCGTGGTACCTGCAAGTCCCAGGGGACCGAAGGGGGCACCTTTCAGGGCTGCCAGTGTGCCACCAACACCTGCAAAGGACCAACCCATTCCGCCACCTGCCAAGGTGAAGAAGGTGCCAGCATGCAGCACGGCCAAAAAGCACGACCCACCCAGCAAGGTCTCCTCCAAAACTGCATCTGCCAGTGCCAAGGTCCCAGCAGCGTCTGCCAAGGTGGGGAAGGGCAAGAAAACCCAAGGCAAGGCACTTCAGGCCTCGGAGCCTCCAGGTGAGGGACTGGTGCCCACCATCAGTACTGACAGCCCAGCAACCTGTACCACGGAAAGCACCGCCGCAGACACCGACACCTGCACCACCATCTGCCCCGCCACCTGCACGCCCCTTGCACTGCCACCTGCATCACCGCTGCCACAACAACAGTCAGCAGCATCATCCCCAGTGGGCAGCCATCCGAGGCTGCAGGAGATGGCCTGGTGTCTCCCTCCACTACTACCAGCACCTGCACCATGGCCAGCACCGGCAGCATCTCCGCCGCAGACACCGCCACAAGCACCGCTGTGAGAAGGTAGCCTCTTTCTAGCCTTGTTACCCCCACTTTTGGCCTGTTTGTGAGTGTATGTCAGGGTGTTTGTCACTGTTTTCACTGTCTCACTGGGATCCTGATAGCCAGGCCTCAGTGCTCATAGTGAAAACACTATGTTTTCAGTATGGTTGTTATGTGTCACTGGGATCCTGCTGGTCAGGACCCCAGTGCTCATAGGTTTGTGGCCTATATGTATGTGTCACTGGGACCCTGTCACACAGGGCCCCAGTGCTCATAGGTGTGCATGTATATGTTCCCTGTGTGGTGCCTAACTGTCTCACTGAGGCTCTGCTAACCAGAACCTCAGTGGTTATGCTCTCTCATTACTTTCAAATTGTCACTAACAGGCTAGTGACCATTTTTACCAATTTACATTGGCTTACTGGAACACCCTTATAATTCCCTAGTATATGGTACTGAGGTACCCAGGGTATTGGGGTTCCAGGAGATCCCTATGGGCTGCAGCATTTCTTGTGCCACCCATAGGGAGCTCTGACAATTCTTACACAGGCCTGCCACTGCAGCCTGAGTGAAATAACGTCCACGTTATTTCACAGCCATTTTACACTGCACTTAAGTAACTTATAAGTCACCTATATGTCTAACCTTTACCTGGTAAAGGTTGGGTGCAAAGTTACTTAGTGTGAGGGCACCCTGGCACTAGCCAAGGTGCCCCCACATTGTTCAGAGCCAATTCCCTGAACTCTGTGAGTGCGGGGACACCATTACACGCGTGCACTACATATAGGTCACTACCTATATGTAGCTTCACAATGGTAACTCCGAATATGGCCATGTAACATGTCTATGATCATGGAATTGCCCCCTCTATGCCATCCTAGCATAGTTGGCACAATCCCATGATCCCAGTGGTCTGTAGCACAGACCCTGGTACTGCCAAACTGCCCATCCTGGGGTTTCACTGCAGCTGCTGCTGCTGCCAACCCCTCAGACAGGCATCTGCCCTCCTGGGGTCCAGCCAGGCCTGGCCCAGGATGGCAGAACAAAGAACTTCCTCTGAGAGAGGGTGTGACACCCTCTCCCTTTGGAAAATGGTGTGAAGGCAGGGGAGGAGTAGCCTCCCCCAGCCTCTGGAAATGCTTTGTTGGGCACAGAGGTGCCCAATTCTGCATAAGCCAGTCTACACCGGTTCAGGGACCCCTTAGCCCCTGCTCTGGCGCGAAACTGGACAAAGGAAAGGGGAGTGACCACTCCCCTGACCTGCACCTCCCCTGGGAGGTGTCCAGAGCTCCTCCAGTGTGCTCCAGACCTCTGCCATCTTGGAAACAGAGGTGCTGCTGGCACACTGGACTGCTCTGAGTGGCCAGTGCCACCAGGTGACGTCAGAGACTCCTTGTGATAGGCTCCTTCAGGTGTTGGTAGCCTTTCCTCTCTCCTAGGTAGCCAAACCCTCTTTTCTGGCTATTTAGGGTCTCTGTCTCTGGGGAAACTTTAGATAACGAATGCACGAGCTCAGCCGAGTTCCTCTGCATCTCCCTCTTCACCTTCTGATAAGGAATCGACCGCTGACCGCGCTGGAAGCCTGCAAACCTGCAACATAGTAGCAAAGACGACTACTGCAACTCTGTAACGCTGATCCTGCCGCCTTCTCGACTGTTTTCCTGCTTGTGCATGCTGTGGAGGTAGTCTGCCTCCTCTCTGCACCAGAAGCTCCGAAGAAATCTCCCGTGGGTCGACGGAATCTTCCCCCTGCAACCGCAGGCACCAAAAAGCTGCATCTCCGGTCCCTTGGGTCTCCTCTCAGCACGACGAGCGAAGTCCCTCGAATCCAGCGACACTGTCCAAGTGACTCCCACAGTCCAGTGACTCTTCAGCCCGAGTTTGGTGGAGGTAAGTCCTTGCCTCACCTCGCTGGGCTGCATTGCTGGGAACCGCGACTTTGCAAGCTTCTCCGGCCCCTGTGCACTTCCGGCGGAAATCCTTCGTGCACAGCCAAGCCTGGGTCCACGGCACTCTAACCTGCATTGCACGACTTTCTAAGTTGGTCTCCGGCGACGTGGGACTCCTTTGTGCAACTTCGGCGAGCACCGTTTCACGCATCCTCGTAGTGCCTGTTTCTGGCACTTCTCCGGGTGCTACCTGCTTCATTGAGGGCTCTTTGTCTTGCTCGACGTCCCCTCTCTCTGCAGGTCCAATTTGCGACCTCCTGGTCCCTCCTGGGCCCCAGCAGCGTCCAAAAACGCCAAACGCACGATTTGCGTGTAGCAAGGCTTGTTGGCGTCCATCCGGCGGGAAAACACTTCTGCACGACTCTCCAAGGCGTGGGGGATCCATCCTCCAAAGGGGAAGTCTCTAGCCCTTGTCGTTCCTGCAGTATTCACAGTTCTTCAGCCTAGTAAGAGCTTCTTTGCACCAACCGCTGGCATTTCTTGGGCATCTGCCCATCTCCGAGCTGCTTGTGACTTTTGGACTTGGTCCCCTTGCTCCACAGGTACCTTCAGACAGGAATCCATCGTTGTTGCATTGCTGATTTGTGTTTTCCTTGCATTCTCCCTCTAACACGACTATTTTGTCCTTAGGGGAACTTTGGTGCACTTTGCACTCACTTTTCAGGGTCTTGGGGAGGGTTATTTTTCTAACTCTCACTATTTTCTAATAGTCCCAGCGACCCTCTACAAGGTCACATAGGTTTGGGGTCCATTCGTGGTTCGCATTCCACTTCTGGAGTATATGGTTTGTGTTGCCCCTATCCCTATGTTTCCCCATTGCATCCTATTGTAACTATACATTGTTTGCACTGTTTTCTAAGACTATACTGCATATTTTTGCTAGTGTGTATATATATCTTGTGTATATTTCCTATCCTCTTACTGAGGGTACACTCTAAGATACTTTGGCATATTGTCATAAAAATAAAGTACCTTTATTTTTAGTATAACTGTGTATTGTGTTTTCTTATGATATTGTGCATATGACACTAAGTGGTACTGTAGTAGCTTCACACGTCTCCTAGTTCAGCCTGAGCTGCTTTGCTAAGCTACCATTATCTATCAGCCTAAGCTGCTAGACACCCTATACACTAATAAGGGATAACTGGGCCTGGTGCAAGGTGCAAGTACCCCTTGGTACTCACTACAAGCCAGTCCAGCCTCCTACATTGGTTGTGCAGTGGTGGGATAAGTGCTTTGAGACTACTTACCACTCTTGTCATTGTACTTTTCATAAGAGAAAAATATACAAAACAAGGTCAGTGTATATACACATAGCCAAAAAGTTTTGCATTTCCTCTTTTCACTCTTTTCTAAGTGCTGAAAAGTACTTCTAAACTTTCAAAAAGTTCTTAAAAGTTTAAAAAGTTTTTTCTGTCTTTCAAAAAAGTTCTGAAAACTTTTTTCTCTTTGTCTATCACTTTAACTCTCTCTAAAAATGTCTGGCACAGGCCAAAAAGTTGAACTGTCCAAACTTGCATATGATCACCTTAGCTGGAAAGGAGCAAGGAGTCTCTGCATAGAGAGAGGTTTGAGTGTAGGGAAGAATCCTTCTTTAGAACTGTTAATTAATATGCTTAGAGTACAGGATAAGGCCATAAGTGCCCAATCTGTAGAAAAAGTAGCTAATGGTTCTCAATCTGATCCAGGGACTCCCCCAGGAAAAGGTTCAGGAAAGAAACTTCTCAGCCTGCCCATTACTAGACAGTCTAGCATAGTTGGTACAGAGGTTGAATCACATCATACTGATGATGTGCTCTCACATTATGCTGGTAGCCAAGCTGTTAGGGTGCCCTCTGTAAGGGACAGGTCTCCTTCTGTTCATTCCCATCATACCTCTGTATCTAGAAATGTCCCTCCCACCCACCCTGATGACAGATTGTTGGAAAGGGAGCTCAATAGATTGAGAGTGGAGCAAACCAGACTGAAGCTCAAGAAGCAACAGCTGGATTTGGATAGACAGTCTTTAGAAATAGAGAGGGAAAGACAGAAAATGGGTTTAGATACCCATGGTGGCAGCAGCAGTATTCCCCATAGTCATCCTGCAAAAGAGCATGATTCCAGGAATCTGCATAAGATAGTTCCCCCTTACAAGGAGGGGGATGACATTAACAAGTGGTTTGCTGCACTTGAGAGGGCCTGTGCTGTACAGGATGTCCCTCAAAAGCAGTGGGCTGCTATCCTATGGCTATCATTTACTGGAAAAGGTAGGGATAGGCTCCTTACTGTAAAAGAAAATGATGCTAACAATTTCCAAGTTCTTAAGAATGCACTCCTGGATGGTTATGGCTTAACCACTGAACAGTACAGGATAAAGTTCAGAGAGACCAAAAAGGAGTCTTCACAAGACTGGGTTGATTTCATTGACCATTCAGTGAAGGCCTTGGAGGGGTGGTTACATGGCAGTAAAGTTACTGATTATGACAGCCTGTATAACTTAATCCTGAGAGAGCATATTCTTAATAATTGTGTGTCTGATTTGTTGCACCAGTACTTGGTGGACTCTGATCTGACCTCTCCCCAAGAATTGGGAAAGAAGGCAGACAAATGGGTCAGAACAAGGGTGAACAGAAAAGTTCATACAGGGGGTGACAAAGATGGCAATAAGAAGAAAGATGGTGAAAAATCTCAAGATAAGCATGGGGATAAGGGTAAAACCAAAGATCCCACTTCAAATCTTAAACACTCTTCAGAGGGTGGGGATAAAACAAAATCTTCCTCTTCTTCCCAACCTGCACACATTAAAAAGCCTTGGTGCTTTGTGTGTAAAAATAGAGGCCATAGGCCAGGGGATAAGTCCTGTCCAGGTAAACCCCCTGAGCCTACCACCACTAATACATCAAGCTCTAGTGCCCCTAGCAGTAGTGGTACTAGTGGTGGGACTGCTGGCAACAGTCAAGCAAAGGGTGTAGTTGGGTTCACTTATGGGTCCATAGTGGAAACTGATGTAATCAGTCCCAAGACAGTTTCTGTCACACCTAGTGGCACTGGCCTTGCCACACTGGCTGCTTGTCCCCTTACAATGGATAAGTACAGGCAGACAGTTTCAATAAATGGTGTTGAGGCCTTGGCCTACAGGGACACAGGTGCCAGTTTCACTTTGGTGACTGAAAACCTAGTGCCTCCTGAACAACACATCATTGGACAACAGTATAAGATTATTGATGTCCATAACTCCACTAAGTTTCTTCCCTTAGCTATAATTCAGTTTAGTTGGGGTGGAGTTACTGGCCCTAAGCAGGTGGTGGTATCACCTAGCTTACCTGTAGACTGTCTCTTAGGTAATGACCTAGAGGCCTCAGGTTGGGCTGATGTAGAGTTTTATGCCCATGCAGCCATGCTGGGCATCCCTGAGGAATTGTTCCCTCTCATTTCAAGTGAAATGAAAAAGCAAAGGAGAGAAGGCCTGAAAACTCAGGATCCCTCTCCATCAACAGGTAAAAAGGGTATCACAGTATCCCCTAACCACCCTACCATTCAGGATACTATTCCTGTGGTGGGAGAAACCTCTCCTAGGGTGGCACCTGTTCCAAGGGAATCATCAGCTGGCAAAGCTGGACTCCCTGAGGTAGAAGTACCTCTCTGTGGGATAACTAACATTGGTGAGAAAAAGAGCACCATTTTAGTTAACATGGAGCATCCCTCCAACCCTCCCAGAGAAACTTTAGTGCAGAAACTCTGCACTGCCTCACAACACTTAGGACAGCATCCCTGCCCTAGTGTGGAGCTGATAGGACAGCATCCCTGCCCTGCTCCAACTCAAGAGAAACAGCATCCCTGTTCTCTCTTCCAGCCAGATGGACAAAGTTTTTGCCCAGCTATGGCTTTTCTGAGACAGCATCCCTGTCTGGCATTTCCATCACTACAAATAGGTTCAGTGGACAATTCCCACTGCTCTAAACTAAAACTTACTGATAGAAACTCTGAAAATACATCTTCACATTGTTGCTTAGCTAAAAAACTTCAAACAGGGTGGTTTACATCCCCACAGGGAAGTAACCATATAGTGGATGATAAAGGGAGTAACCAGTCTATTGCAGAGCTACTCTCTACTTATCACCACTTAGACAATAAAGTCTCAACTGGCCAAGGTTAGCCTTATTGTCCTTCGTTTGGGGGGGGGTTGTGTGAGAAGGTAGCCTCTTTCTAGCCTTGTTACCCCCACTTTTGGCCTGTTTGTGAGTGTATGTCAGGGTGTTTGTCACTGTTTTCACTGTCTCACTGGGATCCTGATAGCCAGGCCTCAGTGCTCATAGTGAAAACACTATGTTTTCAGTATGGTTGTTATGTGTCACTGGGATCCTGCTGGTCAGGACCCCAGTGCTCATAGGTTTGTGGCCTATATGTATGTGTCACTGGGACCCTGTCACACAGGGCCCCAGTGCTCATAGGTGTGCATGTATATGTTCCCTGTGTGGTGCCTAACTGTCTCACTGAGGCTCTGCTAACCAGAACCTCAGTGGTTATGCTCTCTCATTACTTTCAAATTGTCACTAACAGGCTAGTGACCATTTTTACCAATTTACATTGGCTTACTGGAACACCCTTATAATTCCCTAGTATATGGTACTGAGGTACCCAGGGTATTGGGGTTCCAGGAGATCCCTATGGGCTGCAGCATTTCTTGTGCCACCCATAGGGAGCTCTGACAATTCTTACACAGGCCTGCCACTGCAGCCTGAGTGAAATAACGTCCACGTTATTTCACAGCCATTTTACACTGCACTTAAGTAACTTATAAGTCACCTATATGTCTAACCTTTACCTGGTAAAGGTTGGGTGCAAAGTTACTTAGTGTGAGGGCACCCTGGCACTAGCCAAGGTGCCCCCACATTGTTCAGAGCCAATTCCCTGAACTCTGTGAGTGCGGGGACACCATTACACGCGTGCACTACATATAGGTCACTACCTATATGTAGCTTCACAATGGTAACTCCGAATATGGCCATGTAACATGTCTATGATCATGGAATTGCCCCCTCTATGCCATCCTAGCATAGTTGGCACAATCCCATGATCCCAGTGGTCTGTAGCACAGACCCTGGTACTGCCAAACTGCCCATCCTGGGGTTTCACTGCAGCTGCTGCTGCTGCCAACCCCTCAGACAGGCATCTGCCCTCCTGGGGTCCAGCCAGGCCTGGCCCAGGATGGCAGAACAAAGAACTTCCTCTGAGAGAGGGTGTGACACCCTCTCCCTTTGGAAAATGGTGTGAAGGCAGGGGAGGAGTAGCCTCCCCCAGCCTCTGGAAATGCTTTGTTGGGCACAGAGGTGCCCAATTCTGCATAAGCCAGTCTACACCGGTTCAGGGACCCCTTAGCCCCTGCTCTGGCGCGAAACTGGACAAAGGAAAGGGGAGTGACCACTCCCCTGACCTGCACCTCCCCTGGGAGGTGTCCAGAGCTCCTCCAGTGTGCTCCAGACCTCTGCCATCTTGGAAACAGAGGTGCTGCTGGCACACTGGACTGCTCTGAGTGGCCAGTGCCACCAGGTGACGTCAGAGACTCCTTGTGATAGGCTCCTTCAGGTGTTGGTAGCCTTTCCTCTCTCCTAGGTAGCCAAACCCTCTTTTCTGGCTATTTAGGGTCTCTGTCTCTGGGGAAACTTTAGATAACGAATGCACGAGCTCAGCCGAGTTCCTCTGCATCTCCCTCTTCACCTTCTGATAAGGAATCGACCGCTGACCGCGCTGGAAGCCTGCAAACCTGCAACATAGTAGCAAAGACGACTACTGCAACTCTGTAACGCTGATCCTGCCGCCTTCTCGACTGTTTTCCTGCTTGTGCATGCTGTGGGGGTAGTCTGCCTCCTCTCTGCACCAGAAGCTCCGAAGAAATCTCCCGTGGGTCGACGGAATCTTCCCCCTGCAACCGCAGGCACCAAAAAGCTGCATCTCCGGTCCCTTGGGTCTCCTCTCAGCACGACGAGCGAAGTCCCTCGAATCCAGCGACACTGTCCAAGTGACTCCCACAGTCCAGTGACTCTTCAGCCCGAGTTTGGTGGAGGTAAGTCCTTGCCTCACCTCGCTGGGCTGCATTGCTGGGAACCGCGACTTTGCAAGCTTCTCCGGCCCCTGTGCACTTCCGGCGGAAATCCTTCGTGCACAGCCAAGCCTGGGTCCACGGCACTCTAACCTGCATTGCACGACTTTCTAAGTTGGTCTCCGGCGACGTGGGACTCCTTTGTGCAACTTCGGCGAGCACCGTTTCACGCATCCTCGTAGTGCCTGTTTCTGGCACTTCTCCGGGTGCTACCTGCTTCATTGAGGGCTCTTTGTCTTGCTCGACGTCCCCTCTCTCTGCAGGTCCAATTTGCGACCTCCTGGTCCCTCCTGGGCCCCAGCAGCGTCCAAAAACGCCAAACGCACGATTTGCGTGTAGCAAGGCTTGTTGGCGTCCATCCGGCGGGAAAACACTTCTGCACGACTCTCCAAGGCGTGGGGGATCCATCCTCCAAAGGGGAAGTCTCTAGCCCTTGTCGTTCCTGCAGTATTCACAGTTCTTCAGCCTAGTAAGAGCTTCTTTGCACCAACCGCTGGCATTTCTTGGGCATCTGCCCATCTCCGAGCTGCTTGTGACTTTTGGACTTGGTCCCCTTGCTCCACAGGTACCTTCAGACAGGAATCCATCGTTGTTGCATTGCTGATTTGTGTTTTCCTTGCATTCTCCCTCTAACACGACTATTTTGTCCTTAGGGGAACTTTGGTGCACTTTGCACTCACTTTTCAGGGTCTTGGGGAGGGTTATTTTTCTAACTCTCACTATTTTCTAATAGTCCCAGCGACCCTCTACAAGGTCACATAGGTTTGGGGTCCATTCGTGGTTCGCATTCCACTTCTGGAGTATATGGTTTGTGTTGCCCCTATCCCTATGTTTCCCCATTGCATCCTATTGTAACTATACATTGTTTGCACTGTTTTCTAAGACTATACTGCATATTTTTGCTAGTGTGTATATATATCTTGTGTATATTTCCTATCCTCTTACTGAGGGTACACTCTAAGATACTTTGGCATATTGTCATAAAAATAAAGTACCTTTATTTTTAGTATAACTGTGTATTGTGTTTTCTTATGATATTGTGCATATGACACTAAGTGGTACTGTAGTAGCTTCACACGTCTCCTAGTTCAGCCTGAGCTGCTTTGCTAAGCTACCATTATCTATCAGCCTAAGCTGCTAGACACCCTATACACTAATAAGGGATAACTGGGCCTGGTGCAAGGTGCAAGTACCCCTTGGTACTCACTACAAGCCAGTCCAGCCTCCTACAACCGCCACCTGCATTGCCATCTGCACCGCCACATGCCCAGCTGGTGCCACTATATCTCTCATCAGCAGCATACCCAGTGGGCAGCCGTCCGGGGATGCAGGAGGCAGGACTGGACCCTCCTCCCACCACTTGAAGCACCAGCACTGGCACTACCAGCAGTTTGCCCCAAGATGGAGTCTGCCTCTGCCTCCATGGAGTATCATGCTACCTGTTCCCTGCACATCTCGTGCCTCAGACACCCAGGTGAGGGAATGGGAACTGCCACACACCAGGTGCAGCATCACTGGGCACAAGGCCCCCTCCAGAACCAGTGGAAATATGCATCCACTATCACTTTTCTTGGCAGGATGAACTAGACTGGGCACAGGGCCCCCTCCAGAACCAGTGGAGATATGCATCCACTATCCCTTTCCTTGGCAGGATGAAGCACACTGGGCACTAAGCCCCCTCCAGAACCAGTGGAACATGTTGTCCACTTGAGAGACTGTGGCTTTGCACTCCCCAGGACCAAGCAGTGGGCAGAGCACCCACTTGAGAGACCTGAGAGACTATGGCTTTGCACTCCCCAGGACCAAGCAGTGGGCAGAGCACCCACTTGAGAGACTGTGGTTCTGCACTCCCCAGGACCAAGCAGTGGGCAGAGCACCCACTTGAGAGACTTGAGAGACTGTGGCTTTGCAGTCCCCAGGAGCAAGCAGTGGGCAAACCACAACCTTGAGAGACTGTGGCTTTTCACTCCCTAGGATCAAGCAGTGGGCATGTTGCCCCCTCCAGGAGCAGTGGCGTAGTACCATCTTCTGGCTGAGGTGCCCTTCCCTCCCCTTCCCCCTGAGGTGCCTGTGTGTTTTCAACCTGATGCCCCTGCAGTGTTCTCTCCATTTTGAGGCAGGAGTCAAGTGTGGGCTTCGCCCATGTTTTTTTGCCCACTGGGCCACGGACATTTGCAAACTGACAGTGTACGGCCTTCTGTACATATTGTAAATATTTGTATATACTGTTGTTTACAATTGTTAGCTTTATCTGCATATTTCTAAATATCACTATTTGCACTCAATTCCTTTTGTCCTTGTGTTCTTCCAGGGAGTTACGGGGTGTAAATGTTATGTTGATGCATGTTTTTGTTTGTATGGTGTTGTGGGTGAGGGTGGGGGTGGGGGTGTTGTGTGTTGCGTGTGTGTGTCACTCTCTTTTTCCTCCCCTCAATCCCCTGTGTGCTAGGTGCAGTACTCAACGTGGTCGTCGCCGCCGCATTTTTTGATATTCCTGGTGTATTAGCAGATACACCAGCATCAGCAGGACTTGTAGTTCGGGCTCCATAGCGTTCTGGTTCTTTGTTGAGTGTCAAAAGGTGAGTGGTTCCCCTTCTGTGTACTGTTTCCGCCGTGCTTTTGATGGTGTTGGTACCACCCCGGAAAAGCTGGCGGATTGGTGGCTTGTGATAGGGTGGGCGGTACATTGTCTTCCACCTGTCTGTTGGCAGTTACCGCCGCGGTGTTTGTTGCTACCACCATGGTGGTCGGAGTGTTAAAGTGGCTGTCTGTGTTGGCGGTTTCCACCATGTCATGATCCCATTTTTTTTACCGCCAGCCTGTTGGCGGTATTACCGCCGCTTTATCACTGCCCGCCAGGGTTGTAATGAGGGCCTAAATCTCCTCTGGTGCTTCCAGTGATGTCTTATTATACCCCTACAAATAATTCTTATTTATTTTAAATTTCAGTCACCAGGGCTTGTGATGCCTAACTCTGAATTGTATTACTACGCGTCTCATTTACAGCACACTGCACAATCGATGGTTGAATAGGGGCCCTTGGGAGAAGTCTTTTGTGGCTTGAATAGTGGGGAAAGGTAAGCTCTTGGGGCTGATAGTGGCTGGCTCAGGAGCCCCACCCAGGGCCCTTTACATCATGCATCAGACGGTTGCTGTAAGGCAGAGAGTGGTCACTGTGATGATTAAGAAGGCTCCCTTCCATGGGGAACTGCCACTTGGGTGCTGAGCCTGTTCCGTTCACTTGGTGAAGCCCATGTCGTTTCAGGCTTGGCATGTGGGGGGGGCTGGGAGGGGATTTGTATCCAAATAACATGGTCATCTCTTTTGAAGATGCACAGATACAGTTTGGTCTGGGTCCTGGACAATTCCTGTATTATGCAGGTCTAATGGAGGTAGCAAAACAGATTTGGATGTCGTTTCCTAAGGCGCTGCCAGATTCTGCAGAGCTCTGCTGACCTTGGGCCCTGGGTATTACCTTGTCTGCTTGGTTTATAAGGTGTTGCAGGCAGAAGTGGTGCACAGGCAGTTACCAGTTTGATATACTTGGGAGGCGCCCGTGGAGACCCCATTGTTGAATGCAGACTGGGTTAGGATCGGTGCGTTATTGAAGTCTGTGCCTGAAATGTATGTTTAAGGTGATCTACTTCAATTTTTTTCATTGTCCATATATGACCCTGGTGAAAATGCATAGGTGTAGCTCGGAGCGGTCGTCTGCTTGCCCACAGTGTGGTTTTGGGAAGGCAGATTTTTTCCATTTGGCATGGGACTGTTCACTCGTGGGGGCTCACTAGTCGGCTGTGGTGGTTAGACTGCAACAGACTACTGCCTTGGTTTGTGAACTAGTTTCTCAGCATTGTTTGTTGGGGGACATTACCCAGTCCAAGAAGCGCAAGATGACATACTGCTCCTTACAGTTGGCCCTCATGTTGGCTAGGAGGAGGGTTGCCATTACCTGGATGGGAGTAAGTACCCCCATGATGGACCTGTGAGTCCAGGATGTATTGGAATGGTCATTGGCTGAGGAACAACAACTCCAGTGTCCATCAATGCATGCTAAACTTCAAACCAATCTGGAGGTTTGGAGGGAACTCTGCAACAGATTCTGCTGACAGCTAATCATCTCTGCCTGAAGGAGATGATCAGGAACACAATGGGTAGAAATGTTGATTAGGTGTAGCACCCTGTTTGATGTCCACCTTAATGCTTCTGTGATGTACTGCACTATTTTAGTGTTCGTGAATCTTGAGTGTATAAAACTGTATTGCTACAGTTATTTCATTGTGACCTATTGTCGACAATGCTAATAATTTATTGTAGTTGGCAAAATGATAAATAAAGATTTTAAAAAATCTCTCATTAGTCACTCTTTACATGACTTTCCCCACCCCTGGTCACCAGGATCCCATATGGGGCTGTAATGAGCATTTAAGTGTACAGAGGAAAGTTCTATCAGCACCACCATGTATTTTCACACAGGTTTCATTGAGGAGGTGTTTTCCACTTCACTCTCTGCCCCACCTCAAATTACTGTCCCCACCTCCTCCACTTCTATCCATTGCATTCTCCATCTCGCCTACATCTGCCTTGTTCTCTTTCCACCTCACCCTCCTATTCCCCTCACCTTCTCTTTCCCTCACTTGCACCAACCCCCTCAGTCTCCTCTCTCGCCCTGACCCTGCTCTGACCCCTCATTCTCCTCTCTTGTCTCCAGCCACCTCTCTCCACTTCATCCTACACTCTCTATCAAATCCTCCCTTCTCCACCTTATCCTCCTCTCGGCCTCCCTCTCTCCACAACACCTTCTTCTCTGCCTCACCGTCCTCTCTGTCTCATCCTTCCCTCTCTGCCTCAGCCTCGCACCCTCTTTTTTACCCCTTACTGTGCTCTCTACCCTCAACCATCTGTTTTTTTCTTCTCTTCCTCTCACCCACCTCCGTGCCTCTACCCTGCACCTTCCTCTCTCTGCTCATCCTCCTTACCCTACATTTTCAAAATCATCGGCCAATCTATCTAATCTATCTCCCCTTGGGTATCTCACCCTCATTATTCTGCCTCACTCTCTTCTGTCTTCACCTCCCCTTTCTTCACTGGTATCTCTTTCTCTACCCTCAACCGCTCTTCTAGCTGCCTCTTCCTCCCCATCCACTTTCTCTTTTCATGTCGCCCTTTGTTTCTGGGCCTGTCACATCCTCTCTTGTGTCTCAACCTGCCTATCATCACAATAAGTGACATCACTAAAGTTCATGATAAAAGCATGATCAAAATGACCTCCACGGAGCCTGGGCCAGCAGTTTGCCATGGATGCCATCCTAGGCCACAAATTGCATACAATATACCAGAGCCACATATCATGGATGGCCCTAATGTTAATAATTACCTTAGCATGTCAAGGCCAGCAAATTGTCATGGCTGTCCCCCTCATATAACATTACAAAAGAGGTCCAGCTAAAAGAACTACCACAGGATGGACAGGAAAAAGGATTTTCCTGTTAGAAAACCCCCCACCCACCAGGGTTACCCCTCAGTGGCATGCTTCATCATTCAGTTTCTTCCCATTCCGCTATGGAGCGGGGTTTACTACGATCTACAGGATACGTGGGAGCACTGATGTAATCTCATCAGTGTGAAACACAGGAGGGATAGTAGTGGTGGGGTCTTGGGTGAGTTAAAATACCTGTCTCCTGGTAATTCCAATGATTTAATAAATCTCTTGGGGGCAGTATGGTTGAAAAGGGGCTGCTGAAGTGGGGGATGTAATGTTGTAAAGGCTATAAGGAGACAGACCTAGCACCCCAAACTCCTTCTCCCTCTTTGTTTTTGTATGACCCCCTCATATGCCACAGTCATCCTCCCTCACGACTATAATTACCTCCAATGTGCTCGTGCCAACATTTTGTCATGGGTACTCCCATGCTATAATTTACTCTAGTATGCCAACTCCATCATTTTTCCACAGGTGCCCTATATGCCCAGAATTACATCTAGTATAACAGTAGCTGGATTTAAAAATTATTATGAGAACTACCTCTAATACCAATTACCTCCTGTATGCCAGTATCAGTATTTTACCATTATGCCAAGAAGTACGTAATGCCTGCCAGTATTTTGTCACTGGTGCCTGCCATGTTAAGGGTTGCCAGTATCATTATTTTTGTACTGGTGCCTCCATAAGTCAAGAACTATATTCAATATGCCAGGGCAAACAGCAGACTCACAAGCATAATACGAGTTCCTCACTTGCACCCAATTCCATTAATTCACTCACTCACTCTCTGTCATTCATTTTCACTCACTTGCACTGACTCATTCTTTCATTCACTCTTTTCCACTCATTCTTACTCCAGCTAAATCTTTTTCTCACTCACTCATTCTTGCTCTCACTCATTCTCACTAACGATTCTCAACAACTGTAACGGTCCATCACACTCATTCATTCTTACTCACAGTCACTCTTATTCTCACTCAGTCTCACTCAGTCACAATATGGTATTATTCACTATTAGTGTAATATAAATTGGTAGAGAACAAGAAGAGTGGAGCCTCAACCAAGACCCCTAAGGACGAGCTGCCCCTGTGTTCTGGGCACTGTTTCTGTCACCTCTGAGGGCAGGGGTTGCAAAGGCAGTGCCAGGGGTAGCAAGAGGCAAGGCAGGGGTCACAACTGCAACTCCTGGCAACCCCTAAATGATGTTCAGAAGAGGAGGAGAGCGGCTGAGAGACAGGAGGGTAAGTGGAAGGAGAGCCGGGGGAGGCTGAGGCAGAACAAGGAGTCTGTGGAAGAGGGGCTTGTGGAGGGAGAAAGGGGGGTGAAGTGGAAATAGGAAGGAGAAGGGGAGAAAGACATAACAGAGGCAGAAATACTAGAGCAGGCAGGGAGTAAACATGGAGATGGAGGAGTCGGTGAGGGAAAAAGAGAGGTGACCGCCCAGGTGGAGAGAGGGTTATGGTCATGTGACATGACCAACTGGGAAAGGGTAAAAGGTCATATGATATATGTGATGTAGGGTAAAAGGTCCTATGATATCTGTGGTGTCCGTAAGGTGAAAGGACGAGTCATGTTATTTTTTGCGACCACTGGCATTTCGGTGAGCCGACTTCCAGACCTTCTCTCCATCTGCCAATCCCCTTGCTGCCTCCCTGTCCTCTTTGTCTCTCAGTCTCTCCCTCCTCTCTCATCACCACCCCTTAATCCATCACTGTCAGGAGTGTAGCTACCATTGGTGTAGCAGGTGCAATGCACTGGGGCCCAAAGGTGGGAGGGGACCAGCCTGCCCTCCACCAGCTGATGTTTTTTCAGAGGCTGCCTGTTCTGTTTTTAAAAAAAAAATTCAGACCAGAGGCTTTGCTGCGTTGGTTTTTCAGGTGGGCAGGCTGCAGAGGGAGTAGAGGGCAAAGGAAAAATAAAGAAAAGCGATAAAAGGGATGAAAGAAATGGAGAAGGTGAAAGAACAGGGAGGTAGGCAGAAACAGGTAACAAAGAGGGCACTTTGTGAGAGCAACAGTGGTACAGGGGGAGCCCGGCCAATTCTCCCAGACCGTAGCAGGGACACGGTCATTGCAGCCCAGATCAAGTTTTCAACAGTGGCTGTAAACCCCTAAGGTAATCCCTGTCAGCGATACAGCCTGAGTCCTTGTTATGTGATCTTATGTTGATATGTATTGCACACTTACCACCTGAGAGGGCATCCAGGTACCTGAGCAGTTGTGTAGGTGCGTGGTCCCCAAGGTGCAAATATGAAGAGCCAGGTCTCCAGCTTCTTGTGGAACTCAAGAAGTGAGGAGGAGGTTCTGATGTGTTGAGGGATTTAATTCCATGTCTTGGGTGCGATATTGGAGAATGAGCGCACTCCGGTTTTGCTTTTGCAGATGCGGGGACTGTTTGGGAGCGACAGTGAGGCTGAGAGTGGGTGTTTGCAGCGGCAGCTCGTCCGCTGTGGCGGAGGAGTGTCACCCCCGCAAGCAGCAACCGCTGCAAATCCTTCAACAACAAGAGCATAATAAACAAAGTTTATTATACTTTCATTGTTAAAGGTGCGGGCATTGAGGATGAGGGGGGCGAGGGGAGTGTACTGTGCACTCCCCTCAGTGCGCATGTGTGTTTGGCCGGCCATCTGGGGCCGGCCAAACACACCTGTGCACTGTGCTCTCTCTAGCCCGGCACTGTGCTGCCAGGCTGGAGAGAGCAGGCACAGGCTCCCAGTCTGCCTGGGAGTGCCCTCGCTGGGCGCTCCCAGCCAACCCTAATGCTGCTCTGAGCAGTGCCAGGATTGGCCCCAGGGCAAGCTGGGAGCCTGTGCTGCCTGCTAAGGAGAATGAGGAGCGGCGGCGTTGTGCGCAGGTAAGTTTTGTTTTCCTTTATATTTTCATATTATTAATATTCCCCTGCAGGCCGCCCCCTGAAACCTCTGCGAGCCGTGACTTGGTGTTTGGTGCATTAGTGAAAGTATGCGTACCTGTCCAGATATTCTGCACCTGTTTGGTGAAGGGTTTTGTATGTGTGTGTGAGTGTAGGAAAGTACCATCTTGCCTGGCATGTTACCCCCATTTTCACTGTATGTATGTATGTTTTAGCCCCTGTGTCACAGGGATCCTGCTAGGCAGGACCCCAATGCTCATAGAATGTACCCTGTATGTGTTCCCTGTGTGGTGCCTAACTGTATCAATGAGGCTCTGCTAACCAGAACCTCAGTGTTTATGCTCTCTCTGCTTTCTAAATTTGTCACTGCAGGCTAGTAACTAAATTTACCAATTCTCATTGGCACACTGCTACACCCATATAACTCCCTTGTATATGGTATTGAGGTACCCAGGGTATTGGGGTTCCAGAAGATCCCTATGGGCTGCAGCATTTCTTTTGCCACACATAGGGAGCTCAGACAATTCTTACACAGGCCTGCCACTGCAGCCTGAGTGAAATAACGTCCACGTTATTTCACAGCCATTTTTCACTGCACATAAGTAACTTATAAGTCCCCTCTATGTCTAACCTTCACCTGGTGAAGGTTGGGTGCCAAGTTACTTAGTGTGTGGGCACCCTGGCACTAGCCAAGCTGCCCCCACATTCTTCAGGGCAAATTCCCCGGACTTTGTGAGTGCGGGGACACCATTACACGCGTGCACTATACATAGGTAACTACCTATGTATGGCGTCACAATGGTAACTCCGAACATGGCCATGTAACATGTCTAAGATCATGGAATTGTCACCCCAATACCATTCTGGTATTGAGGGGACAATTCCATGATCCCCCGGGTCTCTAGCACAGAACCCAGGTACTGCCAAACTGCCTTTCCGGGGTTTCCACTGCAGCTGCTGCCAACCCCTCAGACAGGATTCTGCCCTCCTGGGGTCTGGGCAGCCGCGGCCCAGGAAGGCAGAACAAAGGATTTCCTCTGAGAGAGGGTGTTACACCCTCTCCCTTTGGAAATAGGTGTGAAGGGCTGGGGAGGAGTAGCCTCCCCCAGCCTCTGGAAATGCTTTGATGGGCACAGATGGTGCCCATCTCTGCATAAGCCAGTCTACACCGGTTCAGGGATCCCCCAGCCCTGCTCTGGCACAAAACTGGACAAAGGAAAGGGGAGTGACCACTCCCCTGACCAGTACCTCCCAGGGGAGGTGCCCAGAGCTCCTCCAGTGTGTCCCAGACCTCTGCCATCTTGGAAACAGAGGTGTTGGGAGCACACTGGAGTGCTCTGAGTGGCCAGTGCCAGCAGCTGACGTCAGAGACCCCCTCTGATAGGCTCTTACCATTCTTGGTAGCCAATCCTCCTTTCTTGGTAGCCAAACCTCCTTTTCTGGCTATCTAGGGTCTCTCCTCTGGGGAATTCTTCAGATAACGAATGCAAGAGCTCACCAGAGTTCCTCTGCATCTCCCTCTTTGACTTCTACCAAGGATCGACCGCTGACTGCTCCAGGACGCCTGCAAAACCGCAACAAAGTGGCAAGACGACTACCAGCAACATTGTAGCTGCCGGCATTCTCGACTGTTTCCTGGTGGTGCATGCTCTGGTGGTCATCTGCCTTCACCCTGCACTGGAAGCCAAGAAGAAATCTCCCGTGGATCAACGGAATCTTCCCCCTGCTAACGCAGGCACCAAAAGACTGCATCGGCGGTCCTCTGGGTCCCCTGTCAAACTGACGAGCGTGGTCCCTGGAACACAGAAACTCTATCCAAGTGAATCCCACAGTCCAGTGATCCTTCAGTCCAAGTTTGGTGGAGGGAAGTCCTTGCCTCCCCACGCTAGACTGCAAACTTGTGT
Source organism: Pleurodeles waltl (assembly GCF_031143425.1). NCBI lineage: Eukaryota > Metazoa > Chordata > Amphibia > Caudata > Salamandridae > Pleurodeles > Pleurodeles waltl. The sequence goes on from NC_090436.1 coordinate 33,118,881, forward strand.
ACTGCGTGATTTGCAGCTGCCCCGGCTCCTGTGCACCCTTCCAGGATTTCCTTCGTGCACAGCCTAGCCTGGGTCCCCAGCACTCCGTCCTGCAGTGCTCAACCCGTTGAGTTGGCCTCCGACGTCGTGAGACCCTCCTTTGTGACTCTGAGCCAGCTCCAGTTCACAAATCTTCTAAGTGCCTGCTCCGGTACTTTTGCGGGTGTTGCCTTCTTCTGTGGGGGTTCTCTGAGTTGCTGAGCGCCCCCTCTGTCTCCTCCTCCAAGCGGCGACATCCTGGTCCTTCCTGGTCCCCAGCAGCACCCAAAATTCTCTACTGCGACCCTTGCAGCTAGCAAGGCTTGTTTGTGGTATTTCTGCGTGGGAATACTTCTGCAACCTTCAGCACGACTTGGGACATCTTCCTTCCAAAGGAGAAGTTCCTAGTCCTCTTCGTTGTTGCAGAATCCTAAGCTTCTTCCATCCAGAGGCAGCTTCATTGCACCTTCATCAGGAGTTTCCTGGGCTCCTGCCCCCCCTGGACACTATCGCAACTCTTGGACTTAGTCCCCTTGCCTTGCAGGTCCTCAGGTCCAGGAATCCATCTTCATGGCTTTGCTGGTGATTGTTGTTCTTGCAGAATCCCCCTATCACGACTATTGTGTCCTTTTGGGGTAGTAGGTGTACTTTACTCCTACTTTTCAGGGTCTTGGGGTGGGGTATCTTGGACACCCTGACTGTTTTCTTACAGTCCCAGCGATCCTCAACAAGCTCCCATGGGTCTGGTGTCCATTTGTAATTCGCATTCCACTTTTGGAGTATATGGTTTGTGTTGCCCCTAGACCTATGTTCACCTAATGCAAGGTACCCACTATAAGCCAGGCCAGCCTCCTACAGTGAGATGTTCGAATCAGCTGTGCTTGGGAATGGGGAGCCAGTGAAGCTTCCTGAGGTGGGTGTAGTGTGGTGTGTGAGGTCAAGTATGAGCCTTGCTGGGCTGTTCTGGATGGTCTGGAATCTGTGTAGGAGTTGTTTAGAGATTCCAGGGAAGAGAGTGTTGCCATAGTCCAGCCTGCTGGTGAAGAGTGCTTGTGTGACAGTCCATCTAGTGTTCTGAGGCAAACATTTGAAAATCTTTAACAGCTGCAAACATGTTTTCATCCTCCGCAAGACTAGATTGCTTCACTGAGGCCGGTGGGCCTTTTGACCCAGTAAATAATGTGGTGAACCATATATTGGCAATTTACATCAGCATCACAATCAACAATTTAGACACCACAACCAATGTGGCCATGGAAGAAAAACTCCAATCAATAAAAGTTCAAAGCTCCATTTTCATAACCACGAAACCAAAGTCAAATAAATAGTGTGCAAAATCATATTATTATAAAGATAAATGAAGACCATTGGCTGACCAAATCTCCTAAACAAATTTAATCTGTTAAGCATCAACACCATCAAACATTTGAGAAGAATAACACATATTGATAATGTAAGTACTTGAGCATCAGAAACACAATTTAAATCAGTCTGAGAATACATTAATCAAATTGAAATATACAGAATTATCATCAGGAATTTCGGAGATAGGTTCTCCCTACAGCTTCCAAATTAGGACATGCATGTGTGGGAGCATGTTAACACATGCGGACAAAATCAAACGCATCAGACAAAACTCATTTGGAAAATCATCTATCTCGGGCTATATTCTAACTAAGAATAATAAGTGTCAGCATGCTAACTTCTAACAAAACAGGTCAAGGGGAAAATAACATTGCATTAGACTATACCTCTCTTTAGGACAGCAGGCAATTCAGTTTGCATCGTCAAAACACGTCAGTACATCCATTAGAAACGGCGTCAGGGGAAAGTGCAGAGCACAATGTACACCTGGAAATCAGAAAGTCAGTGGGACAAGTTAACAGTATAAAATTCAGAAAGGGACTCCTCCTAAACTTACTTAGTCAGTTAAACGAGTCTACATTACACAAAGGGGGCAATGTCCAAGTAGAATCTTAGCACAAATCAAATCAGGAACATCCAAGCGCTTTCCCAGGAATTGTCGAGAGACATCTCTCCTTTCCATGAGTCTCCGGTAATATAACAATTTTGTGTATCACTTGTTGCAAATCACATTGCTTCTCATGGCTCCATCTATCTTCCTCCCTTCCCATGAGAAAAGTTGCATTGAACAATGGCACTACTTTACATTCAGTCTGCTGTTCCCTGCAGTAACTATCCCAAATTGTTGCAAACAAACTTACACATAATATAATAGAATTCTTTCCTATTCGTGAGAAACAACCTAATGAAAAAATTCATGTTAGAAAAAAAGAAATGATTCAAGTTCATGAAATTTCAAATACGAAAACTTCAGGCCTGGTTATGCTAATACAAACATATATTGCATTAATATCATTAATGAAACAGACAATTTGCAAAGTCATACATTTAGTATTAATAATACATCACCGTCCTAAATAAGCAAGAGTATTTTATTAATAACTGCAATCTTTGTTAATGTATCACATTAAGTATGACAGATATGTGTGTTTATTTTTCTGCACATATCTAACTCTATATTAAACATTATAAATGAAATCATTTCTCTACTAGTACTCTAAAATGTATTATACCTCAATATTGTATTAACTCACGTTAGCATGTTGTCAGTTCTGGTAGGCACAATGTCTGCCACTTTCTAAACAGGGACACTTTCAAAATGTATGTCAGTGTAACTCTTCTAAGTTAGGCTTTAGATCACGAATATATATGTCGTCAAATGCTGACGTCTGGTGCACAAAAGGCATTACCAAAATGTGTGCTCCAACACAGCATGCGAAGGATGTGGAAGCAGGAGGTGCACACTGCACTGACTTGAGCCGTCATGTTGAGTCTATCATCTAGGATCATCCATAGATTTCTTTTGTGGTTTGTGATTGTAGGTGTTGGTCCTAGCTGTTGGCCACCTGGTGGAGTCCCATGGGGAGAACTTGTTGCCGAAGACCAGTACTTCCGTCTTGTCGTAGCTGAGCTTCTGGCAGTTGGTTTGCATCAAGTCTGCTACCATAGTCATGCAGCTGGGGAAGTTGGTTCTCGTGGTAGTTGTCTTGTCCATCACGAGAGGATGAGTGGAGCATCATCGACGTAGGAGATGACGGTGATGTCTTTTGATTGGTCGATGTTGGTGAGTGGACAGGGCTGAGGGTGGGGCGGAGAGAGAATCCCTGTGGGACTCCACATATCAGTTTCTTGGTCTCTAATGTGAAGGGGGTGCAGTCTGACCATTTGGGTTGTTCCTGAGAAGAATGAACAGATCCATCTGAGAGCAGATCCTTGTATGCCATTCTTGTGGAATTTTCTGATACGCATGGTTTGGCAGACAGGAGAGGTCGAGCAGGATGAAAGATGCTGTTTCTTCTCGGTTTGAATGTCATTGATGGCCACAATGAGTGCTGTTTCAGTGCTGTAGTCCTTTCTGAATTCTGAATGGGTGCTGTCTAAAAGAAGGTGGAGTTCGAGGTGGGTTGTGTGTTTCTTGTTGATGGCCTTCTCAACCACTTTGGCTGAATAAGGGAGCAGGGAGATTGGTCATAAGTTGCTCAGTTGATTCAGGTCGCTACAGGCTTCTTGAAAAGGATGTTGAGTTCTGCAATTTTCCTTTGATCCGGGCAAGTGGCAGATGTGATGGAGGTGTTCATGATGTGCATCAGGGTGGTGCTGATTGGTGATTTTCCCATCTGTGTTACAGCTGCCACTAAGTAGTGTTGTGAAAAGACTCCTTTTACAGTAACAAGACCGCTGGAATAGGGTGGCAGCAACACCAAGCACAGGGAACTGAGTCTGATCCTGGGCCAGGTGGCAATTGTCAGCCTAACCCTTCCAACCAGCTAGCAAAACTCCTCACTCAGATATGTCTCTCGCAAGCAAAGCCAAACAGAAGCAGGAATAGGTTCAATACGTTTTATTGCATCAACTGCATTATACGTAAAAAAAGGGATGTATTGCGATTATAAGGATGGTAAAACACAATAAAAGCAAGGTAGTGACAAGGAACGTGAAACACAAGGAAAGTCCCACCATACTGTCACAGTAATGATTCTAAAATCCCTACCTACACTACTAACATTCAATACAAGAGCATGGCAATGCAAGCCTAAATCTGCCCATCAAGCCCCCCAGAAGGATCCCATCCCCATAACTGCATAGGTAGGTAAAGAAGAGTTCTGTTGGTCCATTTAGAGTCCTCCCGAATGGAGGCCGAAAGACGTCAGATCTCAGTAGAAGCTGCAAGAACAAAGTTAAACATGCAATGGCTAGGAGCTGGAATCCCCTCTAACGTAGAGGGGGCACTGAGGTGTTTTATAATAAAGCATCAGATGTTCTGAGAAACTGCCCTGACGTGGCAACATGTATGTTTCTGTGGATAGTTGGGGGGACATAATGTACGCTTTGTGCCATCAATAACTAATAGCTTATCATAGACAGCCTTGAAAAAAGCACAGAGTGACTGTGTTGTGCAAGAAAAAGAATAACAGAATTCTGCACGAAAGGGCAGCTGATAATAAAAACAGCTCCATTAAACAAGGCTTTGCTAAAATAATAAAATGAATAAAAATGGCATGTATCTAGATGAAAGGGCACAAGCTGCAGGGCTAAGCTAAATAGGGCTAAAATAATGTGCTTGTATACCAGCTAAGGCAGCCTGACAACAGTAGGTCCTGGAAATGGGAAGGAGTGTAGGGTGATGTTATGTCACTTCCTGTGCTGATGAATGATGGGAAATGAAGTCCTCTAGGTTGGCTTCTTCTTTTACAGGCAGGAGTGGTGGGTAAACCAATAATACCATTTCCTGTCCAGATGAATGAATGGAAATTCAGGCCCTCATTACGAGCCTGGCGGTCTTCGACCGCCAGGCCCGCGGTACGCGGGAGCACCGCCGACAGCCTGGCGGTGCCCCGCAGGGCATTCTGACCGCGGCGCTTTGGCCGCGGTCAGAAGAGGGAAACTGGCGGTCTCCCGCCAGTTTCCCGCTGCCCCATTGAATCCTCCAAGGCCTGATTCAGGGAATGTTTATCCTCCTACAAAGGTTTTCTATAGGTCTTCTTCAAGCTTTATTAGGACATTCAGTAATTGCCTCAATGTACGTAGAGCCCTAGTCAGCTCCAGTTTGGCAGCCAATGTGGACGCGGAGACCATGAGTTTTTTTTCAGTAGCCAAAGAGCGTTGCAATCCTAATTGGCCTTGGACGGCTGGTTGATCAGTGCTTAACTCAGCTGGTGGTTTCAGGTGTTTGGCACCAGCACTTAATTGCCAACCCAGGGACTTATGACAGCTGCCACACGGTGGCACTATTTGTGAATTAAAGATGAGCAGAACAACAGTTGTTTATTGATTCAATATACATTAAAATAACTTCCTGCTACCCAAGCCTTTCTTAAAGCATAGGGGGCCTCAAACAGTCTGAACTGTTACACGTGTAGGAGTGTGATGGTTGGTAGTTGTGTAAAGTACTGTCACTGGAAGTGCTGACAGTGGCAATGTGTGGTGCAAGCTGTGTGGCCTCTTGATGAGGGCCCTGGCACTTATGTTTTTACAAATTAAGCACTGTGGTTGATGAGTAAGAGTCTAGAAGAGCGGCCACAAACAATTCCCAATTTTCAATCAGAGTTATGATGTGATTATACATACCTCATCGGATCTGTGTCACAATATTTTCTATTGACTCAATTGTGTTCTCTTTCCACCTTAGTTTCTTGAGATTAGTTGATTCCAGGATGCCTGGTAAGTTTTTTAAAGGCTCTTGGGTGGCATAGTTGGTAATAGGTACGGTGACTTGTGGTTGATGATCACTTTCCAGTTTGTCTTCAATCTGGAAGGCTTTTATTAAGGTGAATAGGCACAAGGATCTTATAGTAAAATCAATTGTAGAGTATGATGTTGTTGAATGGTAAGTCCATGCCAGGTGCCTGGTGGTCCTGCAGAACATCAGATTCATATTAAAATTGCCACTTACTAAATTGTTGAATTTAGGCTGATCAAGGAGCTTATTTGTAAGGAGACTGTTCAGGATATGTGGGCGTTCTTCCTCTGACCTGGTATCTAGATGGATGTATAAAACGATAAGTAAGTTACTACCATGTATACGTACCATGTCCATGATCACACACCCACACCCTGCATGCACCCTCTGCACATACCAGACATATAGGAGATCCCCTCACCACAACCTACTTGTCACCTTATGGAAGCCACCAGCAGAACAGAGTAAACTTTACACCTCCTGGTGATCAACACTATGGGCCTCATTATGAGCCTGCGGTCCCACCACAGGACCGCCAAACTCACAGACAGGACGCCACCACCATAGCGGTGATGTTCCCCGAGCATATTACAGTGTTCCCGTCGGACTGACTGGCGGGAACATTGTAATATGCATTCCCACTGGGCTGACTGGTTGGAACAGTGTTAGGATATTAATCTCTGCTCCAGCACCCCTGGAATTCATACCGTGTGCAAAGCACTGACCATGGCATGGACAGTATAGGGGCAACCATGTGGCCCCCGGCACTGACTTTCTACCAGTATTTTCATGGCAGGGTCCCCGACATGAAAAGGCAGACGGAAAGAGGGGTTGTAATCAGCCAGACGGCGCTGTGTCAGCGCCGCCCTGGCTGGTTACAGGCCCGACGGCCATCATGCCATCGGGAAGCATGTTTCTGGTGGGGATCATGGTCCCCTGGCGGGTCCGCCCACCAGGCTTGTAATTGTGTGGTCGGACCAGCAAAGTTGCGGCGGTCCAACCATCAATGCCACACTTGTTATGGTGGCACCATTCACGTAGCAGACTCCATCAACAGGCTCAGTCTTGACACACACACCTCATAACTGTAAATGAACAGCACTAATGTCTACACACATCCTGGATAGCCTCATCCCCAAATACTACATCTTTCAACACAATGACTGAGAACACAAACTGAGAGCAAGAAAGGCAGTCATGCACAAGTCTTCCTGGCCATATACACTCAAGATCACTTAAACCGATTGTATGTCAGAATATAGTGGGCATTAAGATCATCCTGCTAGAACATAAACCAGATACAAGCCAGAGCTCTTGGCTCTAACAAATGCTTGTTAGCAGTATCAACCAAATGTGTAGTAGACTGATCTTGTTGTCAATAATTAGAATTGAAGATGTTTAAATTCTGAAAATATTGGACTTTGTATTAAACATTACTAATGTCTGTGGAAAGAGGTAGTGCTCTTCAGGGTGTGTCAATCACTCATGTTCTCTCCTTCACACCACTTTCCTATTGAGCTTCCTACTGAGAGTCATTTATGCCATTCTTCTCTTCACATCTTTCTAAAATCCTCCAGCTGTGTATCTCACGCCATCCCCTTCCTCTATCCTTTTTCACTCTTTCATTTTGCATACACTTTTTTGTGTTGTCTCTTCACCACACATTCACACTGTAAACAAACCATTTTTTGTTCCTTTGGAACAGTTAGGAATTTGACAACTGCATATGTCCTGCACACACATTCATAAAAAGTAGTGGCTACACTTGTCACCCATGTGAACATTACTCTGTGCCTTGTGCAGAGAGGCCAAGGATTGAATGAGCATGTAGTTTGAATACTTTTAAGAAGTTACTGAGAGGCACTATGAAAAGCTTGTTCCGGCTTCAGCCAGGATTCTGGAGCTCTTTCTCGTGCCCAGTCATGCAAACTCACCCACAACCTGATCTCAACCAGACATCTATGGGGGGGCCTCCATTCATATTGTGTATTGTATGAGAGTAACATGTTGCATGGAAAAAAACTACAGAAGGACAACATGAACATGTGAAATGTAATTTCCCATCAGCAGAGGAAGTGACACAAATGGATCTCCCATCATCCACCTGCACAGGAAGTGACCCCTCTATTTCCCATCATCCATATGGACAGGAAGTGGCATACCTAGCTTTCCTGCCAAAACCATCTTTAAAAGAAGAAACCAAGCAAGCAAACTTCATTTCCCATCACCACAGGAAGTGACATCACTGATCTCCCATCATCCACCTGCACAGGCCGTAGCATCACTGAGGACCTCATTATGACTCCCGCCGGGCGCGGTCACCGCGCGCCCGGCGGGAGCCGCCAAAATACCGTACCGCGGTCGCAAGACCGCGGCGGTGGCGGCCACCCGCCAGCCCAGGGGAAAACGACCTTCCCACGAGGACGCCGGCTCGTAATCGAGCCGGCGGAGTGGGAAGGTGCGACGGGTGCAGTGGCACTCGTCGCGTATTTCACTGTCTGCTAAGCAGACAGTGAAATACAAGCGGGCCCTCTTACGGGGGCCCCTGCAGTGCCCATGCCATTGGCATGGGCACTGCAGGGGCCCCCAGGGGCCCCGCGACACCCCCTACCGCCATCCTGTTCCTGGTGGGCGAACCGCCAGGAACAGGATGGCGGTAGGGGGTGTCAGAATGCCCTGCGGGGCACCGCCAGGCTGTCGGCGGTGCTCCCGCGTACCGCGGGCCTGGCGATCGAAGACCGCCAGGCTCGTAATGAGGGCCTGAATTTCCATTCATTCATCTGGACAGGAAATGGTATTATTGGTTTACCCACCACTCCTGCCTGTAAAAGAAGAAGCCAACCTAGAGGACTTCATTTCCCATCATTCATCAGCACAGGAAGTGACATAACATCACCCTACACTCCTTCCCATTTCCAGGACCTACTGTTGTCAGGCTGCCTTAGCTGGTATACAAGCACATTATTTTAGCCCTATTTAGCTTAGCCCTGCAGCTTGTGCCCTTTCATCTAGATACATGCCATTTTTATTCATTTTATTATTTTAGCAAAGCCTTGTTTAATGGAGCTGTTTTTATTATCAGCTGCCCTTTCGTGCAGAATTCTGTTATTCTTTTTCTTGCACAACACAGTCACTCTGTGCTTTTTTCAAGGCTGTCTATGATAAGCTATTAGTTATTGATGGCACAAAGCGTACATTATGTCCCCCCAACTATACACAGAAACATACATGTTGCCACGTCAGGGCAGTTTCTCAGAACATCTGATGCTTTATTATAAAACACCTCAGTGCCCCCTCTACGTTAGAGGGGATTCCAGCTCCTAGCCATTGCATGTTTAACTTTGTTCTTGCAGCTTCTACTGAGATCTGACGTCTTTCGGCCTCCATTCGGGAGGACTCTAAATGGACCAACAGAACTCTACCTACCTATGCAGTTATGGGGATGGGATCCTTCTGGGGGGCTTGATGGGCAGATTTAGGCTTGCATTGCCATGCTCTTGTATTGAATGTTAGTAGTGTAGGTAGGGATTTTAGAATCATTACTGTGACAGTATGGTGGGACTTTCCTTGTGTTTCACGTTCCTTGTCACTACCTTGCTTTTATTGTGTTTTACCATCCTTATAATCGCAATACATCCCTTTTTTTACGTATAATGCAGTTGATGCAATAAAACGTATTGAACCTATTCCTGCTTCTGTTTGGCTTTGCTTGCGTGAGACATATCTGAGTGAGGAGTTTTGCTAGCTGGTTTGAAGGGTTAGGCTGACAATTGCCACCTGGCCCAGGATCAGACTCAGTTCCCTGTGCTTGGTGTTGCTGCCACCCTATTCCAGCGGTCTTGTTACTGTAAAAGGAGTCTTTTCACAACACTACTTAGTGGCAGCTGTAACACAGATGGGAAAATCACCAATCAGCACCACCCTGATGCACATCATGAACACCTCCATCACATCTGCCACTTGCCCGGATCAAATGAAAATTGCAGAACTCAACATCCTTTTCAAGAAGCCTGTAGCGACCTGAATCAACTGAGCAACTTATGACCAATCTCCCTGCTCCCTTATTCAGCCAAAGTGGTTGAGAAGGCCATCAACAAGAAACACACAACCCACCTCGAACTCCACCTTCTTTTAGACAGCACCCATTCAGAATTCAGAAAGGACTACAGCACTGAAACAGCACTCATTGTGGCCATCAATGACATTCAAACCGAGAAGAAACAGCATCTTTCATCCTGCTCGACCTCTCCTGTCTGCCAAACCATGCGTATCAGAAAATTCCACAAGAATGGCATACAAGGATCTGCTCTCAGATGGATCTGTTCATTCTTCTCAGGAACAACCCAAATGGTCAGACTGCACACCCTTCACATTAGAGACCAAGAAACTGATATGTGGAGTCCCACAGGGATTCTCTCTCCGCCCCACCCTCAGCCCTGTCCACTCACCAACATCGACCAATCAAAAGACATCACCGTCATCTCCTACGTCGATGATGCTCCACTCATCCTCTCGTGATGGACAAGACAACTACCACGAGAACCAACTTCCCCAGCTGCATGACTATGGTAGCAGACTTGATGCAAACCAACTGCCAGAAGCTCAGCTACGACAAGACGGAAGTACTGGTCTTCGGCAACAAGTTCTCCCCATGGGACTCCACCAGGTGGCCAACAGCTAGGACCAACACCTACAATCACAAACCACAAAAGAAATCTATGGATGATCCTAGATGATAGACTCAACATGACGGCTCAAGTCAGTGCAGTGTGCACCTCCTGCTTCCACATCCTTCGCATTCTGTGTTGGAGCACACATTTTGGTAATGCCTTTTGTGCACCAGACGTCAGCATTTGACGACATATATATTCGTGATCTAAAGCCTAACTTAGAAGAGTTACACTGACATACATTTTGAAAGTGTCCCTGTTTAGAAAGTGGCAGACATTGTGCCTACCAGAACTGACAACATGCTAACGTGAGTTAATACAATATTGAGGTATAATACATTTTAGAGTACTAGTAGAGAAATGATTTCATTTATAATGTTTAATATAGAGTTAGATATGTGCAGAAAAATAAACACACATATCTGTCATACTTAATGTGATACATTAACAAAGATTGCAGTTATTAATAAAATACTCTTGCTTATTTAGGACGGTGATGTATTATTAATACTAAATGTATGACTTTGCAAATTGTCTGTTTCATTAATGATATTAATGCAATATATGTTTGTATTAGCATAACCAGGCCTGAAGTTTTCGTATTTGAAATTTCATGAACTTGAATCATTTCTTTTTTTCTAACATGAATTTTTTCATTAGGTTGTTTCTCACGAATAGGAAAGAATTCTATTATATTATGTGTAAGTTTGTTTGCAACAATTTGGGATAGTTACTGCAGGGAACAGCAGACTGAATGTAAAGTAGTGCCATTGTTCAATGCAACTTTTCTCATGGGAAGGGAGGAAGATAGATGGAGCCATGAGAAGCAATGTGATTTGCAACAAGTGATACACAAAATTGTTATATTACCGGAGACTCATGGAAAGGAGAGATGTCTCTCGACAATTCCTGGGAAAGCACTTGGATGTTCCTGATTTGATTTCTGCTAAGATTCTACTTGGACATTGCCCCCTTTGTGTAATGTAGACTCGTTTAACTGACTAAGTAAGTTTAGGAGGAGTCCCTTTCTGAATTTTATACTGTTAACTTGTCCCACTGACTTTCTGATTTCCAGGTGTACATTGTGCTCTGCACTTTCCCCTGACGCCGTTTCTAATGGATGTACTGACGTGTTTTGACGATGCAAACTGAATTGCCTGCTGTCCTAAAGAGAGGTATAGTCTAATGCAATGTTATTTTCCCCTTGACCTGTTTTGTTAGAAGTTAGCATGCTGACACTTATTATTCTTAGTTAGAATATAGCCCGAGATAGATGATTTTCCAAATGAGTTTTGTCTGATGCGTTTGATTTTGTCCGCATGTGTTAACATGCTCCCACACATGCATGTCCTAATTTGGAAGCTGTAGGGAGAACCTATCTCCGAAATTCCTGATGATAATTCTGTATATTTCAATTTGATTAATGTATTCTCAGACTGATTTAAATTGTGTTTCTGATGCTCAAGTACTTACATTATCAATATGTGTTATTCTTCTCAAATGTTTGATGGTGTTGATGCTTAGCAGATTAAATTTGTTTAGGAGATTTGGTCAGCCAATGGTCTTCATTTATCTTTATAATAATATGATTTTGCACACTATTTATTTGACTTTGGTTTCGTGGTTATGAAAATGGAGCTTTGAACTTTTATTGATTGGAGTTTTTCTTCCATGGCCACATTGGTTGTGGTGTCTAAATTGTTGATTGTGATGCTGATGTAAATTGCCAATATATGGTTCACCACATTATTTACTGGGTCAAAAGGCCCACCGGCCTCAGTGAAGCAATCTAGTCTTGCGGAGGATGAAAACATGTTTGCAGCTGTTAAAGATTTTCAAATGTTTGCCTCAGAACACTAGATGGACTGTCACACAAGCACTCTTCACCAGCAGGCTGGACTATGGCAACACTCTCTTCCCTGGAATCTCTAAACAACTCCTACACAGATTCCAGACCATCCAGAACAGCCCAGCAAGGCTCATACTTGACCTCACACACCACACTACACCCACCTCAGGAAGCTTCACTGGCTCTCCATTCCCAAGCACAGCTGATTCGAACATCTCACTGTAGGAGGCTGGCCTGGCTTATAGTGGGTACCTTGCATTAGGTGAACATAGGTCTAGGGGCAACACAAACCATATACTCCAAAAGTGGAATGCGAATTACAAATGGACACCAGACCCATGGGAGCTTGTTGAGGATCGCTGGGACTGTAAGAAAACAGTCAGGGTGTCCAAGATACCCCACCCCAAGACCCTGAAAAGTAGGAGTAAAGTACACCTACTACCCCAAAAGGACACAATAGTCGTGATAGGGGGATTCTGCAAGAACAACAATCACCAGCAAAGCCATGAAGATGGATTCCTGGACCTGAGGACCTGCAAGGCAAGGGGACTAAGTCCAAGAGTTGCGATAGTGTCCAGGGGGGGCAGGAGCCCAGGAAACTCCTGATGAAGGTGCAATGAAGCTGCCTCTGGATGGAAGAAGCTTAGGATTCTGCAACAACGAAGAGGACTAGGAACTTCTCCTTTGGAAGGAAGATGTCCCAAGTCGTGCTGAAGGTTGCAGAAGTATTCCCACGCAGAAATACCACAAACAAGCCTTGCTAGCTGCAAGGGTCGCAGTAGAGAATTTTGGGTGCTGCTGGGGACCAGGAAGGACCAGGATGTCGCCGCTTGGAGGAGGAGACAGAGGGGGCGCTCAGCAACTCAGAGAACCCCCACAGAAGAAGGCAACACCCGCAAAAGTACCGGAGCAGGCACTTAGAAGATTTGTGAACTGGAGCTGGCTCAGAGTCACAAAGGAGGGTCTCACGACGTCGGAGGCCAACTCAACGGGTTGAGCACTGCAGGACGGAGTGCTGGGGACCCAGGCTAGGCTGTGCACGAAGGAAATCCTGGAAGGGTGCACAGGAGCCGGGGCAGCTGCAAATCACGCAGTACACAAGTTTGCAGTCTAGCGTGGGGAGGCAAGGACTTCCCTCCACCAAACTTGGACTGAAGGATCACTGGACTGTGGGATTCACTTGGATAGAGTTTCTGTGTTCCAGGGACCACGCTCGTCAGTTTGACAGGGGACCCAGAGGACCGCCGATGCAGTCTTTTGGTGCCTGCGTTAGCAGGGGGAAGATTCCGTTGATCCACGGGAGATTTCTTCTTGGCTTCCAGTGCAGGGTGAAGGCAGATGACCACCAGAGCATGCACCACCAGGAAACAGTCGAGAATGCCGGCAGCTACAATGTTGCTGGTAGTCGTCTTGCCACTTTGTTGCGGTTTTGCAGGCGTCCTGGAGCAGTCAGCGGTCGATCCTTGGTAGAAGTCAAAGAGGGAGATGCAGAGGAACTCTGGTGAGCTCTTGCATTCGTTATCTGAAGAATTCCCCAGAGGAGAGACCCTAGATAGCCAGAAAAGGAGGTTTGGCTACCAAGAAAGGAGGATTGGCTACCAAGAATGGTAAGAGCCTATCAGAGGGGGTCTCTGACGTCAGCTGCTGGCACTGGCCACTCAGAGCACTCCAGTGTGCTCCCAACACCTCTGTTTCCAAGATGGCAGAGGTCTGGGACACACTGGAGGAGCTCTGGGCACCTCCCCTGGGAGGTACTGGTCAGGGGAGTGGTCACTCCCCTTTCCTTTGTCCAGTTTTGTGCCAGAGCAGGGCTGGGGGATCCCTGAACCGGTGTAGACTGGCTTATGCAGAGATGGGCACCATCTGTGCCCATCAAAGCATTTCCAGAGGCTGGGGGAGGCTACTCCTCCCCAGCCCTTCACACCTATTTCCAAAGGGAGAGGGTGTAACACCCTCTCTCAGAGGAAATCCTTTGTTCTGCCTTCCTGGGCCGCGGCTGCCCAGACCCCAGGAGGGCAGAATCCTGTCTGAGGGGTTGGCAGCAGCTGCAGTGGAAACCCCGGAAAGGCAGTTTGGCAGTACCTGGGTTCTGTGCTAGAGACCCGGGGGATCATGGAATTGTCCCCTCAATACCAGAATGGTATTGGGGTGACAATTCCATGATCTTAGACATGTTACATGGCCATGTTCGGAGTTACCATTGTGACGCCATACATAGGTAGTGACCTATGTATAGTGCACGCGTGTAATGGTGTCCCCGCACTCACAAAGTCCGGGGAATTTGCCCTGAAGAATGTGGGGGCAGCTTGGCTAGTGCCAGGGTGCCCACACACTAAGTAACTTGGCACCCAACCTTCACCAGGTGAAGGTTAGACATAGAGGGGACTTATAAGTTACTTATGTGCAGTGAAAAATGGCTGTGAAATAACGTGGACGTTATTTCACTCAGGCTGCAGTGGCAGGCCTGTGTAAGAATTGTCTGAGCTCCCTATGGGTGGCAAAAGAAATGCTGCAGCCCATAGGGATCTCCTGGAACCCCAATACCCTGGGTACCTCAATACCATATACAAGGGAGTTATATGGGTGTAGCAGTGTGCCAATGAGAATTGGTAAATTTAGTTACTAGCCTGCAGTGACAAATTTAGAAAGCAGAGAGAGCATAAACACTGAGGTTCTGGTTAGCAGAGCCTCAGTGATACAGTTAGGCACCACACAGGGAACACATACAGGGTACATTCTATGAGCATTGGGGTCCTGCCTAGCAGGATCCCTGTGACACAGGGGCTAAAACATACATACATACAGTGAAAATGGGGGTAACATGCCAGGCAAGATGGTACTTTCCTACACTCACACACACATACAAAACCCTTCACCAAACAGGTGCAGAATATCTGGACAGGTACGCATACTTTCACTAATGCACCAAACACCAAGTCACGGCTCGCAGGGGTTTCAGGGGGCGGCCTGCAGGGGAATATTAATAATATGAAAATATAAAGGAAAACAAAACTTACCTGCGCACAACGCCGCCGCTCCTCATTCTCCTTAGCAGGCAGCACAGGCTCCCAGCTTGCCCTGGGGCCAATCCTGGCACTGCTCAGAGCAGCATTAGGGTTGGCTGGGAGCGCCCAGCGAGGGCACTCCCAGGCAGACTGGGAGCCTGTGCCTGCTCTCTCCAGCCTGGCAGCACAGTGCCGGGCTAGAGAGAGCACAGTGCACAGGTGTGTTTGGCCGGCCCCAGATGGCCGGCCAAACACACATGCGCACTGAGGGGAGTGCACAGTACACTCCCCTCGCCCCCCTCATCCTCAATGCCCGCACCTTTAACAATGAAAGTATAATAAACTTTGTTTATTATGCTCTTGTTGTTGAAGGATTTGCAGCGGTTGCTGCTTGCGGGGGTGACACTCCTCCGCCACAGCGGACGAGCTGCCGCTGCAAACACCCACTCTCAGCCTCACTGTCCCTCCCAAACAGTCCCCGCATCTGCAAAAGCAAAACCGGAGTGCGCTCATTCTCCAATATCGCACCCAAGACATGGAATTAAATCCCTCAACACATCAGAACCTCCTCCTCACTTCTTGAGTTCCACAAGAAGCTGGAGACCTGGCTCTTCATATTTGCACCTTGGGGACCACGCACCTACACAACTGCTCAGGTACCTGGATGCCCTCTCAGGTGGTAAGTGTGCAATACATATCAACATAAGATCACATAACAAGGACTCAGGCTGCATCGCTGACAGGGATTACCTTAGGGGTTTACAGCCACTGTTGAAAACTTGATCTGGGCTGCAATGACCGTGTCCCTGCTACGGTCTGGGAGAATTGGCCGGGCTCCCCCTGTACCACTGTTGCTCTCACAAAGTGCCCTCTTTGTTACCTGTTTCTGCCTACCTCCCTGTTCTTTCACCTTCTCCATTTCTTTCATCCCTTTTCTCGCTTTTCTTTATTTTTCCTTTGCCCTCTACTCCCTCTGCAGCCTGCCCACCTGAAAAACCAACGCAGCAAAGCCTCTGGTCTGAATTTTTTTTTTAAAAACAGAACAGGCAGCCTCTGAAAAAACATCAGCTGGTGGAGGGCAGGCTGGTCCCCTCCCACCTTTGGGCCCCAGTGCATTGCACCTGCTACACCAATGGTAGCTACACTCCTGACAGTGATGGATTAAGGGGTGGTGATGAGAGAGGAGGGAGAGACTGAGAGACAAAGAGGACAGGGAGGCAGCAAGGGGATTGGCAGATGGAGAGAAGGTCTGGAAGTCGGCTCACCGAAATGCCAGTGGTCGCAAAAAATAACATGACTCGTCCTTTCACCTTACGGACACCACAGATATCATAGGACCTTTTACCCTACATCACATATATCATATGACCTTTTACCCTTTCCCAGTTGGTCATGTCACATGACCATAACCCTCTCTCCACCTGGGCGGTCACCTCTCTTTTTCCCTCACCGACTCCTCCATCTCCATGTTTACTCCCTGCCTGCTCTAGTATTTCTGCCTCTGTTATGTCTTTCTCCCCTTCTCCTTCCTATTTCCACTTCACCCCCCTTTCTCCCTCCACAAGCCCCTCTTCCACAGACTCCTTGTTCTGCCTCAGCCTCCCCCGGCTCTCCTTCCACTTACCCTCCTGTCTCTCAGCCGCTCTCCTCCTCTTCTGAACATCATTTAGGGGTTGCCAGGAGTTGCAGTTGTGACCCCTGCCTTGCCTCTTGCTACCCCTGGCACTGCCTTTGCAACCCCTGCCCTCAGAGGTGACAGAAACAGTGCCCAGAACACAGGGGCAGCTCGTCCTTAGGGGTCTTGGTTGAGGCTCCACTCTTCTTGTTCTCTACCAATTTATATTACACTAATAGTGAATAATACCATATTGTGACTGAGTGAGACTGAGTGAGAATAAGAGTGACTGTGAGTAAGAATGAATGAGTGTGATGGACCGTTACAGTTGTTGAGAATCGTTAGTGAGAATGAGTGAGAGCAAGAATGAGTGAGTGAGAAAAAGATTTAGCTGGAGTAAGAATGAGTGGAAAAGAGTGAATGAAAGAATGAGTCAGTGCAAGTGAGTGAAAATGAATGACAGAGAGTGAGTGAGTGAATTAATGGAATTGGGTGCAAGTGAGGAACTCGTATTATGCTTGTGAGTCTGCTGTTTGCCCTGGCATATTGAATATAGTTCTTGACTTATGGAGGCACCAGTACAAAAATAATGATACTGGCAACCCTTAACATGGCAGGCACCTGTGACAAAATACTGGCAGGCATTACGTACTTCTTGGCATAATGGTAAAATACTGATACTGGCATACAGGAGGTAATTGGTATTAGAGGTAGTTCTCATAATAATTTTAAAATCCAGCTACTGTTATACTAGATGTAATTCTGGGCATATAGGGCACCTGTGGAAAAATGATGGAGTTGGCATACTAGAGTAAATTATAGCATGGGAGTACCCATGACAAAATGTTGGCACGAGCACATTGGAGGTAATTATAGTCGTGAGGGAGGATGACTGTGGCATATGAGGGGGTCATACAAAAACAAAGAGGGAGAAGGAGTTTGGGGTGCTAGGTCTGTCATCCTTATAGCCTATATAACATTACATCCCCCACTTCCGCAGCCCCTTTTTAATCATACCGCCTCCAAGAGATCTATGAAATCATTGGAATTACTAGGAGACAGGTATTTTTAACTCACCCAAGACCCTACCACTCCTATCCCTCCGGTGATTCACATTGACAAGACTACATCAGTGCTCCCACACATCCCGTAGGTCGTAGCACGCCCCGCTCCATACCGGAACGGGAAGAAACTCAATGATGAAGCATTCCACCGAGGGGTAACCCTGGTGGGTGAGAGTTTTTCTAACAGGAAAATCCTTTTTCCTGTCCATCCTGTGTTAGTTCTTTTAGCTGGACCTCTTTTGTAATGTTATATGAGGGGGACAGCCATGACAATTTGCTGGCCCTGACATACTAAGGTAATTACTAACATTGGGGTCATCCATGGTATGTGGCTCTGGTATATTGTATGCAATTTGTGGCCTAGGATGGCATCCATGGCAAAATGCTGGCCCTGGCTCCGTGGAGGTCATTTTGATCATGCTTTTATCATGAACTTTAGTGATGTCACTTATTGTGATGATAGGCAGGTGGAGACACAAGAGAGGATGTGACAGGCACAGAAACAAAGGGCGACGTGGAAAGAGAAAGTGGATGGGGATGAAGAGGCAGCCAGAAGAGCGGTTGAGGGTAGAGAAAGAGATGCCAGTGAAGAAAGGGGAGGTGAAGACAGAAGAGAGTGAGGCAGAATAATGAGAGTGAGATACCCAAGGGGAGATAGATTAGATAGACTAGCGAATGATATTGAAAATGTAGGGTAAGAAGGATGAGCAGAGAGAGGAAGGTGCAGGGTAGAGGCAAGTAGGTGTGTGAGGTGGTGAGAGGAAGAGAAGACAAACACAGATGGTTGAGGGTAGAGAGCACAGTAAGGAGTAAAAAAGAGGGCGCGAGGCTGAGGCAGAGAGGGAAGGATGAGACAGAGAGGACAGTGAGGCAGAGAAGAAGGTGTTGTGGAGAGAGGGAGGCCGAGAGGAGGATAAGGTGGAGAAGGGAGGATTTGATAGAGAGTGTAGGATGAAGTGGAGAGAGGTGGCTGGAGACAAGAGAGGAGAATGAGGGGTCAGAGCAGGGTCAGGGCGAGAGAGGAGACTGAGGGGGTTGGTGCAAGTGAGGGAAAGAGAAGGTGAGGGGAATAGGGTGAGGTGGAAAGAGAACAAGGCAGATGTAGGTGAGATGGAGATTGCAATGGATAGAAGTGGATGAGGTGAGGATAGTAATCTGAGGTGGGGCAGAGAGTGAAGTGGAAAACACCTCCTCAATGAAACCTGTGTGAACACCTCCTTAATGGAACCTGTGTGAACACCTCCTCATTGAAACCTGTGTTCACACCTCCTCAATGAAACCTGTGTGAAAAAACATGGTGGTGCTGAAAGAACTTCCCTTTGCACACTTGAATGCTTATTACAGCCCCATATAGGATCCTGGTGACCAGGGGTGGGGAAAGCTATGTAAGGAGTGACTGATGAGTGAGTTTTTTAAATCTTTATTTATCATTTGGCCAACTACAATAAATTATTAGCATTGTCAAAAATAGGTCACACTGAAATAACTGTAGCAATACAGTTTTATACACTCCAGATTCACGAACACTAAAATAGTGCAGTACTTCACAGAAGCATTAAGGTGGACATCAAACAGAGTGCTACACCTAATCAACATTTCTATCCATTGTGTTCCTGATCATCTCCATTAGGCAGAGACGATTAGCTGTCAGCAGAAATCTGTTGCAGAGTTCCCCCCAAACCTCCAGATTGGTTTGTAGTTTAGCATGCATTCATGTTCATCAGAGTTGCTGTTCCTCAGCCAATGACCATTCCAATACATCCTAGACTCACAGGTCCATCATGGGGGCCCTTACTCCCATCCTGGTAATGGCAACCCTCCTCCTAGCCAACATGAGGGCCAACTGTAAGGAGCAGTAGGCCATCTTGTGCTTGTTGGACTGGGTAACATCCCCCAACAAACAATGCTGAGAAACTAGTTCAAAAACCAAGGCAGTGGTCTGTTGCAGTCTAACCACCACAGCCGACCAGCGAGCCCCCACGTGCGAACAGTCCCATGCCAAATGGAAAAAATCTGCCTTCCCAAAACCACACTGTGGGCACGCAGATGACCGCTCCGAGCTACACCTATGCAATTTTACCAGGGTCATATACGTACAATGCAAAAGATTGAAGTAGATCACCTTAAACATACATTTCAGACACAGACTTCAATAACGCACAGATCCTAACCCAGTCCACATTCGACAATGGGTTCTCCACGGCCTCCTCCCACGCGTATCAAAATTGTAACTGCCTGTGCACCACTTCTGCCTGCAACACCTTATACACCAAGCAGACAAGGTAATACCCAGGGCCCAAGGTCAGCAGAGCTCTGCAGAATCTGGCAGCGCCTTAGGAAACGACATACACATCTGTTTGGCTACCTCCATTAGACCTGCATAAATCAGAAATTGTCCAGGACCCAGACCAAACTGTGTCTGTGCAACTTCAAAAGAGACAACCATGTTATTTGGATACAAATCCCCTCCCAGCCTCCCAAATGCCAAGCCTGAAACGACATGGGCTTCTCCAACTCACAGAACAGGCTCAGCACCCAAAGTTGCAGTTCCCCATGGAAGGGAGCCTTCTTAGTCATCACAGTGACCACTCTACAGTGGCGGTCTGATGCATAATGTAGGGGGCCCTGCCGGGACTCCTGATCCAGCCACTATCAGCCCCAAGAGCTTACCTTCCCCCACTATTTCAGCCACAAAAGACTTCTCCCAAGGGCCCCTATTCAACCATCGATTGCGTAGTGTGCTGTAGATGAGACGCGTAGTAATACAACTCAGGGTTAGGCACCACAAGCCCTGGTGACTGAAATTTAAAATGAATAAGAATCATTTGTTGGGGTATAATAAGACATCACAGGAAGCACCAGAGGAGATTTAACCTGCACAGATGTTTTGTGCAACAAAGATCTAGTAAGATGAGCACTGATCTAACGTTTGATCAAGAATCTGGTACAAATCGTTTGAAGCAAGAAGAGCTTCTTCAGTCCCAGCTTCATCATGCCCAACGAGAGTATTACCTTTGACAAGGAGGAGATTTGGTGCTAGACTTCTTTTTGAAGAACTGTAGAGGGGCAAGGGGACAAGAGAGAGATTTGAAGTTGCTCTGAAGTTTAAGGTCTGCTGAAGGTTGTTTCGGGAGCGCAGGAGCTGTGATGTCGAGAGCTGTTGTGTGGACATCAGGAGGACAGGCGCTTCACAGGCAGGGTCGGATTGGTTTATAAGTTACCTAGAGCAGAAAGCAGCCTGACAATGTAGATGCTTCCCAAATAGTGCATACAGTTAATTAACCAAACCGAAACAGTGCATTTTGGTAAATGGACAGTTTATTCCACAACATGCAGGCAGCCGACACGTGTTTCATCTTTGACGACTTTCTCAAGGCTGCAAAACACATAACAAAGGAAAAAGTATATATGCATAATTATAGTATGATACAACTGCGATAGCACACCTATAGCAAGTGTATACGAATGGTGTGCATAAATGCTACCAAACAAATCACCCCCTAATTAAACAGGTGATCACAAAAGTGAACCATAGAGAATTGAGAAAGTGAGAAACATAAATTAGCCAAACCGTGCCATGAATTGAGCACCCAGAGGAAAAAATTATTAACAAGAAAGAGCACCTGTGCTATCAAGGGTAACTGGTGTTAGAAATAGCAAAGAGAGAAACCAAAGGATATTATTACCTCACAAAGGTAGTGATGATGTCCAATGTCATGAAACATGCAGTTGTCAAGGAAGGAGGTAAGTAGCAAGTTTGCAACCAAAATGGCCGCCTCTTGAAGTCAAGGTAAGTCAACAGAATGTCTAAGATAAATCAAAGCAAATTAATGGACACAGAGAAGAGAGAAGAATATCCGATGCCGAGCAATGAATGAACGGTGTAAATAAGGAAAACACGCACAACCGCAGAAATATGGCATTCCTGAAAAAAGAACCGACCAGGACAGTGCTAGATGACACTGTCAATCAGAACCAAGTCATAGGGAGGCATTAATGATGTCTCCAATGCCTACTGCAAAAAGCACTCCTACAATATTCCCAAATCTTTTAAAAAAGGGGCAAAAGTCATACATATATTATTAAAAAGGAGGAAATGGAAGCCAAGCCTACACATAAGATCCAAGCCCCATAGTCACTAAGGGCCACATGTACAAAGCTTTTTTCTGGTCGCAAACAGCTTGATTTGCAGAATCACAAGGGCCCTTTGTGATGAAAAAAAAGCATTTTGCGATGTACAGACCCTTTTTTGCGATTTGGTCATCTATTTACTGAATCGCAAAAATGGTTTGCGAGTCGCAATTAGGAATTGCGAGTCTCAGTGCGCTGTAGGATTGTTTTGTTACTGTGAATGCGGTCACAAAACAATCGCAATTAGCACCAATTTCAAATTGGTGCTAACCCATTCGCAAAGGGGAAGTTGTCCCATCCATTTGCGAGCGGGAAGGGGTCCCCATGGGACCCCTTTCCCTTTGTGAATGGTAGACAAAATATTTTTTCAGAGCAGGCAGTGGTCCCACAGACCACAGCTTGCTCTGAAAAAATGAAGAGAAAACTTTTCACTTTTGTTTTTGAAATGCATCTTGATTTCATTTACGGAAAACGGGCTGCATTTAAAAAAAACAGCTTTATTTGAAAACAGTCACAGACATGGTGGTCTGCTGTCCCCAGCAGGCCACCATCCCTGTGAGTGCGGCCAGTCCCAATGGGGTCGCAAATTGCGACCTACCTTATGAATATTAATGAGGTAGGTCATTTGGTACCCCATTGGGAATTGCAAACACTGTGAAGTACACTGCTATACATATGGGTTTGTGGCTCGCAAATTGCAACTCACAAAAGTCTGGGTCGTACATCTGGCCCCAAGTGCTCATAGCAAAACGGTACAATAAACGTATACGGTACCTGAAAACTGCTGAAAAAAATTGAGATAAGCTTGGAAAGTGTCAGGAAGAACTGTGATAAGTCCCCCAAAGATCTGTCAAGACATAAATATAATGCGTCAAGATAGTACAATAAAAACACAAAAGCATGCGGCGGAAAACGCAACAGAGTATTACCTGCCGTCAGTTCCAAACGTGGTTAAAAGGAACTTTTCTATAGTTGGTAAGGTGGGCGATGGGCCAGTTTCTGAGTAGCAGCTGTGGGTCGCTTTGTGGCCAGCTTTCTGCGCTGCTCAGATGCCACCAGTGGCCCAGTGGAGCTGGAGGTGAATGGGCCTCTGTTACCCCCGTACCCTCTCAGCAATAGGGCAGAATGTGTCATACCCTGTCTCTCGCTGGGCCGGTCCATTGACATAAAAACCTGACTTGAGACGGCTGAGGGTGCTTTAATATATGCAGATTACAGTAGCGGCTCACGGGCCGCGGAAGAGGCGGGCGGGGCGGTGCGGGAGGTGGGAAAAGAATCAACATTTTTTTTTTTTTTTTAAATCACTCACCTCCTCCGCTGCTTCTCTGTCCCTCAATGCTCCTCGCTGCAGGCACAGGCTCCAAGCCTGCCCTGCGCCAATTCTGACGCTGCTCAGAGCAACATCAGGATTGGCTGGGAGCACCCAGCCAGGGCGCTCCCAGGCAGACTGGGAGCCTGTGCAGACTCTCTCCAGCCAAACACACATGCGCTGTGAAGGGGGAGTGCTGAGCACTCCCCCTCAGTGCACGTCACCCCCGTGGCTCCGCCCCTTTCAGAGAAAAAGATAATAAACATAGTTTATTATCGTTTTATCTAAAAGGTTTTGCAGCTGTCGCTTTGGGGGAGGTAAAGCTCCTCTGCCCAAATGGAGGAGCCGACACTGGCAGATTGAGCAGGCAAGGTTATGGGGCCTGAGCAGAAGTGACCTCACTGGTATTCAGGTGTGGTTCACGATTGTCAACTAATCCATGCACAAGGATTGCTGGCAACTTTTGCATTTTTTCATTTTACTCAGTGAAATTAAGAAAACAAAAGTTATGAGTCAATATGTGCTTGAGAGATATCCCCGTTTGTTAATGTGCCCGCTGCAGGATCACAGGGATGACTCCTCCTCTGGAGGTGGAGTGTAACCCCCCTGGCTAAGAGCCAGCACCTGTATTTTTTTATTTTACAGCTGCTGGTTCAGATGGCAGCATGTGTGGGGAGGGGCGGGGCTGGGCCACAGGAGGGGGTAGAGGGGAGGAGGTGTGGAGTCTGTGCACTAAGTGTACATGTGTGTTTGTCCGGCTGTTTCAGACTGGCCAAACACACCTGCGCACTTAGGTTTCTCCAACCCGCCTATGTTACAGGGCTGAGTTGGAGAAAATACACAGGCTCCAGTGAGCTGTCTGAGCGTCAGACCAAGCCGCTCAGATCAATCCTAGCTCTGCTCTCATGATAGGTTTAGCATGAGAGCAGCATCAGGATTGCTGGATAACGTGTGCTGGTGTCTCAGTGAATGCTGGGAAAACAGAAAAGAAGCGAAGAGGAGGGAGTCATCGGTGTCAGGAATGAGTATGTTTGTTTGTTATTATTATTTATTTGTTCCGTCCACGTCCCCCCCACCCTCCCTTGAGTATTGCAATGGCGGGCACTGCATGATCATCATCAGAAGGTCAAAGGTTCAGTTCAGCCCCCCATAATGCCATGGTTATAATAAATGTTAAATGCACTCACAGGCTCCAAGTGCTGTGTTCAGGCAATGGATAGTCTGAGGCTTTTTGGGAACACTTTTTTACTGGGATTTTGATACTGCATCTGAAGGGTTAAAAGGAGCATTAATTACTGCTTCGCCTCTGATTATAGATTTCCTAATTTATTTGTTTCATCATTTTCTGCTCATCTTGTAATGGCGAAGTGGGAATTCCATCTGGATGCAATAATAGGACATTCACAACAAGCTAACCAGATCCTGGTCAGGCACAGGAATATATGTCACGTGTTTTGAAACCACGTCCTGAATTACATGGACAATGCTTCTTGGAAATAATTCAGTTTCGTTTCTTTGTCCATGCCTCTTTTAAAGAACCCCGCCGTAGTCCTTCTTTTCATACTACTTAAAACACTCAAGCAGTGTTTTGCGAAAAGACGCAAACTGCACATGGGGGCCACTTTTTTTGGGGTGCCCCGGCCTTTTTCGATCCCAGTCCAAAGCTGTGCATAGGGACAGGCTTTAATCGAAATGTCAAGAGAAAAGGTTGCATTCTAACTTAAGCATATTCTGAGACCTCTCAAGGTCCCAAGGTCACTAGACCTAACAAGAGGTTCGAGCATCATCAGCATAAGGGTGGGGGCCACACAACAGCCCCTGGCACTCTGAACTCAGGAGACACCCCTCCCTCTCCACCTTTCTTAACACTGCCCAGGAGAGCACAGGCCACCCCCACTTTCAGGATCAGCTATGACTTACTGCCACTAATACCCTTCAGGCGAGTGAGATACCACAGGGGGGACGGAGTGCAACAAACTAAAAGTTTGCACCATGCTTCCCAACATTCCTATCACCTGGCCTTGATCACTGAGCTTAACTTCAGAAAAAGCAGAACATGTTTATTGTCCACATTCAGGTTGGTTTAAAATTGTATCAGGAAGGTCTTAAGCCCTAAACACCACTAGGATTGTGCCTCCACTGATCTTAGTCAGTGTGTCCAATACCTTTAAGAGGAGCAGATGTGACTTCTTCACCATGTCCATACCAGGATGGCCAGAGGGCAGCAAGTGCTTTGCAAAGAATACATGCATCGTCTCCATTACCAATTCATCCATGAGGGTGATTGGGTTCCCCAACACATGAATGCCAGCTGTTTTCCAGTATTTCCCTCTTAATGTCCAGGGCTACGATTACCCTTGACTTGCATGTGGACTTTGAACGTGGCCTGTTCGTCAAGCCCCTCTCAGCCAGGTCCATCCTATGCTCCATCAGCTGCATCTTCTACATCCAGTGCGTTTGAGAGAACTGTACCCCCTGTCTTGGTCTACGTACAATCCATTCAGATTCTATTGCTGTAGTGGATTCATCACATTCCATTTTCTTGAGGATATTCTCCAAAAAGGCTATCATCTCATTCTGGCCTGCTTCCAGATTTCAAATTCTGACCTCATCATTATCCTCCACGTTTCCCCTGTCCTGTAGTTTGATTGTAGCTGAAAAAAAAACTCTTTCTATTTGCTGATTTGTCTCTGGGATTGTCAAGCTCTTGGGCTCCTATGCTGCTCTTACACAGCAGCAGAACACAAAGGGGCTCATTTACAAGCCCCTGGCGCCACTGGAGCGTCACTTTCAGAGTTGTGCCCTTTTCCATATTTACAAGGCGGTGCTAAGCCACTTTGCATGGCTTGTATATATGGGCTGCTCCAATGCAGTTTTCTGCGGCAGAGGAATGTGCAATGGGTGTTGCTGTGGGCGTTTCCACGCAACACTCATTGATTTTGACACTTCCCCAGGGGTGGCGTTAGCATGGAGCAACAAGGAGAAATATTTTTATTTTTATTTCTCCTCATTTTTTCTTTTTCTGTGTGTTCTGCATTCTGCAGCACACATAGAAGTAACAAATCGCCATTAGTGATTGTTTATGTGCAGAAATGGTCATCTGCCTGCACATAAACAATCATTCCCTGAAGTGCAGGCACCCTTGCACTACTTTTAGTGCCGGCACTAGGAACACACAGGAGTGCGCCGCATTGTTGTAAATACAGCACATCCCTGCATTTTTTAAATGGCGGAGTACAGCGCTGCCAAATTTGTCACAGCTCCGAGCTCCGACATTTTCTTGTAAAGGAGGCCCTAAGAGTCTGAAGGGTGTGCCACCCCCCATTAAGGACTACTTCCCCACACACCTCCCTATCCAGGAATAGCAAGGGCTGTGCTGGCACTTGTTCGCCAACACCATCCTGCTCAGGATGGAGCCACCATCACACCCTCAAGTTTTCCTGCACCATGTCCCTTCTAGGAATCCCGCTCCGCAAGCACTTCTCACTGGTTAGATGTTGCCATCAGAGGATCAAATTGCTGGCAGTCATCTTGTTTATCACCACTATTGCAAATCCCAAGAACCTCATTCCATTCCCGATTTAAACTACCACAGCCTCCAAGACAAGACCTTCTAGATCTGGAGTTTACTACACAAATGCAGATCATCAGCTAAACACAAGCTAAAAAATGCAGATGTGATGAAAAGCACACAACTAGATCTACTCTTTCTCACTGAAATATTGCTCAACTCCTCTCCACAGCCCAATCTAGACCTCCTCATCCCTCCAGTTTATAGGAAATATTGTGAACTGGCTCTCCCATCTCCTTTCTTTGATCTGCCCACCCTTTAATACTCTTAAAACTTCTTATTACCAAAACAACCACCACTGAATAACCCTAACTTCCAAGGGCTTGAGTCAGAAACTTCATCAAGGTCAAACCAGCTATCCTAGAAAACAGGGCTGCCACACAACTGCATATGATCCCAGATGATCCCAATCCAAACTCTCCATTATCCTCAATAAATACAGCCACTGGAGAGACAGCAGACGAGATGGTCCCTCTAAAATTAAAGACATAGGATGAAGCAAAGCAAGTTGTTGGCTCTTTAAAGAACTCTTTATAGAAAGGAAACTCCTCAGATCAACAGAGAGCATAAACATCTCTAGAAACCAAATCTAATTACATTACACACCAAACACAAAGAATATAAAAATAAAGTAATGGAAGCCAAAGCTAACTGCAGCAGATCAGAAATCGAAGCTTCCAAAAATAGACAAAGAAAATTGTTTGATGTTGTCAACAATCTAACCAGTCCAGGAACTGCCCCAGCAATCCCTAACACCAAAGAAGACTGAAAACAAATCGTCAAATATTTTGACAACAAAATTAAGATGTTTGAGCTGTCTCTTGTATCTGCCTGAGACACATCTCTGAATGAACAACCTAACTTCAAAACACAATCAAAATGGATGCTGTTCAAGAAAGTTTCATACTTGAATGTCCTAGCCACAATCAGTAACCTCAAGCTGTCCAGTCACTCAATGGAGAAGTGTGGCACAATGGTTAGAGCAGCAGACCCTGATGCAGAGATCTGTCCTGGGACCAGGGTTCAATTCCAGCCTCAGTGAGTCTTGGGCTCCATTCCCTTGGACCAGATAATTCTCGCCTCAGTGCTTAATCTAATTAATGGGTCCCACTCTGTAATACTTGGATGCCTGGCTTCACCCTGGGGGGTTCCCAGGAGTGGGCACCTCACAGGGAAAAGCCAGGAGGGGTTCTGCAGCAGTATGTGTACAGTGCCTTGTGACCCTAACGGGTGAGTAGTGTGCTATACAAGTGCAAAGTTTATGTTTATAGACCCTTTACAAGCTAACTTACTTGAAGACATCAGGATCTCTTCCTCCCTTCACCTGACCAAGATGATAAACCACTCCCTGGCCAATGGAATCGTAGGTGAGACCCCCTCTTTCCTCAAGAAAACCACTGCTGATCATGAAAACCTGAAAAACATCAAACCGTTTACAGGCTCCCCTTTCTTGCAAAAACGCTTGGATAGCTGCTTTGAGAAACAACTAAAAGTCACTTCATAAAAGAAAAAAACACCTCTGTAACCATCAAGCTGGACTCAGAACTGGCTACAGTACGGACTGAGCAATGCTGCAATTAACTGATGATGCACTTTTTGTATTAGACAAAGGTGAATCCTGCCTTCAAGTTTTTCTAGACTTGTTGGCAGCATTTGATATGGTCAACCATGCTTCCCTGTTAAAAATACTCAAAGAATGTATGGGCTCAGAACCATCTGTTCTTTTGTTTCTATTTCGATTTAGCAGATTTATAAAGTACCTGGCTACCCACAAAGGGCTTCCCAGCATTACAAACTGCCTGAACCTGTTGTGGTTCTAATAATAGGTTTCCAACCGTTCACACCAAATAAAACTAGCAAATGTTTTCTCAAAAGGAGTGCCACATGGCTACAGCCTCTTACGAGCCCTTTTCAATTATGCATGGAACTTCTGACTTTCCTTCTGAGCAACTCTAACCTGTTCTTCCATTTTTACGCCAACAACACTCAGTAATACATGTTATGTTATGGTATCTGGATTTGTAAAGCACAACTTATCTCCCAAGGGCTATCCAGGCACGGAAGGTCTCATCTCCTGAGGACATCAATGCACTCGATAGAACACTTCAACCCTGGGTGGCCCTGAATCACCTGAAACTGAACCCACAAAAGATGGAGGTTCTGCTGATGTCTCCTCAACACAGCAACTCTCCTATACACTCATGGTTAGACGCAACAAATATATTTGACTGCAAACCGACAAATGTTGCAACAGTGAAATCCTTAATGTCCGCTCACACATTAATATCCTGTCAAGGAGCACACAACATCTGATTTTTCGAATTTTTAACCACCTGGTTTTTGACTGTTTACTGTGAGGAAGCCTCCTATGAGGTTACTCCCGCACAATAAACACGTGGTAAAATGGACTGCACGTGTTTACCGCTGGTGTTGCCGTGCTAAGGAAAGGCTGCTGTGGCGCAGCAAGGGCAGGAGACCCCGGGCAGGTTACATGTGATCATGTGTGCGCATGGATGTGCACCCATGTGAGAGCTGTGGGAGGAGGATTCCTAGTGTGCGCAGCCCAAGAACTGCGCTTAGGTAGTCCTGGTGCAGGAGGAACTATGCAGAGTGGGTGGTGACCTGGAGTAGGTCTCATGAGAGGGGTGTTTACATGTGAGGGAGAGTCAGTGTGCTTACTGTCTTTTCACTGTAGGGACACCCAGTTCAATGCCAATGTCAGGGTGCTTAAGATATTTGCATTGGGGGGATACTCCATTGAATGTCAATGGGAAAGGAGGGCCTAGGGTGCAACTCCAGTTCTCTGGGGTCCACTGAGACCAGAGTCACACCAAAGTACCCTGTAACCTGTAAGAAAATAATGATGCAGTAGGTTACAAGAGCATAGTTGTACAACTTATGGGTCATCCAGGGATGTCATCTTTCTCTGACTCAGCTCAGGATTAGGGCCAATTACTGCTCTGTCCAGTTGCTGGAGCAGGGCCTTGCATCAATCAGCCAGCTGTCATTCCGTGCCAGGAGCAGGCTGGAGAAGCCCTGCGAGGAATGTCAGGGAGGAAGGGCTGAGACTTTCAGAGCACGTGTCAACTAACTCCTGGAGGATGCCATCTTGAGCTATCCCAGAAGACTGTGCAAGAAGGAGGGGACGGGGGCAAGGAAGTGATGTGGCACAGAGCCGCGAGGAGGAGGGGCCCGGACCCCATCCCGGGGCCCCGAAGACGCAAGGAGGAAGGGGGAGTGCCGCTGCACTCCCCCCGCGCGGCCGGTCCGGCCGCTAGCATCTCTGTGTCTGCCCACACAAGGGACTCCAAGGCAGCAGGCCGGCTCCTGCAGCAGCACCCGGAGGTGCTGGCCGCGCAGGGAGCCGGCGGTAGCGGCCAGGGGTGGGCTCCCTGGGCCGCCCTCCAATGAGGGATCCTCTCTGTGGTGCGGGGGGTGTCCGGGTGGGACCAGCACCCCCAGAAGAAAAGTCAGCAGGAAAAGGCACAGAGGCTCTCCACAGCGCAGCGGGAGAGACGCTCATCAATTATGCAGCCTCCCCAGCATGCTTTGTGGGGCAGGGGGCTGCTATTTGAGTCCCCAAAACGCCTGTGGTGGTACCAGGGAGATGGGGCCACCACCAAAGGAGTACCAGGAAACAGGGGGAGCTGCAGGAGCAGCACAGCCTCCCCCCCAACATCGGTTGGTGTCCCCACCCTAGGGAGGGTGGGACACATGAGAGATAACCCCTCAAGGGTTGGCTTGATATTTGAAGCACAAGCTTCAGTGAACTTTTGTTCCTGTTTGTGCAAGGGTGCCTACCATAGGTGTAGGGTGGTATGGCTCCATATATTCTACTGTTATTTTATGGTCAATTAGGAGTAATCCAAAAGTAATCCTGATAGTTATAATGCTAGAATTTGGTCTCATATGTTCCCTGATTATGCTAATTTGAGTAATGATACTAACAGCCACCTTTTGGCAAGATGGAAGTATTTAATCACAAATGTAGGTGTCATCATTGCACTGTACTGTTGAATACTGTCAAAATGTTCAAATGTTGCAAGGGGGGCACTGGGATTGTTTTGCCATGTGGATTGTTGGATTATATTCTCCCTTGAGGAGGGCGGAGAGATTACATAATGTTTGCCCAGAGTGATTCAATCACTTTGTATATATTTGTTGATTGTTGCATAGTATTGAGTAGTGTGTGTGAAAAATAATTGTACTTTTGCTTTATCAAAAAAAAAAGCACATACTGGACATTCATTTATTGAGAGTCATGCTTGTGTGCTTGTGAATGGGGATTACTAGCCCACACCACCTCCCTTGAGTAATCCTTGGACAGCTCTGCAACGCTACCCTATGAGAGTCAAGCGCTACAATGGGGTGTTTGGTTCCCAGTGGCGGTCGTATGCAGACTCGTTACTTGTGCAGGCCACACAACTAATGACCCACCTTCCAACAACATCATATCAGGCTCCTCCATCAAATCAAACCCCCTATCCCAACTGATGACTTCAAGAGCATATCACAGTCTCTTGTCCTCACTAAGGTCAACTATTAAAATAGCCTATTGACCGGCATACTCAGAATTCACCGTGCACCACTAAGAGTGGCACTTACCTCTGTTTAGTCTCAGACCAAATGTATGATCAATGGAATGTGAAGGGGCAGCCCTTATCTGCTGCCTCCCTCTGTGCTGCCAACCAGGGCCAGAGGGCATTCTTATGTCATGCAATTCAGGAAAGGCATCACTTGACTTTACCGTAGGGCCGCCCACCATAGGGCCTAAAGTTCAGTTATGACGCTAAAGCACCACAAATCACAACAAGGTAGGGGGGGCGATAGCAACTTTTATGGAAGAGAAGCAAAGGTTGGAGGAGGTCAAGAACCATAACCCGCCCCCACGCTACAGACCTTGAACCACTAGACCCCAACCTCTTCAGAAGGCACCTGGAAACTCATGAACTCCTTCCGTTCAGGGGCTCCTTCAGACCTGTCCCCACACCACATCTTCAACCTGGCTAGTGCCACCATCGCATCAGAGCTCTGCTGGACCATCAAGCATGCCATTGAAACCACCACCTTCCCATCCAACTTGAAAAACGCAGAGATCAACCTGCTCCTAAAGAAACCCTCCGCCATCCCAAGGGAGATGAAAAACTACAGACTCATCTCTCTGCTCCCCTTCCCAGCCAAGATGACAGAAAAGGCCATCAACATGCCACTGACGGAGTTCCTTGAGTCAAACCACATCCTAGACCACTCACAGTTTCGTTTCAGGAGCAACCACAGCACTCGCAGCCTGGACATGGAACACTCTCCCAATCTACCTCAGATAGGCCACATCACTGAGGCAATTCAGGAAGGAGCTCAAGACCTGGCTATTTGAGTGACCAGCATGCCCATAGCAGTGCCTTGAGACCCCGTGGGTGATAAGCCGTTCTGTACAAGTATTGATTGATTGATTGAGCAACCTAACATTACAGGATGATCATAAAGAGGGCAGTATGTGATGTATTCAACGTGCTTCAAAGGACCATGTTCATCCTAAAAGCATCTTGATGAAAGGTCATGAAAGTACAGGAGGAGGACAGACAGCATAAAGCCAACCTAATCAAGAGTGACATAAGGTAATAGCCCAAAGCAGACAGATTCAAATCATTGAGGGAAATAGAGCAAACTATGTCGTGGCGAGATAAAGCATGATGTTCCTTGAGGGGGCAGCAAAAACAGGGAAAATATTGGTGGCTGAATTACGTGCTTCGCAAGTCCTCAGATACCTGCAGGAAGTAAAGGACAGGAGGCTCTAGGCAAACACTCCATATACTTGTACCAGGCAGTGCTACTTAGACGCTTTTGCCTTATCCTCACCCAATAGAAGAACACATGGAAGACCCAATCTAAAAAAAATGTTTGTCGGGTGTATAGAAGTCTGAAACAGGCTAAATAAGCTAAATCCAGATAACTTCATAACCAGTTTTGATAAAACCTTCACTCCCTCCAATTGGTTTCCCTCTTGACGGAGCTGTCCAATACATCCAGTGAGAGACAGAGTTTTACCTTTCTGGTGGTCTCAAACTCAACAAAAACTCTCACATTATGCTCTTCTCACTAGCAGATTTCTTTAATTAATCTCAATCTTTATAAAGGGCTTGGCCAACAGGGTGAACTTGGTCCTGCCTTCTTTGATCCACGCTGACTAGCTAGGCTTCACAGCACAAAAAAGCTTTACGTTTTATTGATATAGTCAGATGGGAGGAACTGGGGTCACCCCTTCTTTCCCAGAAGATGAGAATGCATTTTATCAGATGGGCTAGGAATCCATCCCAGATTCCTTGAGGGCCTTCGTACTAGGAACACATTTATAAAGTGGGTTCTCACCAATTACCGAGACCACTAGCGATAGTTGAGGCTAAAGCTGAGGAGGCCTTCAATCTCTTCAATCCCATCCCAATAGCTCTTTTGGCTCTTAGTAATGTCACAATGCCCTTTTTGTTTTGTTGTGGGGCACAGAAACTGGCCTAAATATCTGTTATGATATTTGCAAAGGGGGGATTAGAATTGTGTCTTGGTAACCGCTAAAAGGGTGTGGTCATACTTGGGAGCATAAGATGAATCCACGTGAGAACTTCCTTTATCCTCCTGAAGGAGGGGTTTTGACAGGTGGGTATTACCCGCCTTATGGTGTTCCTTTTCTTCTGTGCAAAATCAATAAAGTATTATTGACAACAAACATTGCCCTCAAGGGGCTGCTCATATGTTGCTTCCATGGACACTCTAATGGATCCCATAGTGGTTTAAGTGTGCCTCGTGGGCTACTCATGGGTTGCTCAAGAGTGAGCCCTGCCTCATACTCCTAGTGATTTATCTGTGCCTCCAAGGGCTGGTCATAAGTTGCTCCCGGGTAGACCCTTTCTAATACCCCAGGTGGATTAACTGTGCCTCCAAGAGCAACTCATCTGCTGCCCCAGGCAACCTACTGATTTAACTGATTCCTAAAGGGCTACTCATTTCTGGCAGATATTGTCTGAACCTCCTCGGAGCTTTACAGTGGCTGCCAGTGGATGTTGATCTGTTGTTCTTTGGTCGACCCTTTTCAGTACCCCATAAGACTGTACAGCATCTCTCCTGGGTAGGGCTCTTGTCTCTCCCAGATAGGATCCTAATGCACTTCAGTGGCAATGTCAAGTTTTGATACTGGTCATCTAAGATGGGGAAGGTACCCACATGCTCAGCTGAATCTATACTCACCTTGTCATGCATTCATGCTTATGCAATGCGACTCTATGACTCAGGTTACATGTGATCATGTGTGCGCATGGATGTGCACCCATGTGAGAGCTGTGGGAGGAGGATTCCTAGTGTGCGCAGCCCAAGAACTGCGCTTAGGTAGTCCTGGTGCAGGAGGAACTATGAAGAGTGGGTGGTGACCTGGAGTAGGTCTCATGAGAGGGGTGTTTACATGTGAGGGAGAGTCAGTGTGCTTACTGTCTTTTCACTGTAGGGACACCCAGTTCGATGCCAATGTCAGGGTGCTTAAGATATTTGCATTGGGGGGATACTCCATTGAATGTCAATGGGAAAGGAGGGCCTAGGGTGCAACTCCAGTTCTCTGGGGTCCACTGAGACCAGAGTCACACCAAAGTACCCTGTAACCTGTGAGAAAATAATGATGCAGTAGGTTACAAGAGCATAGTTGTACAACTTATGGGTCATCCAGGGATGTCATCTTTCTCTGACTCAGCTCAGGATTAGGGCCAATTACTGCTCTGTCCAGTTGCTGGAGCAGGGCCTTGCATCAATCAGCCAGCTGTCACTCCGTGCCAGGAGCAGGCTGGAGAAGCCCTGCGAGGTATGTCAGGGAGGAGGGGCTGAGACTTTCAGAGCACGTGTCAACTAACTCCTGGAGGATGCCATCTTGAGCTATCCCAGAAGACTGTGCAAGAAGGAGGGGACGGGGGCAAGGAAGTGATGTGGCACGAAGCCGCGAGGAGGAGGGGCCCGGACCCCATCCCGGGGCCCCGAAGACGCAAGCAGGAAGGGGGAGTGCCGCTGCACTCCCCCTGCGCGGCCCGTCCGGCCGCTAGCATCTCTGTGTCTGCCCACACAAGGGACTCCAAGGCAGCAGGCCGGCTCCTGCGGCAGCACCCGGAGGTGCTGGCCGTGCAGGGAGCCGGCGGTGGCGGCCAGGGGTGGGCTCCCTGGGCCGCCCTCCAATGAGGGATCCTCTCTGTGGTGCGGGGGGTGTCCGGGTGGGACCAGCACCCCCAGAAGAAAAGTCAGCAGGAAAAGGCACAGAGGCTCTCCACAGCGCAGCGGGAGAGACGCTCATCAATTATGCAACCGCCCCAGCATGCTTTGTGGGGCGGGGGCTGCTATTTGAGTCCCCAAAACGCCTGTGGTGGTACCAGGGAGATGGGGCCACCACCAAAGGAGTACCAGGAAACAGGGGGAGCTGCAGGAGCAGCACAGCCTCCCCCCAACATCGGTTGGTGTCCCCACCCTACGTAGGGTGGGACACATGAGAGATAACCCCTCAAGGGTTGGCTTGATATTTGAAGCACAAGCTTCAGTGAACTTTTGTTCCTGTTTGTGCAAGGGTGCCTACCATAGGTGTAGGGTGGTATGGCTCCATATATTCTACTGTTATTTTATGGTCAATTAGGAGTAATCCAAAAGTAATCCTGATAGTTATAATGCTAGAATTTGGTCTCATATGTTCCCTGATTATGCTAATTTGAGTAATGATACTAACAGCCACCTTTTGGCAAGATGGAAGTATTTAATCACAAATGTAGGTGTCATCATTGCACTGTACTGTTGAATACTGTCAAAATGTTCAAATGTTGCAAGGGGGGCACTGGGATTGTTTTGCCATGTGGATTGTTGGATTATATTCTCCCTTGAGGAGAGCTGAGAGATTACATAATGTTTGCCCAGAGTGATTCTATCACTTTGTATATATTTGATGATTGTTGCATAGTATTGAGTAGTGTGTGTGAAAAATAATTGTACTTTTGCTTTATCAAAAAAAAAAGCATCGACTGGACATTCATTTATTGAGAGTCATGCTTGTGTGCTTGTGAATGGGGATTACTAGCCCACACCACCTCCCTTGAGTAAGCCTTGGACTGCTCTGCCCAGTGGCGGTCGTATGCAGACTCGTTACTTGTGCAGGCCACACAACTAATGACCCACCTTCCAACAACATCATATCAGGCTCCTCCATCAAATTAAACCCCCTATCCCAACTGATGACTTCAAGAGCATATCACAGTCTCTTGTCCTCACTAAGGTCAACTATTAAAATAGCCTATTGACCGGCATACTCAGAATTCACCGTGCACCACTAAGAGTGGCACTTACCTCTGTTTAGTCTCAGACCAAATGTATGATCAATGGAATGTGAAGGGGCAGCCCTTATCTGCTGCCTCCCTCTGTGCTGCTAACCAGGGCCAGAGGGCATTCTTATGTCATGCAATTCAGGAAAGGCATCACTTGACTTTACCGTAGGGCTGCCCACCATAGGGCCTAAAGTTCAGTTATGACGCTAAAGCACCACAAATCACAACAAGGTAGGGGGGGCGATAGCAACTTTTATGGAAGAGAAGCAAAGGTTGGAGGAGGTCAAGAACCATAACCTGCCCCCACGCTACAGACCTTGAACCACTAGACCCCAACCTCTTCAGAAGGCACCTGGAAACTCATGAACTCCTTCCGTTCAGGGGCTCCTTCAGACCTGTCCCCACACCACATCTTCAACCTGGCTAGTGCCACCATCGCATCAGAGCTCTGCTGGACCATCAAGCATGCCATTGAAACCACCACCTTCCCATCCAACTGGAAAAACGCAGAGATCAACCCGCTCCTAAAGAAACCCTCCGCCATCCCAAGGGAGATGAAAAACTACAGACTCATCTCTCTGCTCCCCTTCCCAGCCAAGATGACAGAAAAGGCCATCAACATGCCACTGACGGAGTTCCTTGAGTCAAACCACATCCTAGACAACTCACAGTTTCGTTTCAGGAGCAACCACAGCACTCGCAGCCTGGACATGGAACACTCTCCCAATCTACCTCAGATAGGCCACATCACTGAGGCAATTCAGGAAGGAGCTCAAGACCTGGCTATTTGAGTGACCAGCATGCCCATAGCAGTGCCTTGAGACCCCGTGGGTGATAAGCCGTTCTGTACAAGTATTGATTGATTGATTGAGCAACCTAACATTACAGGATGATCATAAAGGGGGCAGTATGTGATGTATTCAAGGTGCTGCAAAGGACCATGTTCATCCTAAAAGCATCTTGATGAAAGGTCATGAAAGTACAGGAGGAGGACAGACAGCATAAAGCCAACCTAATCAAGAGTGACATAAGGTAATAGCCCAAAGCAGACAGATTCAAATCATTGAGGGAAATAGAGCAAACTATGTCGTGGCGAGATAAAGCATGATGTTCCTTGAGGGGGCAGCAAAAACAGGGAAAATATTGGTGGCTGAATTACGTGCTTCGCAAGTCCTCAGATACCTGCAGGAAGTAAAGGACAGGAGGCTCTAGGCAAACACTCCATATACTTGTACCAGGCAGTGCTACTTAGACGCTTTTGCCTTATCCTCACCCAATAGAAGAACACATGGAAGACCCAATCTAAAAAAAATGTTTGTCGGGTGTATAGAAGTCTGAAACAGGCTAAATAAGCTAAATCCAGATAACTTCATAACCAGTTTTGATAAAACCTTCACTCCCTCCAATTGGTTTCCCTCTTGACGGAGCTGTCCAATACATCCAGTGAGAGACAGAGTTTTACCTTTCTGGTGGTCTCAAACTCAACAAAAACTCTCACATTATGCTCTTCTCACTAGCAGATTTCTTTAATTAATCTCAATCTTTATAAAGAGCTTGGCCAACAGGTTGAACTTGGTCCTGCCTTCTTTGATCCACGCTGACTAGCTAGGCTTCACAGCACAAAAAAGCTTTACGTTTTATTGATATAGTCAGATGGGAGGAACTGGGGTCACCCCTTCTTTCCCAGAAGCTGAGAATGCATTTTATCAGATGGGCTAGGAATCCATCCCAGATTCCTTGAGGGCCTTCGTACTAGGAACACATTTATAAAGTGGGTTCTCACCAATTACCGAGACCACTAGCGATAGTTGAGGCTAAAGCTGAGGAGGCCTTCAATCTCTTCAATCCCATCCCAATAGCTCTTTTGGCTCTTAGTAATGTCACAATGCCCTTTTTGTTTTGTTGTGGGGCACAGAAACTGGCCTAAATATCTGTTATGATATTTGCAAAGGGGGGATTAGAATTGTGTCTTGGTAACCGCTAAAAGGGTGTGGTCATACTTGGGAGCATAAGATGAATCCACGTGAGAACTTCCTTTATCCTCCTGAAAGAGGGGTTTTGACAGGTGGGTATTACCCGCCTTATGGTGTTCCTTTTCTTCTGTGCAAAATCAATAAAGTATTATTGACAACAAACATTGCCCTCAAGGGGCTGCTCATATGTTGCTTCCATGGACACTCTAATGGATCCCATAGTGGTTTAAGTGTGCCTCGTGGGCTAATCATGGGTTGCTCAAGAGTGAGCCCTGCCTCATACTCCTAGTGATTTATCTGTGCCTCCAAGGGCTGGTCATATGTTGCTCCCGGGTAGACCCTTTCTAATACCCCAGGTGGATTAACTGTGCCTCCAAGAGCAACTCATCTGCTGCCCCAGGCAACCTAGTGATTTAACTGATCCCTAAAGGGCTACTCATTTCTTGCAGATATTGTCTGAACCTCCTCGTAGCTTAACAGTGGCTGCCAGTGGATGTTGATCTGTTGTTCTTTGGTCGACCCTTTTTAGTACCCTTGGTGGGAGAACAGTGCCCCATAAGACTGCACAGCATCTCTCCTGGGTAAGGCTCTTGTCTCTCCCAGATAGGATCCTAATGCACTTCAGTGGCAATGTCAAGTTTTGATACTGGCCATCTAAGATGGGGAAGGTACCCACATGCACAGCTGAATCTATACTCACCTTGTCATGCAATCATGCTTATGCAATGCTACACTCAATGCAATGTACTAGACCTGCCCAACTTCAATAAAAATCACACTGTGTGATGAGGAGGTGGGGCCTTGTGCTGAGAAGTACCTCAGAGGCACTTTTCCCCCAACACGGCCCCAAGTGGAGGCTTTTTCCGATGTCCTGGGGTGTTTTCACATACATTAATGGGCATCAGCAGTTGATAGCCTCTGAAAATAAGTTGAAAACCACTAACAAACCCTATCTAACTGTATCACTGAGGCTCTGCTAACCAGGACCTTAGTGTTTATACTCTCTCTGCTTTTAAAATTGTCACTGCAGGCTAGAAGCTGTGGAGAAGCTGGAGACCTGGCTCTTCATATTTGCTCCTTGGGGACCAGGCACCTACACAACTGCTCAGGCACCTGGATGCCCTCTCAGGTGGTTAGTGTGCTATACAAATCAACATAAGATAACATAACAAGGACTCAGGCTGAATCGCTGACAGGGATTACCTTAGGGGTTTACAGCTACTGTTGAGTACTTTATCTGGCTGCAATGACCATGTCCCTGATACAGTCTGGGAGAATTGGCCGGGCTCCCCCTGTACCACTGTTGCTCTCACAAAGTGCCCTCTTTGTTACCTGTTTCTGCCCTCCTCGCTGTTTTTTCACCTTCTCCGTTTCTTTCATTTCTTTTCTTACTTTTCTTTATTTTTCGTTTACCCTCTACTCGCTCTGTAGCCTGTCCACCTGAAAAATCAACACAGCAAAGCCTCTGGCCTAAAAACAAGCCAAAAAAACAGAACAGGTAGCCTCTGAAAAAACATCAGCTGGTGCAGGGCAGGCTTGTCCCCCTCCCACCGTTGGGCCCCAGTGCATTGCACCTGCTACACCAATGGCAATTACACTACTGACTCCTGAAAGAGGACAGGGAGGCAGCAAGGGGATTGGCAGATTGAGAGAAGGTCTGGAAGTCGGCTCACCGAAATGCCAGTGGTCGCAAAAAATAACATGGCTCGTCCTTTCACCTTACGGACACCACAGATATCATAGGACCTTTTACCCTTTTTCCAGTTGGTCATGTCATATGACCATAACCCTCTCTCCACCAGGGCGATCACCTCTCTTTTTCTCTCACCGACTCCTCCATCTCCATGTTTACTCCCTGCCTACTCTAGTATTTCTGCCTCTGTTATGTCTCTCTACCCTTCTCATTCCTATTTCCACTTCACCCCCTTTCTCCCTCCACGAGCCCCTCTTCCACAGACTCCTTGTTCTGCCTCAGCCTCCCCTGCATCTCCTTCCGCTTCCCCTCCTGTCTCTCAGCCGCTCTCCTCCTCTTATGAACATCATTTAGGGGTTGCCAGGAGTTGCAGTTGTGACCCCTGCCTTGCCTCTTGCTACCCCTGGCACTGTATTTGCAACCCCTGCCCTCAGAGGTGACAGAAACAGTGAACAGAACAGAGGGGCAGCTCGTCCTTAGGGGTCTTGGTTGAGGCTCCACTCTTGTTGTTTTCTACCAATTTGTATTACACTAATAGTGAATAATACCATATTGTGAGTGAGTGAGACTGAGTGAGAGTAAGAGTGACTGAGAGCGAGAATGAATGAGTGTGATGGACTGTTACAGTTGTTGAGAATCAATGTTAGAGAGAATGAGTGAGAGCAAGAATGAGTGAGTGAGAAAAAAGATTTTGCGGGAGTAAGAATGAGTGGAAAAGAGTGAGTAGCAATGAAAGAATGAGTGAATGCAAGTGAGTGAAAATGAATGACAGAGTGAGTGAATTAATGGAATTGAGTGTAAGTGAGGAAATCATATTATGCTTGTGAGTCTGCTGTTTGCACTGGCATACTGAATATAGTTCTTGACTTATGTAGGCACCAGTACAAAAATAATGATGCTGGCAACCCTTAGCATGGCAGGCACCTGTGACAAAATACTGGCAGGCATTATGTACTTCTTGGCATAATGGTAAAATACTGGTACTGGCATACAGGAGGTAATTCGTATTAGAGGTAGTTCTCATAATAATTTTAAAATGCAGCTACTGTTATACTAGATGTAAATCTGAGCATATAGGGCACCCTTGGAAAAATGCTGGAGCTGGCATACTAGAGTAAATTATAGCATGGGAGTACCCATGACAAAATGTTGGCACAAGCACATTGGAGGTAATTATAGTCATGAGGGAGGGAGACAGTGGCATATGAGGGGGGACATACAAAAAAAAGAGGGAGAAGGAGTTTGGGGTGCTGGGTCTGTCATCCTTATAGCCTATATAACATTACATCCCCCACTTCCGCAGCCCCTTTTTAATCATACCGCCTCCAAGAGATCTATGAAATCATTGGAATTACTAGGAGACAGGTATTTTTAACTCACCCAAGACCCTACCACTCCTATCCCTCTGGTGATTCACATTGACAAGACTACATCAGTGCTCCCACACATCCCGTAGGTCGTAGCACGCCTCGCTCCATACCGGAATGGGAAGAAACTCAATGATGAAGCATGCCACCGAGGGGTAACCCTGGTGGGTGAGAGTTTTTCTAACAGGAAAATCCTTTTTCCTGTCCATCCTGTGTTAGTTCTTTTAGCTGGACCTCTTTTGTAAAGTTATATGAGGGGGACAGCCATGACAATTTGCTGGCCCTGACATACTAAAGTAATTACTAACATCGGGGTCATCCATGGTATGTGGCTCTGGTATATTGTATGCAATTTGTGGCCTAGGATGGCATCCATGGCAAAATGCTGGCCCTGGCTCCGTGGATGTAATTTTGATCATGCTTTTATCATGAACTTTAGTGATGTCACCTATTGTGATGATAGGCAGGTGGAGACACAAGAGAGGATGTGACAGGCACAGAAACAAAGGGCGACGTGGAAAGAGAAAGTGGATGGGGAGGAAAAGGCAGCTAGAAGAGCGGTTGAGGGTATATAAAGAGATGCCAGTGAAGAAAGGGGAGGTGAAGACAGAAGAGAGTGAGGCAGAATAATGAGGGTGAGATACCCAAGGGGAGATAGATTAGATAGACTGGCGAATGATATTGAAAATGTAGGGTAAGAAGGATGAGCAGAGAGAGGAAGGTGCAGGGTAGAGGCAAGTAGGTGGGTGAGGTGGTGAGAGGAAGAGAAGACAAAAACAGATGGTTGAGGGTAGAGAGCACAGTAAGGAGTAAAAAAGAGGGTGCGAGGCTGAGGCAGAGAGGGAAGGATGAGACAGAGAGGACGGTGAGGCAGAGAAGAAGGTGGTGTGGAGAGAGGGAGGCCGAGAGGAGGATAAGGTGGAGAAGGGAGGATTTGATAGAGAGTGTAGGATGAAGTGGAGAGAGGTGGCTGGAGACAAGAGAGGAGAATGAGGGGTCAGAGCAGGGTCAGGGCGAGAGAGGAGACTGAGGGGGTTGGTGCAAGTGAGGGAAAGAGAAGGTGAGGGGAATAGGAGGGTGAGGTGGAAAGAGAACAAGGCAGATGTAGGTGAGATGGAGATTGCAATGGATAGAAGTGGATGAGGTGAGGATAGTAATCTGAGGTGGGGCAGAGAGTGAAGTGGAAAACACCTCCTCAATGAAACCTGTGTGAACACCTCCTTAATGGAACCTGTGTGAACACCTCCTCATTGAAACCTGTGTTCACACCTCCTCAATGAAACCTGTGTGAAAAAACATGGTGGTGCTGAAAGAACTTCCCTCTGCACACTTGAATGCTTATTACAGCCCCATATAGGATCCTGGTGACCAGGGGTGGGGAAAGCTATGTAAGGAGTGACTGATGAATGAGTTTTTTAAATCTTTATTTATCATTTGGCCAACTACAATAAATTATTAGCATTGTCAAAAATAGGTCACACTGAAATAACTGTAGCAATACAGTTTTATACACTCCAGATTCACCAACACTAAAATAGTGCAGTACATCACAGAAGCATTAAGGTGGACATCAAACAGAGTGCTACACCTAATCAACATTTCTATCCATTGTGTTCCTGATCATCTCCATCAGGTAGAGATGATTAGCTGTCAGCAGAAATCTGTTGCAGAGTTCCCCCCAAACCTCCAGATTGGTTTGTAGTTTAGCATGCATTCATGTTCATCAGAGTTGCTGTTCCTCAGCCAATGACCATTCCAATACATCCTGGACTCACAGGTCCATCATGGGGGCCCTTACTCCCATCCTGGTAATGGCAACCCTCCTCCTAGCCAACATGAGGGCCAACTGTAAGGAGCAGTAGGCCATCTTGTGCTTGTTGGACTGGGTAACATCCCCCAACAAACAATGCTGAGAAACTAGTTCAAAAACCAAGGCAGTGGTCTGTTGCAGTCTAACCACCACAGCCGACCAGCGAGCCCCCACGAGTGAACAGTCCCATGCGAAATGGAAAAAATCTGCCTTCCCAAAACCACACTGTGGGCACGCAGATGACCGCTCCGAGCTACACCTATGCAATTTTACCAGGGTCATATACGTACAATGCAAAAGATTGAAGTAGATCACCTTAAACATACATTTCAGACACAGACTTCAATAACGCACAGATCCTAACCCAGTCCACATTCGACAATGGGTTCTCCACGGCCTCCTCCCACGCGAATCAAAATTGTAACTGCCTGTGCACCACTTCTGCCTGCAACACCTTATACACCAAGCAGACAAGGTAATACCCAGGGCCCAAGGTCAGCAGAGCTCTGCAGAATCTGGCAGCGCCTTAGGAAACGACATACACATCTGTTTGGCTACCTCCATTAGACCTGCATGAATCAGAAATTGTCCAGGACCCATACCAAACTGTGTCTGTGCAACTTCAAAAGAGACAACCATGTTATTTGGATACAAATCCCCTCCCAGCCTCCCAAATGCCAAGCCTGAAACGACATGGGCTTCTCCAACTCACAGAACAGGCTCAGCACCCAAAGTTGCAGTTCCCCATGGAAGGGAGCCTTCTTAGTCATCACAGTGACCACTCTACAGTGGCGGTCTGATGCATAATGTAGGGGGTCCGGCCGGGACTCCTGATCCAGCCACTATCAGCCCCAAGAGCTTACCTTCCCCCACTATTCCAGCCACAAAAGACTTCTCCCAAGGGCCCCTATTCAACCATCGATTGCGTAGTGTGCTGTAGATGAGACG
This sequence comes from Pleurodeles waltl, assembly GCF_031143425.1. Lineage (NCBI taxonomy): Eukaryota > Metazoa > Chordata > Amphibia > Caudata > Salamandridae > Pleurodeles > Pleurodeles waltl. Next base: position 33,162,997 of record NC_090436.1, read on the forward strand.
CGTAGTAATACAACTCAGGGTTAGGCACCACAAGCCCTGGTGACTGAAATTTAAAATAAATACGAATCATTTGTTGGGGTATAATAAGACATCACAGGAAGCACCAGAGAAGATTTAACATGCACAGATGTTTTGTGCAACAAAGATCTAGTAAGATGAGCACTGATCTAACGTTTGATCAAGAATCTGGTACACATCGTTTGAAGCAAGAAGAGTTTCTTCAGTCCCAGCTTCATCATGCCCAACGAGAGCATTACCTTTGACAAGGAAGAGATTTGGTGCTAGACTTCTTTTTGAAGAACTGTAGAGGGACAAGGGGACAAGAGAGAGATTTTAAGTTGCTCTCAAGTTTAAGGTCTGCTGAAGGTTGTTTCGGAAGCGCAGGAGCTGTGATGTCGAGAGCTGTTGTGTGGACATCAGGAGGACAGGCGCTTCACAGGGAGGGTCGGATTGGTTTATAAGTTACCCAGAGCAGAAAGCAGCCTGACAATGTAGATGCTTCCCAAATAGTGTGTACAGTTAATGAACCAAACCGAAACAGTGCATTTTGGTAAATGGACAGTTTATTCCACAACATGCAGGCAGCCGACACATGTTTCATCTTTGACGACTTTCTCAAGGCTGCAAAACACATAACAAAGGAAAAAGTATATATGCATAATTATAGTATGATACAACTGTGATAGCACACATATAGCAAGTGTATACGAATGGTGTGCATAAATGCTACCAAAAAAATCACCCCCTAATTAAACAGGTGATCACAAAAGTGAACCATAGAAAATTGAGAAAGAGAGAAACATAAATTAGCCAAACCGTGCCATGAATTGAGCACCCAGAGGAAAAAATTATTAACAAGAAAGAGCACCTGTGCTATCAAGGGTAACTGGTGTTAGAAATAGCAAAGAGAGAAACCAAAGGATATTATTACCTCACAAAGGTAGTGATGATGTCCAATGTCATGAAACATGCAGTTGTCAAGGAAGGAGGTAAGTAGCAAGTTTGCAACCAAAATGGCCGCCTCTTGAAGTCAAGGTAAGTCAACAGAAAGTCTAAGATAAATCAAAGCAAATTAATGGACACAGAGGGAAGAGAGAAGAATATCCGATGCCGAGCAATGAATGAACGGTGTAAATAAGTAAAAGACGCACAACCGCAGAAAGATGGCATTCCTGAAAAAAGAACCGACCAGGACAGTGCTAGATGACACTGTCAATCAGAACCAAGTCATAGGGAGGCATTAATGATGTCTCCAATGCCTACTGCGAAAAACACTCATACAATATTCCCAAATCTTTTAAAAAAGGGGCAAAAGTCATACATATATTATTAAAAAGGAGGAAAATGGAAGCCAAGCCTACACATAAGATCCAAGCCCCATAGTCACTAAGGGCCACATGTACAAAGCTTTTTTCTGGTCGCAAACAGCTTGATTTGCAGAATCGGGCCCTTTGTGATGAAAAAAAAGCATTTTGCGATGTACAGACCCTTTTTTGCGATTTGGTCATCTATTTACTGAATCGCAAAAATGGTTTGCGAGTTGCAATTAGGAATTGCGAGTCTCAGTGCGCTGTAGGATTGTTTTGTTACTGTGAATGCGGTCACAAAACAATCGCAATTAGCACCAATTTCAAATTGGTGCTAACCCATTCGCAAAGGGGAAGGAGTCCCATCCATTTGCGAGCGGGAAGGGGTCCCCATGGGACCCCTTTCCCTTTGTGAATGGTAGACAAAATATTTTTTCAGAGCAGGCAGTGGTCCCACAGACCACAGCTTGCTCTGAAAAAATGAAGAGAAAACTTTTCACTTTTGTTTTTGAAATGCATCTTGTTTTCCTTTACGGAAAACGGGCTGCATTTGAAAAAAAACAGCTTTATTTGAAAACAGTCACAGACATGGTGGTCTGCTGTCCCCAGCAGGCCACCATCCCTGTGAGTGCGGCCAGTCCCAATGGGGTCGCAAATTGCGACCTACCTTATGAATATTAATGAGGTAGGTCATTTGGTACCCCATTGGGAATTGCAAACACTGTGAAGTACACTGTTATACATATGGGTTTGTGGCTCGCAAATTGCGACTCACAAAAGTCTGGGTCGTACATCTGGCCCCAAGTGCTCATAGCAAAACGGTACAATAAACGTATACGGTACCTGAAAACTGCTGGAAAAAAAATGAGATAAGCTTGGAAAGTGTCAGGAAGAACTGTGATAAGTCCCCCAAAGATCTGTCAAGACATAAACATAATGCGTCAAGATAGTACAATAAAAACACAAAAGCATGCGGCGGAAAACGCAACAGAGTATTACCTGCCGTCAGTAACAAACGTGGGCAAAAGGTACTTTTCTATAGTTGGTAAGGTGGGCGATGGGCCAGTTTCTGAGTAGCAGCTGTGGGTCGCTTTGTGGCCAGCTTTCTGCGCTGCTCAGATGCCACCAGTGGCCCAGTGGAGCTGGAGGTGAATGGGCCTCTGTTACCCCCGCACCCCCTCAGCAATAGGGCAGAATGTGTCATACCCTGTCTCTCGCTGGGCCGGTCCATTGACATAAAAACCTGACTTGAGCCGGCTGAGGGTGCTTTAATATATGCAGATTACAGTAGCGGCTCACGGGCCGCGGAAGAGGCGGGCGGGGCGGTGCGGGAGCTGGAAAAAGAATCAACATTATTATTTTTTTTTTTAAATCACTCACCTCCTCCGCTGCTTCTCTGACCCTCGACGCTCCTCACTGCAGGCACAGGCTCCAAGCCTGCTTTGCGCCAATTCTGACGCTGCTCAGAGCAACATCAGGATTGGCTGGGAGCACCCAGCCAGGGCGCTCCCAGGCAGACTGGGAGCCTGTGCAGACTCTCTCCAGCCAAACACACATGCGCTGTGAAGGGGGAGTGCTGAGCACTACCCCTCAGTGCACGTCACCCCCGTGGCTCCGCCCCTTTCAGAGAAAAAGATAATAAACATAGTTTATTATCGTTTTCTCTAAAAGGTTTTGCAGCTGTCGCTTTGGGGGAGGTAAAGCTCCTCTGCCCAAATGGAGGAGCCGACACTGGCAGATTGAGCAGGCAAGGTTATGGGGCCTGAGCAGAAGTGACCTCACTGGTATTCAGGTGTGGTTCACGATTGTCAACTAATCCATGCACAAGGATTGCTGGCAACTTTTGCATTTTTTCATTTTACTCAGTGAAGTTAAGAAAACAAAAGTTATGAGTCAATATGTGCTTGAGAGATATCCCCATAGGTTAATGTGCCCGCTGCAGGATCACAGGGATGACTCCTCCTCTGGAGGTGGAGTGTAACCCCCCTGGCTAAGAGCCAGCACCTGTATCTTTTTATTTTACAGCTGCTGGTTCAGCCGGCAGCATGTGTGGGGAGGGGCGGGGCTGGGCCACAGGAGGGGGAAGAGGGGAGGAGGTGTGGAGTCTGTGCACTAAGTGTACATGTGTGTTTGGCCGGCTGTTTCAGACTGGCCAAACACACCTGCGCACTTAGGTTTCTCCAACCCGGCTATGTTACAGAGCTGAGTTGGAGAAAATACACAGGCTCCAGTGAGCTGTCAGACCAAATCAGACCAAGCCACTCAGATCAATCCTAGCTCTGCTCTCATGATAGGTTTAGCATGAGAGCAGCATCAGGATTGCTGGGTAACGTGTGCTGGTGTCTCAGTGAATGCTGGGAAAACAGAAAAGAAGCAAAGAGGAAGGAGTCATCGGTGTCAGGAATGAGTATGTTTGTTTGTTATTATTATTTATTTGTTCCGTCCACGTCCCCCCCCACCCTCCCTTGAGTATTGCAATGGCGGACGCTGCATGATCATCATCAGAAGTTCAAAGGTTCAGTTCAGCCCCCCATAATGCCATGGTTATAATAAATGTTAAATGCACTCACAGGCTCCAAGTGCTGTGTTCAGGCAATGGATAGTCTGAGGCTTTTTGGGAACACTTTTTTACTGGGATTTTGATACTGCATCTGAAGGGTTAAAAGGAGCATTAATTACTGCTTCGCCTCTGATTATAGATTTCCTAATTTATTTGTTTCATCATTTTCTGCTCATCTTCGAATGGCGAAGTGGGAATTCCATCTGGATGCAATAATAGGACATTCACAACAAGCTAACCAGATCCTGGTCAGGCACAGGAATATATGTCACGTGTTTTGAAACCACGTCCTGAATTACATGGACAATGCTTCTTGGAAATAATTCAGTTTCGTTTCTTTGTCCATGCCTCTTTTAAAGAACCCCGCCGTAGTCCTTCTTTTCATACTACTTAAAACACTCAAGCAGTGTTTTGCGAAAAGACGCAAACTGCACATGGGGGCCACTTTTTTTGGGGTGCCCCGGCCTTTTTCGATCCCAGTCCAAAGCTGTGCATAGGGACAGGCTTTAATCGAAATGTCAAGAGAAAAGGTTGCATTCTAACTTAAGCATATTCTGAGACCTCTCAAGGTCCCAAGGTCACTAGACCTAACAAGAGGTTCGAGCATCATCAGCATAAGGGTGGGGGCCACACAACAGCCCCTGGCACTCTGAACTCAGGAGACACCCCTCCCTCTCCACCTTTCTTAACACTGCCCAGGAGAGCACAGGCCACCCCCACTTTCAGGATCAGCTATGACTTACTGCCACTGATAACCTTCAGGCGACTGAGATACCACAGGGGGGACGGAGTACAACAAACTAAAAGTTTGCACCATGCTGCCCAACATTCCTATCACCTGGCCTTGATCATTGAGCTTAATTTCAGAAAAAGCAGAATATGTTTATTGTCCACATTCAGGTTGGTTTAAAATTGTATCAGGAAGGTCTTAGGCCCTAAACACCACTAGGATTGTGCCTCCACTGATCTTAGTCAGTGTGTCCAATACCTTTAAGAGGAGCAGATGTGACTTCTTCACCATGTCCATACCAGCACGGTCAGAGGGCAGCAAGTGCTTTACAAAGAATACATGCATCGTCTCCATTACCAATTCATCCATGAGGGTGATTGGGTTCCCCAACACATGAATGCCAGCTGTTTTCCAGTATTTCCCTCTTAATGTCCAGGGCTACGATTACCCTTGACTTGCATGTGGACTTTGAACGTGGCCTGTTCGTCAAGCCCCTCTCAGCCAGGTCCATCCTATGCTCCATCAGCTGCATCTTCTACATCCAGTGCGTTTGAGAGAACTGTACCCCCTGTCTTGGTCTACGTACAATCCATTCAGATTCTATTGCTGTAGTGGATTCATCACATTCCATTTTCTTGAGGATATTCTCCAAAAAGGCTATCATCTCATTCTGGCCTGCTGCCAGATTTCAAATTCTGACCTCATCATTATCCTCCACGTTTCCCCTGTCCTGTAGTTTGATTGTAGCTGAAAAAAAAACTCTTTCTATTTGCTGATTTGTCTCTGGGATTGTCAAGCTCTTGGGCTCCTATGCTGCTCTTACACAGCAGCAGAACACAAAGGGGCTCATTTACAAGCCCCTGGCGCCACTGGAGCGTCACTTTCAGAGTTGTGCCCTTTTCCATATTTACAAGGCGGTGCTAAGCCACTTTGCATGGCTTGTATATATGGGCTGCTCCAATGCAGTTTTCTTCGGCAGAGGAATGTGCAATGGGTGTTGCTGTGGGCGTTTCCACGCAACACTCATTGATTTTGACACTTCCCCAGGGGTGGCGTTAGCATGGAGCAACAAGGAGAAATATTTTTATTTTTATTTCTCCTCATTTTTTCTTTTTCTGTGTGTTCTGCATTCTGCAGCACACATAGAAGTAACAAATCGCCATTAGTGATTGTTTATGTGCAGAAATGGTCATCTGCCTGCACATAAACAATCATTCCCTGAAGTGCAGGCACCCTTGCACTACTTTTAGTGCCGGCACTAGGAACACACAGGAGTGCGCCGCATTGTTGTAAATACAGCACATCCCTGCATTTTTTAAATGGCGGAGTACAGCGCTGCCAAATTTGTCACAGCTCCGAGCTCCGACATTTTCTTGTAAAGGAGGCCCTAAGAGTCTGAAGGGTGTGCCACCCCCCATTAAGGACTACTTCCCCACACACCTCCCTATCCAGGAATAGCAAGGGCTGTGCTGGCACTTGTTCGCCAACACCATCCTGCTCAGGATGGAGCCACCATCACACCCTCAAGTTTTCCTGCACCATGTCCCTTCTAGGAATCCCGCTCCGCAAGCACTTCTCACTGGTTAGATGTTGCCATCAGAGGATCAAATTGCTGGCAGTCATCTTGTTTATCACCACTATTGCAAATCCCAAGAACCTCATTCCATTCCCGATTTAAACTACCACAGCCTCCAAGACAAGACCTTCTAGATCTGGAGTTTACTACACAAATGCAGATCATCAGCTAAACACAAGCTAAAAAATGCAGATGTGATGAAAAGCACACAACTAGATCTACTCTTTCTCACTGAAATATTGCTCAACTCCTCTCCACAGCCCAATCTAGACCTCCTCATCCCTCCAGTTTATAGGAAATATTGTGAACTGGCTCTCCCATCTCCTTTCTTTGATCTGGACACCCTTTAATACTCTTAAAACTTCTTATTACCAAAACAACCACCACTGAATAACCCTAACTTCCAAGGGCTTGAGTCAGAAACTTCATCAAGGTCAAACCAGCTATCCTAGAAAACAGGGCTGCCACACAACTGCATTTGATCCCAGATGATCCCAATCCAAACTCTCCATTATCCTCCATAAATACAGCCACTGGAGAGACAGCAGACGAGATGGTCCCTCTAAAATTAAAGACATAGGATGAAGCAAAGCAAGTTGTTGGCTCTTTAAAGAACTCTTTATAGAAAGGAAACTCCTCAGATCAACAGAGAGCATAAACATCTCTAGAAACCAAATCTAATTACATTACACACCAAACACAAAGAATATAAAAATAAAGTAATGGAAACCAAAGCTAACTGCAGCAGATCAGAAATCGAAGCTTCCAAAAATAGACAAAGAAAATTGTTTGATGTTGTCAACAATCTAACCAGTCCAGGAACTGCCCCAGCAATCCCTAACACCAAAAGAAGACTGAAAACAAATCGTCAAATATTTTGACAACAAAATTAAGATGTTTGAGCTGTCTCTTGTATCTGCCTGAGACACATCTCTGAATGAACAACCTAACTTCAAAACACAATCAAAATGGATGCTGTTCAAGAAAGTTTCATACTTGAATGTCCTAGCCACAATCAGTAACCTCAAGCTGTCCAGTCCCTTCATGGAGAAGTGTGGCACAATGGTTAGAGCAGCAGACCCTGATGCAGAGATCTGTCCTGGGACCAGGGTTCAATTCCAGCCTCAGTGAGTCTTGGGCTCCATTCCCTTGGACCAGATAATTCTCACCTCAGTGCTTAATCTAATTAATGGGTCCCACTCTGTAATACTTGGATGCCTGGCTTCACCCTGGGGAGTTCCCAGGAGTGGGCACCTTACAGGGAAAAGCCAGGAGGGGTTCTGCAGCAGTATGTGTACAGTGCCTTGTGACCCTAACAGGTGAGTAGTGTGCTATACAAGTGCAAAGTTTATGTTTATAGACCCTTTACCAGCTAACTTACTTGAAGACATCAGGATCTCTTCCTCCCTTCACCTGACCAAGATGATAAACCACTCCCTGGCCAATGGAATCGTAGGTCAGACCCCTCTTTCCTCAAGAAAACCACTGCTGATCATGAAAACCTGAAAAACATCAAACCGTTTAAAGGCTCCCCTTTCTTGCAAAAACGCTTGGATAGCTGCTTTGAGAAACAACTAAAAGTCACTTCATAAAAGTAAAAAAACACCTCTGTAACCATCAAGCTGGACTCAGAACTGGCTACAGTACGGACTGAGCAATGCTGCAATTAACTGATGATGCACTTTTTGTATTAGACAAAGGTGAATCCTGCCTTCAAGTTTTTCTAGACTTGTTGGCAGCATTTGACATGGTCAACCATGCTTCCCTGTTAAAAATACTCAAAGAATGTATGGGCTCAGAACCATCTGTTCTTTTGTTTCTATTTTGATTTAGCAGATTTATAAAGTACCTGGCTACCCACAAAGGGCTTCCCACCATTACAAACTGCCTGAACCTGTTGTGGTTCTAATAATAGGTTTCCAACCGTTCACACCAAATAAAACTAGCAAATGTTTTCTCAAAAGGAGTGCCACATGGCTACAGCCTCTTACGAGCCCTTTTCAATTATGCATGGAACTTCTGACTTTCCTTCTGAGCAACTCTAACCTGTTCTTCCATTTTTACGCCAACAACACTCAGTAATACATGTTATGTTATGGTATCTGGATTTGTAAAGCACAACTTATCTCCCAAGGGCTATCCAGGCACGGAAGGTCTCATCTCCTGAGGACATCAATGCACTCGATAGAACACTTCAACCCTGGGTGGCCCTGAATTACCTGAAACTGAACCCACAAAAGATGGAGGTTCTGCTGATGTCTCCTCAACACAGCAACTCTCCTATACACTCATGGTTAGACGCAACAAATATATTTGACTGCAAACCGACAAATGTTGCAACAGTGAAATCCTTAATGTCCACTCACACATTAATATCCTGTCAAGGAGCACACAACATCTGTTAGAGGACGGTTCTGACCATCAGGTCTGCCCTGATTTTTCGATTTTTGACCACCTGGTTTTTGACTGTTTACTGTGAGGAAGCCTCCTATGAGGTGACTCCCGCACAATAAACACATGGTAAAATGGACTGTGCGTGTTTACCGCTGGTGTCGCCGTGCTAAGGAAAGGCTGCTGCGGCGCAGCAAGGGCAGGAGGCCCCGGGCAGGTTACATGTGATCATGTGTGCGCATGGATGTGCACCCATGTGAGAGCTGTGGGAGGAGGATTCCTAGTGTGCGCAGCCCAAGAACTGCGCTTAGGTAGTCCTGCTGCAGGAGGAACTATGCAGAGTGGGTGGTGACCTGGAGTAGGTCTCTTGAGAGGGGTGTTTACATGTGAGGGAGAGTCAGTGTGCTTACTGTCTTTTCACTGTAGGGACACCCAGTTCAATGCCAATGTCAGGGGGCTTAAGGTATTTGCATTGGGGAATACTCCATTGAATGTCAATGGGAAAGGAGGGCCTAGGGTGCAACTCCAGTTCTCTGGGGTCCACTGAGACCAGAGTCACACCAACGTACCCTGTAACCTGTAAGAAAATAATGATGCAGTAGGTTACAAGAGCATAGTTGTACAACTTATGGGTCATCCAGGGATGTCACCTTTCTCTGACTCAGCTCAGGATTAGGGCCAATTACTGCTCTGTCCAGTTGCTGGAGCAGGGCCTTGCATCAATCAGCCAGCTGTCATTCCGTGCCAGGAGAAGGCTGGAGAAGCCCCGCGAGGAATGTCAGGGAGGAGGGGCTGAGACTTTAAGAGCACGTGTCAACTAACTCCTGGAGGATGCCATCTTGAGCTATCCCAGAAGACTGTGCAAGAAGGAGGGGACGGGGGCAAGGAAGTGATGTGGCACGGAGCCGCGAGGAGGAGGGGCCCGGACCCCATCCCGGGGCCCCGAAGACGCAAGGAGGAAGGAAGAGTGCCGCTGCACTCCCCCCGCGCGGCCCGTCCGGCTGCTAGCATCTCTGTGTCTGCCCACACAAGGGACTCCAAGGCAGCAGGCCGGCTCCTGCGGCAGCATCCGGAGGTGCTGGCCGTGCAGGGAGCCGGCGGGGACGGCCAGGGGTGGGCTCCCTGGGCCGCCCTCCAATGAGGGATCCTCTCTGTGGTGCAGGGGGTGTCCGGGTGGGACCAGCACCCCCAGAAGAAAAGTCAGCAGGAAAAGGCACAGCGGCTCTCCACAGCGCAGCCGGAGAGACGCTCATCAATTATGCAACCGCCCCAGCATGCTTTGCGGGGCAGGGGCTGCTATTTGAGTCCCCAAAACGCCTGTGGTGGTACCAGGGAGATGGGGCCACCACCAAAGGAGTACCAGGAAACAGGGGGAGCTGCAGGAGCAGCACAGCCTCCCCCCAACATCGGTTGGTGTCCCCACCCTAGGTAGGGTGGGACACATGAGAGATAACCCCTCAAGGGTTGGCTTGATATTTGAAGCCCAAACTTCAGTGAACTTTTGTTCCTGTTTGTGCAAGGGTGCCTACCATAGGTGTAGGTTGGTATGGCCCCATTTATTCTACTGTTATTTTATGATCAATCAGGAGTAATCCAAAAGTAATCCTGATAGTTATAATGCTATGGTTTGGTCTCATATGTTCCCTGATTATGCTAATTTGAATAATGATACTAACAGCCACCTTTTGGCAAGATGGAAGTATTTAATCACAAATGTAGGTGTCATCATTGCACTGTACTGTTGAATACTGTCAAAATGTTCAAATATTGCAAGGGGGGCACTGGGATTGTTTTGCCATGTGGATTGTTGGATTATATTCTCTCTTGAAGAGATCTGAAAGATTACATAATGTTTGCCCAGAGTGATTCTATCACTTTGTATATATTTGTAGATTGTTGCATAGTATTGAGTAGTGTGTGTGAAAATTAATTGTACTTTTGCTTTATCAAAAAGCACAGACTGGACATTCAGTTATTGAGAGTCATGCTTGTGTGCTTGTGAATGGGGATTACTAGCCCACACCACCTCCCTTGAGTAAGCCTTGGACTGCTCTGCAACGCTACCCTATGAGAGTCAAGCGCTACAATGGGGTGTTTGGTTCCCAGTGGCGGTCGTATGCAGACTCGTTACTTGTGCAGGCCACACAACTAATGACCCACCTTCCAACAACATCATATCAGGCTCCTCCATCAAATCAAACCCCCTATCCCAACTGATGACTTCAAGAGCATATCACAGTCTCTTGTCCTCACTAAGGTCAACTATTAAAATAGCCTATTGACCGGCATACTCAGAATTCACCGTGCACCACTAAGAGTGGCACTTACCTCTGTTTAGTCTCAGACCAAATGCTTGATCAATGGAATGTGGAGGGGCAGCCCTTATCTGCTGCCTCCCTCTGTGCTGCCAACCAGGGCCAGAGGGCATTCTTATGTCAAGCAATTCAGGAAAGGCATCACTTGACTTTACCGTAGCGCCGCCCACCATAGGGCCTAAAGTTCAGTTATGACGCTAAAGCACCACAAATCACAACAAGGTAGGGGGGGCGATAGCAACTTTTATGGAAGAGAAGCAAAGGTTGGAGGAGGTCAAGAACCATAACCCGCCCCCACGCCACAGACCTTGAACCACTAGACCCCAACCTCTTCAGAAGGCACCTGGAAACTCATGAACTCCTTCCGTTCAGGGGCTCCTTCAGACCTGTCCCCACACCACATCTTCAACCTGGCTAGTGCCACCATCGCATCAGAGCTCTGCTGGACCATCAAGCATGCCATCGAAACCACCACCTTCCTATCCAACTGGAAAAACGCAGAGATCAACCCGCTCCTAAAGAAACCCTCCGCCATCCCAAGGGAGATGAAAAACTACAGACTCATCTCTCTGCTCCCCTTCCCAGCCAAGATGACAGAAAAGGCCATCAACATGCCACTGACGGAGTTCCTTGAGTCAAACCACATCCTAGACCACTCACAGTTTCGTTTCAGGAGCAACCACAGCACTCGCAGCCTGGACATGGAACACTCTCCCAATCTACCTCAGATAGGCCACATCACTGAGGCAATTCAGGAAGGAGCTCAAGACCTGGCTGTTTGAGTGACCAGCATGCCCATAGCAGTGCCTTGAGACCCCGTGGGTGATAAGCCGTGCTGTACAAGTATTGATTGATTGAGTGAGCAACCTAACATTACAGGATGATCATAAAGGGGGCAGTATGTGATGTATTCAATGTGCTGCAAAGGACCATGTTCATCCTAAAAGCATCTTGATGAAAGGTCATGAAAGTACAGGAGGAGGACAGACAGCATAAAGCCAACCTAATCAAGAGTGACATAAGGTAATAGCCCAAAGCAGACAGATTCAAATCATTGAGGGAAATAGAGCAAACTATGTCGTGGCGAGATAAAGCATGATGTTCCTTGAGGGGGCAGCAAAAACAGGGAAAATATTGGTGGCTGAATTACGTGCTTCTCAAGTCCTCAGATACCTGCAGGAAGTAAAGGACAGGAGGCTCTAGGCAAACACTCCATATACTTGTACCAGGCAGTGCTACTTAGACGCTTTTGCCTTATCCTCACCCAATAGAAGAACACATGGAAGACCCAATCTAAAAAAAATGTTTGTCGGGTGTATAGAAGTCTGAAACAGGCTAAATAAGCTAAATCCAGATAACTTCATAACCAGTTTTGATAAAACCTTCACTCCCTCCAATTGGTTTCCCTCTTGATGGAGCTGTCCAATACATCCAGTGAGAGACAGAGTTTTACCTTTCTGGTGGTCTCAATCTCAACAAAAACTCTCACATTATGCTCTTCTCACTAGCAGATTTCTTTAATTAATCTCAATCTTTATAAAGGGCTTGGCCAACAGGTTGAACTTAGTCCTGCCTTCTTTGATCCACGCTGACTAGCTAGGCTTCACAGCACAAAAAAGCTTTACGTTTTATTGATATAGTCAGATGGGAGGAACTGGGGTCACCCCTTCTTTCCCAGAAGCTGAGAATGCATTTTATCAGATGGGCTAGGAATCCATCGCAGATTCCTTGAGGGCCTTCGTACTAGGAACACATTTATAAAGTGGGTTCTCACCAATTACCGAGACCACTAGCGATAGTTGAGGCTAAAGCTGAGGAGGCCTTCAATCTCTTCAATCCCATCCCAGTAGCTCCTTTGGCTCTTAGTAATGTCACAATGCCCTTTTTGTTTTGTTGTGGGGCACAGAAACTGGCCTAAATATCTGTTATGAGATTTGCAAAGGGGGGATTAGAATTGTGTCATGGTAACCGCTAAAAGGGTGTGGTCATACTTGGGTGCATAAGATGAATCCACGTGAGAACTTCCTTTATCCTCCTGAAGGAGGGGTTTTGACAGGTGGGTATTACCCGCCTTATGGTGTTCCTTTTCTTCTGTGCAAAATCAATAAAGTATTATTGACAACAAACATTGCCCTCAAGGGGCTGCTCATATGTTGCTTCCAAGTACACTCTAATGGATCCCCTAGTGGTTTAATTGTGCCTCGTGGGCTACTCATGGGTTGCTCAAGAGTGAGCCCTGCCTCATACTCCTAGTGATTTATCTGTGCCTCCAAGGGCTGGTCATATGTTGCTCCCGGGTAGACCCTATCTAATACCCCAGGTGGATTAACTGTGCCTCCAAGAGCAACTCACCTGCTGCCCCAGGCAACCTAGTGATTTAACTGATCCCTAAAGAGCTACTCATTTCTGGCAGATATTGTCTGAACCTCCTCGGAGCTTTACAGTGGCTGCCAGTGGATGTTGATCTGTTGTTCTTTGGTCGACCCTTTTCAGTACCCTTGGTGGGAGAAGAGTGCCCCATAAGACTGTACAGCATCTCTCCTGGGTAAGGCTCTTGTCTCTCCCAGATAGGATCCTAATGCACTTCAGTGGCAATGTCAAGTTTTGATACTGGCCATCTAAGATGGGGAAGGTACCCACATGCACAGCTGAATCTATACTCACCTTGTCATGCAATCATGCTTATGCAATGCGACACTCAATGCAATGTACTAGACCTGCCCAACTTCAATAAAAATCACACTGTGTGATGAGGGGGTGGGGCCTTGTGCTGAGAAGTACCTCAGAGGCACTTTTCCCCCAACACGGCCCCAAGCTGAGGCTTTTTCCGATGTCCTGGGGTGTTTTCACACCCATTAATGGGCATCAGCAGTTGATAGCCTCTGAAAACAAGCTGAAAACCACTGTTTGCAGTGTTTTTCACCTAATTTTCCCTGCCTCCATGTGATATCGGCTCCTTACCAGGTTGACAGTGTGATGGGAGTCAATATCTTGTGACACACATTGGCACCATGTAAGTTGGGAGGTCTGACTTTGTCCACACTGAGCTAGTTCCACATTGAATAATCTATAAACAGCATATATTCAACCCAGGGTCGGACTGGGAACCCAAAGTAGCCCTGGCAAATTTTGTAAGACCATCCCCAACGGGTGCACGGCGAGTGAGCGAAACTAACCACTACAAGAGGGTACGGGGGGCTTCTCTTCATCCATGAAGATTTTGGAAAAAATTGCTAAAATAGTGAATTTTACAACACGTTTCATTATACATTCCATTGTATGCATTTGTAAAGCACAGTAAGTGATGACCTCACAGTGTACCAAGATATGACAAACTTTATTTGGGCTCTTCCTTGACTCCCTCATCATCACCCTCTAACTGTGCCTCTCATCTCTCCATAGCCCCTCTCTCACATGTATTTCATTTGTTTTATAGCGCCTCTCATACCAGTGTAGTGTGCTTGAGCACTTTACATCACACACACATACAGAGACAGTAAATCATACATGTGTAAATCAGTAGGGGACTACAAGGTATAGGATCCACATGTTGTCCATATTGGTAATATTTTTCAGAGTGCTTGGTCTGGGGAAGCAAAAACTCAGATTCAGAACACAACGCAGAGGTTAGGGTTGACTTAACTAATATCAATTTATTTCTACCCAAATAAACCCTTTTTAGCAAAATTATGATAGTGAAAGACTGGGGAAAAAAACATAACTTTCTAACATGTATCATGCAGTTTGCATGCAGCTCGTTGATGGCAGTTCACAGCTCACTTTGTTAAATTATGATTGAAACTAATGAACTGCACAGTAACAAAAGGAGCTCTGTGACAAAAGCAGTAACACACTGTGTTATGGACATAAAATACTGTTCTGTGATCTGCATGGTACACGTTCTTTGCAGCAGGCATATTAACCCTCTGTGCTACCTTAGGTGAGTCAAATCTGCCTCTAGACAAAACTCCGATCTCTCTCTGGCAGGTACATTGATCATCAGAGTTATTTTGGCACTTGAATTGTTGCCTGCAAACTGTTGGACATAAAAGGAACTCTGCAGTGCTTTTAAAACTGCTGCACTGCTACAAAATTGACCCCAGGAACAAAAGCGCACCCCGCCCTTCCAGCCTCCTGGGGAAACGCCAGATGCCCAGCACGGCCACTCCAGTCATGGTTCAACCATGCGATCCAAAGTGGAGTGTTTCACAACCTCATAAGGTGTAGGAAACGCTATATAAAGATTGCATCCTGGCCACCCCCACAAGGGGTAAGGAATGCAATATACAAACGACCTTACAAGCTCTAGTACTGAGCTTTCATTTGTGGGGATGTTTACTCCTGCTTGATATCTTTAATTTCTTTCTGTTAGCCGGAGGCTCCTCCGCTAAGGCGGAGGAGCGTCGCTCCACTGCTCTGAGTGAGCAGTGCAAAAAAATAAAAATAAAATGATAATAACGCAATGTTATTATTATTTTATTTTTTATCTGGAGCCAGGTTAGGGAGGGGTGTGGCTGGGCTGTGTCACAAGGAGGAGGGGTATGTACGCCATAAGTGCGCATGCTGCTTTGGCCGGCTGTGTTGGGCCGGCCAAGCAGACATGCGCACTTAGCATTTCCCAGCTGGGTGGAGAATGTGCACAGGCTTCCACTCCCTGTCAGAGTGACAAACCAGCCTGCTCAGACAAATCACAACGCAGCTGTTATGCTGGTGACAGCAGCATCGTGATTGGTTTAGGGGAATCTTGGATCCTGTTGTCTGCCGGGAGTCAGGAAGAGGACGGGGGAGAAACGGAACAAATCTTCAGACGGAACAGGTAAGCATTCTTTTTTATTTAATTTTTTTCTCCCACCCCGTTCAGCAGCAGCCGCCACTGCCTTTAACTCAGAGTTCTCGAGTTTCCTGGATCTTGTGTGAGCAGGGCGGGCTTTAGAGCAGTGCGACAGGTGCAGCTGCAGTGGGCGCTGACCTGGAAGGGGGGCCATTAATGTCAGGGGGGCACTGTGTTTAGCAATAATTCACAATTTAAATGCACCTGCTGCAATGTACCTTGTCTGTCCAGCTTTCAGGCAGCAATAAAAATGTCAAGATAAACTCTTGTGATCTTGTGTTCCTGCTGGAGAAACAGATTGTCTAGTGGCAGTTTTGGCTCACCATAAGGTAGCGCAGAGGGTTAATATACCTGCTGCAAAGAACAGATGTGTATTTAATGTGGATAGTTGAATGGGTTAGTAAAGAGAGCCTTTACCGGCGCTGTAGAACAAATGGAATATATGTGAACGAGGGGATATGGAGAGATCGATGAGGAGCACTTGCCGGTGGTAGTGAGGGAATTCGAGCAGGAGGTCATGGGAGGTGGGCACCAAAGAAGATTGGCGCGCCGGGCACCACAGGCCCTAACCCGGACCTGTGTGTTAGTAGAGCATCCAGCCCGAGGTTTTTTTCATGACCTGTGACTTTGGAGTAAACAGGAGCCTCAAGGCTTACAGGAGCAGGGCTCTAGGCTGAAAGAAGTGTGCTAAAAAAACGCTGAAAAATGAGCCATAAATGCAGTGTTTTTGCCAGGTTTGCACCATTTCTAGTAGCCCATCTATGGATGGCTGTTATGGTTACCAATAGGAGCATCTGAAATGAATCTAACCCTAGCGGCTCCTGGTTGCCCAAAACAACACCTTGTCGACAAGTTTGAATCAGAGAAAATGCTTCCGAACTGCTCGAAATAGTTTGCCCAGACTTGAATTTCCTGCTACAATACTCGCCCACACCCTCAAACTATGCAGATACATTCCATCCGGAGAGTGCAACAAAGCCATTGGTGCAGGCAGACATGGGCGCAGTGCCTGGGAGGGCACTTCCGGTCCAGAAACAGTCCGCATCAGACAGTGCCTGGTTACCACACCCAGAAAAAAGTGTTTCAAATGAGGGCTACGGGGTGTAGCGTGTTGTTGATAGATTGCAAGACACGCGGTGGGCGAACTGGGTGGGCAATGTCTTAGGGCGATGTCGGGATGGCAGGAGTACAAAAGGAGGCAGTCTTACAATACAGCAACTCTTTGCAATCCTATTAAACATATACAGAATTCTATGGCCCTCATTCGGACCTTGGCGGGCGGCGGAGGCCGCCCGCCAAAGTCCTGCCTTCAGGTTACCGTTCCGCGGTCGAAAGACCGCGGCGGTAATTCTGACTTTCCCGCTGGGCTGGCGGGCGGCCGCCTTCAGGCCGCCCGCCAGCCCAGCGGGAAACAGGCTTCCACGATGAAGCCGGCTCGGAATCGAGCCGGCGGAGTGGAAGCTGTGCGACGGGTGCAGTTGCACCCGTCGCGTATTTCACTGTCTGCAAAGCAGACAGTGAAATACATTTAGGGGCCCTCTTACGGGGGCCCCTGCAGTGCCCATGCCATTGGCATGGGCACTGCAGGGGCCCCCAGGGGCCCCGCGACACCCCCTACCGCCATCCGGTTCCCGGCGGGCGAACCGCCGGGAACTGGATGGCGGTAGGGGGTGTCGGAATCCCCTCAGCGGCGCAGCGAGCTGCGCCGCCTTGGAGAATTCCTATGGGCGGCGGTACACTGGCGGGAGACCGCCAGTGTTGCCGGTCTGACCGCGGCTTTACCGCCGCGGTCGGAATGCCCTTGGGAGCACCGCCGGCCTGTCGGCGGTGCTCCCGCGGTCCTCCAACCCGGCGGTCATTGACCGCCAGGGTTGGAATGACCGCCTATGTGTTGTTCATAAAAGAGCACATTTCATACTTTATAGCAATAGCAAGCTCGCGCTGCAAAGCTCTTGTGTTTGTGCCTTCAAACGGAATCATGAAGAGGAAGTGGGTAATGGAGCTCCTGACCTTCGAGTTGGGGAACATGGTTCGAGTCTCAGTGTCGACTCAGCATCCTGTGGTTCTGCGCAAATCACTTAGGTGGTCATTCTGACCCTGGCGGTCTATCGCGAATGACGGAAGCACTGCCAACCGCTGGCGGTGCTTCACTTGTCATTCTGACGGGTCCGGCGGTTTCCCGCCGTTTTTCCCCCGGCTGGGAGAATCCGCCATGGCAGCGCTGATTCTGACCCCCTTACCGCCAGCCTGTTTCTGGCGGTTTTCACCGCCAGGAAGAGGCTGGCGGTAACGGGTGTCCTGGGGCCCCTGGGGGCCCCTGCACTGGCATGGGCAGTGCAGGGGCCCCCTAACAGGGCCCCATGAAGCTTTCACTGTCTGCTTAGCAGACAGTGAAAAGCGCGACGGGTGCAACTGCACCCGTCGCACGCCCGCAACACCGCCAGCTCCATTCGGAGCCGGCTTCTGTGTTGCAGGCCTCATTCCCGCTGGGCCGGCGGGCGCTACCTTGGGTAGCGCCCGCCGGCCCAGCGGGAATGTTGGAATGCTGCCAGCGGTCTTTTGACCGCATGGCGGCAGATTGGCGGTTCCCGCATGGCGGGCGGCAACCGCCGCCCGCCAATGTTGGAATCAGGGCCTTAATCTCCCCAGTGTTTCCCAAAAAGGAAAGTGTCCTTGAGTAACCTCAGTAGTGTTCATAAAAGCGCTCCAGTTTGTTGGAGCTGTGTAAAATGGCCAAATAAACGCCAGTGTTCAAGAAGAGAACAGGAGTGAGCCTTCTCACACAAGAGAAGAAAAGCCAGGGATTTTTCAAACTCCAATTTATGACATGCCAAAGAAGGGTCCAAATCCTACAGTGCTGGCACTCATGCATTTTGTCAAAAACCTTTTCTTTCACTGATAAAATTGTAATGACATCTTCCTTCTACAAAATAGCAGATATTCATTTAAATGAACTGTACAGGGTTATATCATACAGATTTCTGGTGTGCTATCCCAAAGAGGGGTATCCTGGCGCTGAGCAGGTGTGAGTCCAGCCAAACCTATTGGGACTACTCGAAAAGCAGGTCTTCAGCTTCTCGCAGAATTCAAGTTGTGAGGAGGAGCCTATTATGTGTCTCATGCTTTAGGAGCGATATAAGAGCAGCCTTGACTACTGGATCTGGTTTTCCATAAGTATGGGATTTGTAGGAGTCCGGACAAGTGGAGGTGTCTGGAAGGCGTGTAAAAGGAGATGCAATTGTTGATGTATGCTGGCTGGTGGAAGTATGGCCTTGAAAGTGTGGGTGAGGAGTTTGATATATGCTTGTTTTTGTATGGGGGGCCAATGGAGCTCCTTCAGGTGTGGTGTGATGTGAGTGGAGTGTGGGAGGTTGACATTGATTCTAGCTGCCGTGATCTGAATGGTCTGCAACCTTTTGGTGACTTTTTTTTGTTGATCCCAGCATAGAGGGTGTTCCTGTAGTCCAGCTTTCTTGTGACAAGGATATATATGTTGGTTTTCCGGGTGCGACTGACCGCCATTAAAAAATCTTTGTCAGCATCTTTAGGGTATGAAAGCATGATGCCGCGATAGCTCTGACTTGGGCAATCATGTTGAGTTTGCTGTTTATGACGATACCGAGGTTCTTGGCATGGTTTTTGGGGTGGATGTCACCCTAGCTCTGTTGGCCACCAGGTGGAGTCTCACGGTGATGTGCTCTCTCCATAGATCATGATTTTAGTCTTCTCGGTGTTCAGCTTCAGAAAGTTGGTCTTCATCAAGTGGACGATTTCGGTCATGCAGGTATTGAACTTCATCCTTATACTGGGCGTCTTGTCCATGGGATAATTAGCTGCAAATCACTAGTGTAGGCGAGAATGTTGATGTCGTGAGAGTGAATGATCCTGGTTATAGGGATCATATATGCGCAGAAGAGAGATGGGCTGAAAGAGGATCCTGGCAGAACTCATCAGACGATTCTCATTGGCACACTGGAACACCCTTATAATTTTCTAGTATATGGTACCTAGTTACCCAGGGTGTTGGGGTTCCAGGAGATCCCTATGGGCTGCAGCATTTCTTTTGCCACCCATAGGGAGCTCAGACAATTCTTACACAGGACTGCCACTGCAGACTGAGTGAAATAACGTCCACGTTATTTCACAGCCATTTTACACTGCACTTAAGTAACTTATAAGTCACCTATATGTCTAACCCTCACTTAGTGAAGGTTAGGTGCAAAGTTACTTAGTGTGAGGGCACCTGGCACTAGCCACTGTATCCCCACATTGTTCAGGGCAAATTCCCCAGACTTTGTGAGTGCCGGGACACCATTACACGCGTGAACTACATAAAGGTCAATACCTATTTGTAGCGTCACAATGGTAACTCCGAACATGGCCATGTAACATGTCTAGGATCATGGAACTGTCATCCCAATACCATTCTGGTATTGGGGGAACAATTCCATGCATTCCCAGGGGGGACAGCATAGAGGCCGGGTACTGCCAAACTAACTCTCTGAGGTTTTCTCTGCAGCTACCGCTACTGCCAACCCTCAGATAGGTTTCTGCCCCCCTGGGGCCTGAGCAGCCCAGTCCCAGGATTGCAGAACAAAGGATTTCCTCTGAGAGAGGGTGTTACACCTTCTCCCTTTGGAAATAGGTGTTAAGGGCCTGAGAGGAGTAGCCTCTCCTGGCCTCTGGAAATGCTTTGAAGGGCACAGATGGTGCTCTCCTTGCACAGATGGGATCCCTGAACCAGTCTACACTGGTTCAGGGATCCCCCCAGCCCTGCTCTGGTGCGAAACTGGACAAAGGAAAGGGGAGTGACCACTCCCCTGACCAGCACCTCCCCAGGGGAGGTGTCCAGAGCTCCTCCAGTGTGTCCCAGACCTCTGCCATCTTGAATGCAGAGGTGTGAGGGCACAATGGAGACCTCTGAGTGGCCAGTGCCAGCAGGTGATGTCAGAGACCCCTCCTGATAGGTGCTTACCTCTCTCTGTAGCCAATCCTCCTCTGAGGGCTATTTATGGTCTCTCCTGTGGGTTTCTTAGCAGATAACGAATGCAAGAGCTCACCAGAGTTCCTCTGCACTTCTCTCTTTGACTTCTGCCAAGGATCGACCGCTGACTGCTACAGGACGCCTGCAGAACTGCAACAAAGTAGAATGAAGACTATCAGCAACATTGTAGCGCCTCATCCTGCCGGCTTTCTCGACTGTTTCCTGGAGGTGCATGCTCTGAGGGCTGTCTGCCTTCACCCTGCACTGGAAGCCAAGAAGAAATCTCCTGTGGGTCGACTGAATCTTCCCTCTGCTAACGCTGGCACCAAACTTCTACATCACCAGTCGTCTGGGGCCCCTCTCATCTTGACGAGCATGGTCCCTGGAACACAGGATCTGGATCCAAGTGTCCCCGACAGTCCAGTGGCCCTTCTGTCCAAATTTGGTGGAGGTAAGTCCTCACCTCCCCAGGCCAGACAGTAATCCTGTACACTGTGTGAACTGCAGCTGCCAGGGCTTCTGTGCACTTTTGCAAGACTTCCTTCATGCACAGTACAGCCCAGGTCCCCAGCACTCTGTCCTGCATTGCCTAACTCGCTGAGTTGGCCTCCGACTTCGTGGGACCCTCTTTTGTTGTGCTGAGACGACCGTCGTGCTCAGACCTTCTGAACACCTGTTCAGGTGCTTCTGCGGGTGCTGCCTGCTTCTGCATGGGCTCTCTGTGTTGCTGAGCACCCCCTCTGTCTCCTCCTCCAAGGGGCCACCTCCTGGTCCTTTCTGGGCCCTGGCACCACCCAAAATCCTCAACTGCGACTCTTGCAGCTAGCAAGGCTTGTTTGTGGTCTTTCTGCATGAAAACAACTCTGCATCCTCCAGCACGCCATGGGACATCTTCTGACCAAAGGAGAAGTTGCAGAATCTTTGGCTTCTTCCACCCAGAGGCAGGCCTTTTGCACCTTCATCTGAGGTTTAGTGGGTTCCTGCCCCTCCTGGACACTTGCGTGGCTCTTGGACTTGGTCCCCTTCCTTTACAGGTCCTCAGGTCCAAGAATCCATCTTCAGTGCTTTGCAGTCAGTTGTTGTCTTTGCAGAATCCCCTATCTCGACTTTACTGTCTTTCTAGAGTAGTAGGGTAACTTTACTCCTACTTTTCAGGGTCTTGGGGTGGGGCATCTTGGACACCCTTAGTGTTTTCTTACACTCCCAGCGACCCTCTACACACTACACTAGGCCTGGGGTCTATTCGTCGTTCGCATTCCACTTTTGGAGTATATGGTTTGTGTTGCCCCTAAGCCTATTGTCTCCTATTGCATTCTATTGTGTTCTACCGTGTTTGCACTACTTTTCTAAGTGTTTTACTTACCTGATTTTGGTTTGTGTGTAAATTTTGTGAATTTTACTTACCTCCTAAGGGAGTATATCCTCTGAGATACTTTTGGCACATCGTCACTAAAATAAAATACCTTTATTTTTAGTAACTCTGAGTATTGTGTTTCTTATGATATAGTGCTAAGTGATATAAGTGGTATGGTAGGAGCTTTGCATGTCTCCTAGTTCAGCCTAAGCTGCTCTGCTATAGCTACCTTTATCAGCCTAAGCTACTAGAACGCTACTAATCTACTAATAAGGGATACCTGGACCTGGCACAAGGTGTAAGTACCACAAGGTACCCACTATAAGCCAGGCCAGCCTCCTACTGTGTAGTTTACTTGCCTCCTAAGGGAGTATACCCTCTGAGATACAGCCTTCCTCAAGTGATATTTGCTCCTGTCCTGAGACAAAAAAGTTCAAATACTGAGCCTAGATTTTCATAGACAAGTGTGCAAATTGTGGTATTCAAATCCTACCTGGTCTGGACCAAACTTACAGAGCTCTAATGTGCTTTAAAATGCACATTTGGCACATTGGTACCTATTCATGAAGGCACTTTTGATCATCTAAATTAGTACTCCTTTAGTACTCTTTGAAGTACTTTTACATGCCTGTGTTAATTGGACCCAAAACATTTAAATTTGGAATAGAATGTGAATATTCTCAGAATATTCAAACACGATTAGAACAAACAGAAAGGACAGTGTCCGCTATGCACTTCTACTAATAGGGTTGGAGAGTCTGGGGCCGATCCCCAAAGGCACGTAAGAGTATGTAGTACTACTTCCCATTTTCATAAATACTTTTATTATTCGTTCCCTATATTTACAAATATTTGTTTCGAAAGAGCCACAGATGCCCTTTGTTCTTCAGATAGCGCTTAAAAACAATTGTTACATTTCTAGGGGCCTGATTTAGAGTTTGGTGGCGGGGGTTACTCCGCTACAAATGTGACGGATATCCGCCATATTGCGATCTCCATAAGCTATAAGGGGATTGTAATACGGCGGACGGGATATCTGTCACATTTGTGACAGAGCAGCCCCCTCTGTAAAACTTTAAATCAGGCCCTACGCCTGGTAAACAGCATACCCTACAGGTGTTATTACGCAGTTTATGGACTTTCGATCATTACAAGCTGAGTAGGCCCTTCCCGGACTCAAGGTCGTGACCTGCTTTCCCAGACACATAAACGTAACTCACTGAGCAAGCTTTCTAGTTGTTCATACACTATTCAACCATCTCTTCCTGAAATAGTGCTCTATTTCTACCATAATGAAAAGCAAGCATTGGCAATGCCAATAGCTTTGACTTTGAAGGAATGCGGTATGGTGATGTGAAGCATTACGAGTAGATAGCATGGGAATGGACATGTATTTGTGGGTCAACAAAGAGCTGTAAAATTGTAAAAGGTCGAGGGACATTTGCACTATCAAGCCAGACCTAAAACTTCCAGTAGGCTAATGACTGCCCTCCTTCCACCTGTGCTGCTGCCATAGAAAACCATCACAATTTATCTAGCTATCTAAGACAATTTAAGCACATTAGAATGTATTGTGTTGACCACTGAAAGTTCCAGCTCAGGCAGCTGGATAAATAAACAAAATGGTCACAGCTGTGTGGAGGGCGAGCACCTTTTTGAGGAAGCACAGGGCTTTTGCTCAATCAAAACATGTACTCCTGGCTCCCAACATGTGGGCGGAGTTATAGCCCCTCTCCTGGTGGTTCTCATATAATTGTCTGGTGCAGTGCTTAATTTGTAAATAATAACGTGCTGGTGCCCAAAGCTCTCCTCTTAAACCTGCGGCTGCTGCAATTAAATGTGCGAGCACGAAATACTGAGGCAGGGTAATCCTGAAGCCGTCTCGGACCTCTTTAAACCATCAACAGCCACTCCCTGCCCCTTCAGCTCACTCTTGCAGCTTTCTCCTTTCTACCCTTGTGATGCTTTTTCATTTTTCTCTTCCTCCGTCTTTCCCATATGTGTCTTTTGCTCGCAGCAAATGCTTGAGGCAGAAGAATAACCGCCGGCCCTCAAAAATAAGTGCAGGTGCTCAGCACCGGAAACAATAAGCACAAATTAAGCAGTGGTCTGGCGATACCTGGGTTGTCAAATCAGATTATAAAGCGGGGGAGGGCTATGCAAAGAAAAAGGGGGTTCTACAAATTGTGTCATGCCTATGGTGCTAATATACCTCCAGCCTTGGGTGTAAGTTCCGCATGTGCTCACAACCACTGTGAATCGGGTTCTCTGGAGTGCCAGTGTGTTCGTGTCCGTTTCTCCTGGTGAAAGCACCAGTGGTACTGTGAATGTGCTCTTTAAAGGCACATTGCTTTCAGAAAACGTGGCAAACAAGATTTAGTACATTTAACTCTGAATCACCGAATTCCCAACTGATGGTCACAGAGTAACATGCACCATTTTTAAAGCGTATACCTATGTTTGAATTGCCTCTTTCTGTTTTAACTAAAGATTTACTCCCTTTATCAAACTCAGAAGGATGAATGGTGGAACCAGGAATTCCAACCTGTTGTTTACACTCAGATGTCTGCAGTGACCGTTCAGCCCACCAAGCAGTAACATGAGTCAGAAGTTACTCTAACTTTTCGTTATGTTTTTACCTACCATGGAGAGAAATAATGCAGTCCCCATGGATGCAACAGTTGTCTCTGCATTGGTGCTTTACCCCACAGGGCTATCTCGCCATTCTGTCATACTTCCCAAAAGTCATTGCACAAGTGCTGGGGCATTACTTTAAAGTCAGTGCAGGTCAAGTGGGATGTTAAACTGAGGCTGGTACACATTAACCTGGACATTGCAGATACAATGGTGACTTTTGTCCTGGGAGGGGGAGTTAGAGACTTGTTGTGTAACTTCAGGTAAGCTGTTTCATGCTGACTAGAGCCAGGTAGGTGAGACACTATAATAAACAGAATCTTGCATTCTCTGTAAAATATTAACATCTGGCTGTGACATCACTCCTCATCTGTAAGACATAGGTGGTCATTCCAACCCTGGCGGTCCGAGACCGCCGGGTTGGAGGACCGCGGGAGCACCGCCGACAGGCCGGCGGTGGTCCCAAGGGCATTCCGACCGCGGCGGTAAAGCCGCGGTCGGACCGGCAACACTGGCGGTCTCCCGCCAATGTACCGCCGCCCTTTTGAATCCTCCAAGGCGGCGCAGCTAGCTGCGCCGCCGAGGGGATTCCGACCCCCCCTACCGCCATCCAGTTCCCGGCGGTCCGCCTGCCGGGAACCGGATGGCGGTAGGGGGGGTCGCGGGGCCCCTGGGGGCCCCTGCAGTGCCCATGCCACTGGCATGGGCACTGCAGGGGCCCCCGTAAGAGGGCCCCTAAATGTATTTCACTGTCTGCTCCGCAGACAGTGAAATACGCGACGGGTGCAACTGCACCCGTCGCACAGCTTCCACTCCGCCGGCTCGATTCCGAGCCGGCTTCATCGTGGAAGCCTCTTTCCCGCTGGGCTGGCGGGCGGCCTGAAGGCGGCCGCCCGCCAGCCCAGCGGGAAAGTCAGAATCACCGCCGCGGTCTTTCGACCGCGGAACAGTATTCTGGCGGCCCCCGACAGGCCGGCGGCGACCGCCGCCGGCCAATGTCGGAATGAGGGCCATAGTATTATGTGTGGAAAGTACAATGCAGTTACCCAACCTGAGCCTCTTCTGAGACCTGGGGCTGCAAAAGCCTGTGGCGATCTGGAAGGACATCAGATGGTCAACCAGCGGAAGGACATTGTGGAGTAGGAGAAAAAGATGTGCATCAACCAAAGGTGGTGTATTATCTGCAGCTTTATTCCACAAAAGCATAAGGGCTCCAACAGGAACATCCAATCAGGACAGCAGCACAGGAGCAACTGACCAGTGGCAGTCCTGAGCATTCTAAGCATAGCATCCTGTACAATTATATGTAAACAAGGAAGAGACTATTGGATTAGTTGAGCAGAGGAAAATACCACATAAACGCCCCCACGCCCTGGTTGCTGTTTAAATTGTAAAATACAGTAATAATCAATAGGGGCATATCTAAGCGATTGCTTGAATCATGCTCACACCACGCACCGTGGTACATGTGTGACGCAAACATCTAAGTCATATGTTTGAAGCCACGCAAAGTCACTTTGCATGGCCTTGAGTGGCTCCAAGAATATAAAGTAATGCAATGCAGACCAAATCGCTGCATTGCATTACTCTGCAGAAGGAAGGCTTCCATGGGCTTTGCGTTGGTGTTTCCATGCAATGTTCATGTTTTTTTTACACATTTCCTGATTTACCAAATCTAGCAAACCTACGAATACACCGCAACGATACTCCTCCCCCGGAGAGGCGTAACCAGAAGATATATATTTATTTCTCCTTGTTACTTCCTTTTCCTGTGTCCTCTATTCTGCAGCACACATAAAAAGACGAATATGCCTCCCAAGATTGTGTTTGTGCAGGAAGGTGCCCCTTCCTGCACAAAAACAACCTTGCATGCAAAAGAGGAACCCTTGCACATTGGTTCAAGGGTTCCAATTGTGCGCCAGCGCAGGGGTAAGTACAGACTGTGCAGTATGCCTTAAATATGGCACATTCCTTCCCTTTCCCAGTGACACAGTGCAGCAAGGTGACTTGCTCCACTGCACCACCTTCCCATAAACTTGCTCCACAGGCCCCCGGACCCTAGTGCAACTGCACTGGAAGCTGCGCTCCTGTTGGCAGACGCAATTCTGCTGCTTCCGTTGGTTCTCTGGACAACAGGGTGAGGTGGGACAAGACCACAAAAACGATAATTCCTTTGTGGCACAATAGCACGAAATAACCACAACAAATCTCTTCACAACAAAACAGTGGATTTCTGGCCCACTATGTCATATTGTTAAAGTTGAGTTGTGACATAGCAGTGACAGCTCCGAGAGCCAAGGTGCTTCCTGAGCAGAACATTAACTGTAGCTGCCACATAAAGAAGCTTTGGCAATGCCAATTGTCTTGGTCTGGCTCCAGAACCTTTTTCACCAAGCTTTACTCACACAAAAAGCAGATACAACAGGAGCAGTGAATGTGACGCTGCGCTCTACTGCGGCGTCCCTCTTGCCCACCGCGGTCGGGCCAACACTCCGATACTCGGAGCGGGGGCATCGACGCAGCCCGCGTTTTTGCCTGTCTTTATTCTCGGTGCGATCGGGTAAGCACATTTTGTGTTCCCTGTCGCGTTGCTCTTCCTGCCTGCAGCCCTGATACCTTTTTCCCATACATACCTGATCAGAACCTTATTCTTTCTTCCTTTTTTCTTCTTCTTTTTCCACCTTCATTTCTTTTTCTTGTTCTGGTGTCCTTGTTGTTTTCTTCTTGGTGTTCCTTTTTCCCAGCATGACTTCTTTCTTTTTCCGTTTATACTGCTATGTTTTTCCTATTCTTTCCTATGTGGCTTTCCCAATCCAAGATGGTGTCACTTTTTCTTCCTGTTTTGTCACTTCCTGTCTCCTAGTATATAAGCCCTTCAGTTCTGCTCTTCTTTGCTTTGCAAACACTTCCTCTTGGTGGTGATCCTCACTCCTGTTCGTCGTGATTTTTCTCCAGTTCCTGTTGCTATGATTGTGATTTTTTCCAATTTCTCCTTTTTTCACTCTAATTTTTAACTCTTTTTTAGGAGTTCCTGTGTAGAGGGTTTTCCCACATTTTTGTTTTTTTTCCTCTGGGACTCCTTCTGGAGGGTACAGTCTGGTTAGGCGTTTCCTGTCAAGCAGCACCGTGGCTACTAGAAAGGGTCGCCCTTATCTTGGTCAGTCCAGGACCAGCAGAAGACCGGGTGCTTTTTCAAGCTCTTCATCCAAAGGTGAGAAGCATTGTGCAGATTGTGACAGTGAAAGGTTCACTACAAGAAATAGTACGTATGCACCAAAGAGAGAAAGGGGAAGAATGAGGTGAAGTAGGGAGCAGGGAGAGGAGGGAAATGGCAGAGAGAGGATGGTGATAGAGAGGAGAAGGCAGCAAAGGTAGAAGGGGCGGTGGTGAGAGAGGAGGGTGCAGCAGAGAGAAAGAGGACGGGAGATCTGAAATCAGGCAGGAATTGTTTAACAGAGAAAGAAGACCTTCTTCAATCAAACAGAGGAGAAGGGAAGAAGGTATTTTTCAGTCCAACAGAGAGGAAGGTAAGACCTTCAGTCCCACGGAGAGAAAGGCAAGAGGAGCTTCTTCGGTCCCATTGAGATGAAAGTAAGACTTTCTTCAGTCCCATGGGGAGGAAGGCTAGACCTTCAGTGCCACAGAGAGCAAGGTAAGAAGACCTTCAGTCCCATGGAGAGGAATGCAAGACCTGCTTCATTCCCACAGAGAGGAAGGTAAGAAGACCTCCTTTAGTCCCCTGGAAAGGAAGGAAAGACCTTATTCAGTCCCAGGGAGAGGAAGGCAAGACCTTCAGCCCCACCGAGAGGAAAGGAAAACCTTCAGCCCCACTGAGACGAAGGGAAGAAGATCTTCTTCAGTCCCATGGAGAAGAAGGCAAGACCTTCTTCAGTCCCACGGAGAGGAAGGCAAGAAGATCTTCTTCAGTCCTATGGAGAGGAAGGCAAGACCTTCTTCAGTCCCAAGGAGAGGAAGGCAAGACCTTCTTCAGTCCCAAGGAGAGGAAGGCAAGAAGACCTTCTTCAGTCCCACGGAGAACAAGGCAAGAAGACCTTCTTCATTCCAACAAAGAGGAAAGGAAGAAGACCTTCTTCAGTCTCATGGAGAGGAAGGCAAGAAGACCTTCTTCTTTCCACCATAGAGGAAAGGAAGAAGACCTTCTTCAGTCCCACTAAGAGGAAGGCAAGAAGACCTTCTTCAGTCCCACTGAGAGGAAGGCAAAAAGACCTTCTTCAGTTCCATGTAGAGGAAGGTAAGAAGATTTTTTCAGTCCAACAGAAAGGAAGGCAAGACCTTCTTCAGTCCCATGGAGAGGAAGGAGCTAGCTAAAGCATGGTCACAAAGGATTTTACAAAGACCTTTAGAGGGACAAGGCATCAAGAGAGAGGTCTGAAGCTGCTATGAAGCTGGTGTGAAGCTTAAGATCTGCTAAAGGCTTTTTCAGGAGCACCGGAGATGTGATTTCTAGAGGTCTGGTGTGGACATGAGGAGGACAGAAGCTTCACAGGGGCAGGCTTTAATGGAAATGGCAAAAGGAAAGGGTACATTCTAACCATAAGCATATCCTGAGACTTTCAAGGTCCTACTAATGTCACTAGACCTCTGAAGGGGATCAAGCACCATCAGCATAACACAACAATCCTCTGCCTCACAACTAAGGAGCAACCCCTTCCTTGCTACCTTTCTTAACACTGTTCATGAAAGCACGTGCTGCCTCCCCTTCAGGGAAGTGATATGGCTTCCCACCACTGATACCACATGAAGAACTGAGGTCATCAAACTAAAGGTGTGTGCCAAACTGCCCGGCACTCCCATCACCTAGCCTGAGTCACTAAGCTCAGTTCCAGAAAAAGCAGAACCCCTTTACTATCCACATGCATGTTTTTAAGAGTCGCCTTTTCTAAAAACAATTGAGTCATGATGGTCCTAATTGAAATACCTCCATGATTGTGCTTCCACTATTCAAAGCCAGTGCACATCATACCTCTAGGAAAAGCTGATATACCTTCTTCGCCATGTCAGTATTGCCAGGATGCAATAAGTGCTCTGCAAAGAATGTGCACACCACCTTCATCACCAGTTCATCCAGGAAGGTAATTGGGATTCCTGACACATGAATGTGAGCAGCTCGCCACTGGTTTTCCAGTATCTCCATCCTGATGTGCATCACTATGATCACCCTTAACAAGTGACTCTGCAACGTGGCCTGCTAGCCAAGCCCCTCTCAGCCAGGTTCATCCAGTGTGTTTTGAGAGAACTCTAACCCCCATCCCCATCTTGGCTTACATAAGGTCCAAACAGATTCTAGCATCAGAGGGGAATTATTCACTTGTCATGTTCATGCAGATCTTCTTTGAGGAGGCTATCATTTCTTTCTGACACACTGATACATTTCAAGCACCAACCTTATCTTCACCCCCACTCTTTGCACTGTCCTGGAGCTTGTTTGTAGCTGAAAACAATTATTTTTCCATTTGCTGTTCTTTGCCATTGTCCAGCTCCCAGGCTGCCATGCTGCTCTCACATTGCAGCAAAACACACTGAGTCTGAAGGTAAGTGCTGCTCCCTGCTCCACACCTCCCTACCCAGGACTCAATGTCCACTGAGCAGCAGAGCCTGTGCCAGCACGAGTTCCTCCACCACCATCCTGGTCAGTATGGAAGATGCCATCACACTGGCATTCTGGGAATATAGACCCGCCAGCCCCTCTCACTGGTCAGGTGGTGCTCACAGAGGGTCCTACTGCTGGCAGTTGATATATATGCACTTTCTACCCTAATTGATTGGGTCACTTTGCATGGCTATCAGATGCAATCTTTTAGCTTCATCTCACTTTTCTCAGCCTATCTGACTAGGCCCTGCACCACCAAGAGTGGTTTGTTTCATGGGTATTTATCCTTAATTTTTCATGGTCATCATCTCTTGCAATGTAACACTTCCATTCATATGTGTTTTTTGCAGCCCTGAAAAAGTCCAGTAGATGAAATATGTGTCAGCTGCCTGTGGTCTATACATGTACCTTCCTACCTACTTCGTAAGGATATGATGGGTGTTGGGACAAATGGAAGGATAAATAGACTTCTGATTGCTTTAATCTACTGAGGATTTTTGGACTTGCTATATGTGGATGTGTGCTGCTTGCAGACGTCATCTTGTCCATCACCACAACTATGAATCCCAAAAACCTAATTCTAGTCCCAATTAAAACTACCACGACCTTCAAGACGGAGACCTCCTGTATCAGGAGTTTCCCCCGCAAAAGCAGAGCGTGGGACAAATACAAGGTAAAAATTCCAGATGTGATTGAGACATACAAGGCTATCTCCTTTGCAGCCCAATTTAGACCTCCTCGCCTCCCCTCCCCCTGGTTAAACAATTGCTTGTTTGGGTCGAGAAAGGAAAACATAAAGGAGGAGTGGAAATCTGATACAGAACCTCATTTATGTGTAGAACCATAAAACAGACCAACCTAAGACCTTCCAAAGCCTATCATTGGAAATAAACACTTCAGATGTAACAACCAGAATTACTTTACACTATCTACCATCCACCCAGGGAAAATATCCTGTTGGTGGAAGAAATTAGAGAATTCATTGTAGAGAATATGTGCTCCACTGCATCCCTAGGAGACATTAAAAACAAAGGTATTTAGACTTCGCTGGACAGGATATCCATCCCCGTGATGACGGAGTGACCAGTCCCCTGAGATCTAAATTAGGCCATTAGTTTGGTTTGACAAGTAATTACATGTACATTTATTGACCATCAATGTGCCTGTACTAAATTTTGTAAATAAGGTGCAGGCTCGGGGTGGTCCATTAGCCTCCATAAAGGGTTCCAATATGGGTGCAGGTTTATTTGCTAAAAATTCACCCACCAGACTCCCTCCGATGGCATTGTGGTAATAGGCTGTGATCTTAACTTCAGGCCCATCTCCCTACTTCCATTTCCTGCGTAAGTCATTAAAAAAGCAGTCAACAGCCAACTCATCACGTTTTTAGAAAGCCACAACATCCGTGACATCTCCCAATCCAGATTCAGGTCAAACCACAGCACCGAAACGGCCCTCCTGTCCGCAACAGACGACATCCGCTCCCTACTGGACAAGGGAGAGATGGCAGCACTCACCCTACTTGACCTCTTGGCAGCTTTCGATACAGTCTCCCATCACACCCTGATAAGAAGACTCAACAAAGCCGGCATCAGAGACAAGGCCCTCGACTGAATCCAATCCTTCCTCTCCGGCAGAACACAACGAGTGAGACTCGCCCCCTTCCTCGAAGAACCCACACACACTACCTGCGTAGTGCCCCAAGGATACTCCCTCAGCCCCACGCTGTTCAACATCTACATGGCCCCGGTAGCTACCATCGTCAGAAGCTATGGAATAAATATAATCTCCTACGCCGACGATACCCAACTCATCCTCTCCCTCTCCAACTAACCAGACAAGGCCAGACACAACTTCCACAAAGGTATGAAAGCAGTTGCCAACTGGATGAGAGACAGCTACCTTCAACTCAACACAAACAAGACTGAAGTAGTCATCCTGGGCGATCAACCCAATGCATGGAGTGACTCCTGGTGGCCACCCACCCTCAGAAACCGACCCACCCCGCCAGCCAAGCCCGCAATCCTGGACCCCGACCTCAGCATGAACCATCAGATCAACTCAGTCACCTCCGCCTGCTTTCGCACCCTCCGCCTCCTACGCAAGACCTTCAAATGGATCCCCCTCGAACATAGAAAGACCGTCACATGCCCTCATCACCAGCAGACTGTACTACGGCAACACACTCTACGCCGGAATCAACAAAAAACTCACCCGCAAATTGCAAAACATCCAGAACACCACCGCCACATTGATCTTCGACCTACCCCGACACTCCCACATCTCGCAACACCTAAGTACATTGCACTGGCTCCCCATAGAGAAAAGAATCACTTTCAAGATCCTCACCTACGCACACAAAGCCCTCCACAACACCGGACCAGACTACCTCAACCAGCAACTCAACTTCCACGTATCCCACAGGGCCCTATGCTCAGCCCAGCTCTCGCTCGCAGAAGTACCCCACATCAGGAAAACCAAAACAGGAGAATGCTTCTTCTCCTACTTCGCAGCCACCGCCTGGAACGTCCTACCCATCCACATCAGACAAACCACCTCCCTCCCCAGCTTCACGAAGGAACTGAAGACATGGCTTTTTTAATCCACCTCCGGTACACGCTGCACTCACCCCACAGCGCCTTGAAACCCTAACGGGTGAGTAGCCGCGCTTTATAAACACTGATTGATTGATTGATTGATTGATTGATGTGGCGAAAGCCTACTTGGAAAGGGGACAGAATAGGAGCTTCTTTGATCCAGTCAAGTAATTTAACCAAAACTCACCAGTAGAACACCTTCTGGAAGTTGTATACAAGACTGATGAGCCTATAGTTGTTAGGGGCTATTCTGTTAAAACAAATTGATTATCTCAGCACCTCACCAAGAATCAGGGATCTTCTCTCCTTCCATAAGCCTGTTTTAGAGTGCATTTATATAGGGGCCTCACACTAAGGGTTCTGAGGGATACAGATCTCCTGGGACTTTGTCTGGTCCTGGAGTTTTCCCCTGCTGCAAGGACTGTATGGCCCTACATGTGTCGGTCGATATAAAGTGTAAAGTGGATTGGATTGCTAATGTTTGTGGTCACCACGTCCTTACATCGGACCCTGCAACAACAGCCCCAAGACTAGTTTGTGAATAGATGTCCATAAGGTGAGCCACCCAGTGCTGCAGTTGTATGGAAAGTCCTATAGGGCTATGAGATTTGAGACTGCCAAGTGCAAATGTGTGCCAGAAATCTTGGGGATTATTATTTTTTGATGCCTCAACCAAGGCTAACTAACTAGAGTCAATCCAGTTCTGTTTCGTAGTTGTTGCAATTCAAAACATAGAGTATCCCTTTGCACACGAGAGAAGATGTGGTGAAGTGCGTGCTACGGCTGAATGCCACTTCACAGGAAACCTCACCCACTCTATTGGTGACATGCTTCATCATCAGGTTCACCCTCCTAAAGGTCAGGGTGGGCTCAACCATATTTCAGGAAGCTCTTTTTATATCAATACTCAAGGGACCTAATGTTAAAAATTCCTCATACACTTCGAAGGTTTCCTCTATTAGCGGGGTGGATGGGAAAGGTTGAAAAAGACTACGTTAAGGGACAATTCAGATTTTAATGGCCCTATGACCCTTATGGGTATCTTAAAACAATAAATAAATTATAGATGCAGATCGACAGGGGAGCATTACAAAAGCAATTTTGCCCTGATGAATGCCTCGGACCGTGTTCGGCCAGTAGAAAAGTTCTGTTTAGTAGCTGTTACAATCTGCTTGTATTTAGTGTGTTCTATCTAAATTTCCTCCTGGGTACCTTGCTTGGCAGCTTCAGTTAGATCCCATTTGGCCGTTCGACACTCTTGGAGTACCAGTTAGATTGCTGATAGATGGCTCATTTTTCCATTTCAACTCCTGAGTGCATAAGTGGTGCAGATCCTTGAATAAGACATCATGGAGATCAAGTAACTGAGCTAAGTCTAGGGCAGTTCTCTAAAAGGGGCCCAAGTGAGGCATTGAGGTGCGGTATATTTGCGTTAAAGGGTCGACATCAAGACATAACTTTGACCATTTTTTCTATTGTTTCTGAGGGTGATAGTCATCTCCGATAAAGAGCCCTTATCGGTATTATGTATAAACTGGCTACCTTTCAGCCATAGCTTGAGGGTATGGTGGTCACGGTCTCTTCTAGACAAGATTTCAAAATCTAACACTTCATGTCAAAGATCAATGTCAAGGAGTACTTAATACGTCTGGAGCAAACGTATGGGCACACCCTGCTTGCATGCTGTGGACCAGGGTGATTGATAATAGTTTCATGACAGATGCAGACCATGTAGGTAGAGATTCACTCTCAACAATGGATGCCTCATCTTCTAAATCAATAGCCGATGCAAAGAAGCACTCTAAGGGCTCAAAAGTAGCATTAAAATCTCCAGCTTTTATCTGTTCTATGGGAGAGATGGAGCGCAAGCATTTTTAAGGTGGGAGATTCTCTACTCCTCTACACTAAATGATTATACACTTTATAAAGAACTACCTTTGTGCCACTGCTACCTCTTATGGACAAACCCAGGATATCATTATTGTCCATTTCCACCCTTTTTATAGATATTGCCCTAGATTAAAAGGCCGCCAGGGAGCGACCAGCTCTGGAGTGTTCCGCTTCTATGCTAAGGTTGGAGTAACTCCATCTATGGTATTGTTCCATAGCCCATGTTTCTTGCAAGAGTACAATGTTGTAATTAGTAATAAAAGCTCCACAGTCTGGATCTGTAATCTTCTGACACAAACCAGTGGTGTACCAAGAGAGAAAAAGAAGAGGGAAGGGTGGGAGCCCATTGGTAACTTTACGATGCTCTGTTGTGGGGGATGCCTGGTAGTAACTTGCTCAGTTCACCTGTGGTGGAGATCTTGGTATTTATTGGGGTGGGTTGGACACCTGTGCTGTAAGAGGTACATTGCTGGGTATATGAATCAATGGCATGAACATTAACTAAGTGTGGAGAATCAGTACCATGGTTTAAGGGACAATAATCAAGCTTGGGGGTGTCCTCTGACAGTATAGTTGGCATTATTTGAGGCAGTCAGTCGTTCTCTTTTAATGGAGGTTGTACCGATCTATCATCATCTGGAGAGATTGAGTTGACTGTCTCTCTAACACTGCCTCTGTTGCTGATTGGTAGTTGCTATCAGAGCATAATTGCTTGTCAAATGAAAAATCTTTAGCCTAGAAATACAGGGGATCACTTGCTCAGGGCGCTTTTAAGTTGTATATTGGAACCAAGAGGTGGAAAGGTTTGGGCGTCCAAAGCTAAGAGACCGTTTGCTATGGTACAGCTCCTCAAGGACAGTTTAATATTACTAAAATCATCACTGTGACTTGGCAAGCGCTGTGCGTGTGTGAAATCAGAATGTACTAGAGAGATGTCAGAATGTATTATAAAGATAGCAGAGAGTATTAGAGAGATAGAAGAGAGTATTAGAGAGATAGCAGAGTGTATTAGAGAGATAGCAGAGTGTATTAGAGGGGTAGAATGGGTGAGAGAGATAGCAGAGTGGATTAGAAGGGTAGAATGGGTGAGAGAGATAGCAGAGTGTATTAGAGGGGTAGAATGGGTGAGAGAGATAGCAGAGAGTATTAGAGGGGTAGAATGGGTGAGAGAGATAGCAGAGAGTATTAGAGAGATAGCAGAGTGTTTTAGAGAGATAGCAGAGTGTATTAGAGAGATAGCAGAGTGTTTTAGAGAGATAGCAGAGTGTATTAGAGGGGTAGAATGGGTGAGAGAGATAGCAGAGTGGATTAGAGGGGTAGAATGGGTGAGAGAGATAGCAGAGAGTATTAGAGAGATAGCAGAGAGTATTAGAGAGATAGAGTGTTTTAGAGAGATAGCAGAGTGTATTAGAGGGGTAGAATGGGTGAGACAGATAGCAGAGTGTATTAGAGAGATAGCAGAGAGTATTAGAGAGATAGCAGAGAGTATTAGAGGGGTAGAATGGGTGAGGGAGAGGGCAGAGAGTATTAGAGAGATAGCAGAGAGTATTAGAGAGATAGCAGAGTGTATTAGAGGGGTACAATGGGTGAAAGAGATAGCAGAGTGTATTAGAGGGGTAGAATGGGTGAGAGAGATAGCAGAGTGGATTAGAGGGGTAGAATGGGTGAGAGAGATAGCAGAGAGTATTAGAGGGGTAGAATGGGTGAGAGAGATAGCAGAGAGTATTAGAGAGATAGCAGAGAGTATTAGAGAGATAGAGAGTATTAGAGGGGTAGAATGGGTGAGAGAGATAGCAGAGTGTATTAGAGAGATAGCAGAGAGTATTAGAGAGATAGCAGAGAGTATTACAGGGGTAGAATGGGTGAGAGGGATAGCAGACTGGATTAGAGGGGTAGAACGAGTGAGAGAGATAGCAGAGTGTATTAGAGTGGTAGAATGTGTGAGAGAGATAGCAGAGAGTATTAGAGAGATAGCAGAGAGTATTAGAGAGATAGCAGAGTGTATTAGAGGGGTAGAATGGGTGAGAGAGATAGCAGAGAGTATTAGAGAGATAGCAGAGACTATTAGAGAGATAGCAGAGTGTATTAGAGGGATA
Source organism: Pleurodeles waltl (assembly GCF_031143425.1). Taxonomy (NCBI): domain Eukaryota; kingdom Metazoa; phylum Chordata; class Amphibia; order Caudata; family Salamandridae; genus Pleurodeles; species Pleurodeles waltl. The sequence goes on from NC_090436.1 coordinate 33,199,873, forward strand.
GCAGAGTGGATTAGAAGGGTAGAATGGGTGAGAGAGATAACAGAGTGTATTACCGGGGTAGAATGGGTGAGAGAGATAGCAGAGAGTATTAGAGGGGTAGAATGGGTGAGAGGGATAGCAGACTGGATTAGAGGGTAGAATGGGTGAGAGAGATAGCAGAGTGTATTAGAGTGGTAGAACGTGTGAGAGAGATAGCAGAGAGTATTAGAGAGATAGCAGAGAGTATTAGAGAGGTAGCAGAGTGCATTAGAGGGGTAGAATGGGTGAGAGAGATAGCAGAGAGTATTGGAGAGATAGCAGAGACTATTAGAGAGATAGCAGAGTGTATTAGAGGGATAGCAGAGTGGAATAGAAGGGTAGAATGGGTGAGAGAGATAGCAGAGTGTATTAGAGGGGTAGAATGGGTGAGAGAGATAGCAGAGTGGATTAGAGGGGTAGAATGGGTGAGAGAGAGAGAAGAGAGTATTAGAGAGATAGCAGAGTGTTTTAGAGAGATAGCAGAGTGTATTAGAGAGATAGCAGAGTGTTTTAGAGAGATAGCAGAGAGTATTACAGGGGTAGAATGGGTGAGAGGGATAGCAGACTGGATTAGAGGGGTAGAATGGGTGAGAGAGATAGAGTGTATTAGAGTGGTAGAATGTGTGAGAGAGATAGCAGAGAGTATTAGAGAGATAGCAGAGAGTATTAGAGAGATAGCAGAGTGCATTAGAGGGGTAGAATGGGTGAGAGAGATAGCAGAGAGTATTAGAGGGGTAGAATGGGTGAGAGAGATAGCAGAGAGTATTAGAGAGATAGCAGAGAGTATTAGAGAGATAGAGTGTTTTAGAGAGATAGCAGAGTGTATTAGAGGGGTAGAATGGGTGAGACAGATAGCAGAGTGTATTAGAGAGATAGCAGAGAGTATTAGAGAGATAGCAGAGAGTATTAGAGGGGTAGAATGGGTGAGGGAGAGGGCAGAGAGTATTAGAGAGATAGCAGAGAGTATTAGAGAGATAGCAGAGTGTATTAGAGGGGTAGAATGGGTGAAAGAGATAGCAGAGTGTATTAGAGGGGTAGAATGGGTGAGAGAGATAGCAGAGTGGATTAGAGGGGTAGAATGGGTGAGAGAGATAGCAGAGAGTATTAGAGGGGTAGAATGGGTGAGAGAGATAGCAGAGAGTATTAGAGAGATAGCAGAGAGTATTAGAGAGATAGAGAGTATTAGAGGGGTAGAATGGGTGAGAGAGATAGCAGAGTGTATTAGAGAGATAGCAGAGAGTATTAGAGAGATAGCAGAGAGTATTACAGGGGTAGAATGGGTGAGAGGGATAGCAGACTGGATTAGAGGGGTAGAACGAGTGAGAGAGATAGCAGAGTGTATTAGAGTGGTAGAATGTGCGAGAGAGATAGCAGAGAGTATTAGAGAGATAGCAGAGAGTATTAGAGAGATAGCAGAGTGTATTAGAGGGGTAGAATGGGTGAGAGAGATAGCAGAGAGTATTAGAGAGATAGCAGAGACTATTAGAGAGATAGCAGAGTGTATTAGAGGGATAGCAGAGTGGATTAGAAGGGTAGAATGGGTGAGAGAGATAGCAGAGTGTATTAGAGGCGTAGAATGGGTGAGAGAGATAGCAGAGAGTATTAGAGGGGTAGAATGGGTGAGAGGGATAGCAGACTGGATTAGAGGGTAGAATGGGTGAGAGAGATAGCAGAGTGTATTAGAGTGGTAGAACGTGTGAGAGAGATAGCAGAGAGTATTAGAGAGATAGCAGAGAGTATTAGAGAGGTAGCAGAGTGCATTAGAGGGGTAGAATGGGTGAGAGAGATAGCAGAGAGTATTGGAGAGATAGCAGAGACTATTAGAGAGATAGCAGAGTGTATTAGAGGGATAGCAGAGTGGATTAGAAGGGTAGAATGGGTGAGAGAGATAGCAGAGTGTATTAGAGGGGTAGAATGGGTGAGAGAGATAGCAGAGTGGATTAGAGGGGTAGAATGGGTGAGAGAGAGAGAAGAGAGTATTAGAGAGATAGCAGAGTGTTTTAGAGAGATAGCAGAGTGTATTAGAGAGATAGCAGAGTGTTTTAGAGAGATAGCAGAGAGTATTACAGGGGTAGAATGGGTGAGAGGGATAGCAGACTGGATTAGAGGGGTAGAATGGGTGAGAGAGATAGAGTGTATTAGAGTGGTAGAATGTGTGAGAGAGATAGCAGAGAGTATTAGAGAGATAGCAGAGAGTATTAGAGAGATAGCAGAGTGCATTAGAGGGGTAGAATGGGTGAGAGAGATAGCAGAGAGTATTGGAGAGATAGCAGAGACTATTAGAGAGATAGCAGAGTGTATTAGAGGGATAGCAGAGTGGATTAGAAGGGTAGAATGGGTGAGAGAGATAGCAGAGTGTATTAGAGGGGTAGAATGGGTGAGAGAGATAGCAGAGTGGATTAGAGGGGTAGAATGGGTGAGAGAGAGAGAGAAGAGAGTATTAGAGAGATAGCAGAGTGTATTAGAGAGATAGCAGAGTGTTTTAGAGAGATAGCAGATAGTATTACAGAGGTAGAATGGGTGAGAGGGATAGCAGACTGGATTAGAGGGGTAGAATGGGTGAGAGAGATAGAGTGTATTAGAGTGGTAGAATGTGTGAGAGAGATAGCAGAGAGTATTAGAGAGATAGCAGAGAGTATTAGAAAGATAGCAGAGTGTATTAGAGGGGTAGAATGGGTGAGAGAGATAGCAGAGAGTATTAGGGAGATAGCAGAGAGTATTAGAGGGGTAGAATGGGTGAGAGAGATAGCAGAGTGCATTAGAGGGGTTGAATGGGTGAGAGAGATAGCAGAGAGTATTGGAGAGATAGCAGAGACTATTACTGAGATAGCAGAGTGTATTAGAGGGATAGCAGAGTGGATTAGAAGGGTAGAATGGGTGAGAGAGATAGCAGAGTGTATTAGAGGGGTAGAATGGGTGAGAGAGATAGCAGAGTGGATTAGAGGGGTAGACTGGGTGAGAGAGAGAGAAGAGAGTATTAGAGAGATAGCAGAGTGTATTAGAGAGATAGCAGAGTGTTTTAGAGAGATAGCAGAGAGTATTACAGAGGTAGAATGGGTGAGAGGGATAGCAGACTGGATTAGAGGGGTAGAATGGGTGAGAGAGATAGAGTGTATTAGAGTGGTAGAATGTGTGAGAGAGATAGCAGAGAGTATTAGAGAGATAGCAGAGAGTATTAGAAAGATAGCAGAGTGTATTAGAGGGGTAGAATGGGTGAGAGAGATAGCAGAGAGTATTAGGGAGATAGCAGAGAGTATTAGAGGGGTAGAATGGGTGAGAGAGATAGCAGAGTGGATTAGAGGGGTAGAATGGGTGAGAGAGATAGCAGAGTGGATTAGAGGGGTAGAATGGGTGAGAGAGATGGCAGAGTGTATTAGAGGGGTAGAATGGGTGAGAGAGATAGCAGAGAGTATTAGAGAGATAGCAGAGAGTATTAGAGGGATAGCAGAGAGTATTAGAGGGGTAGAATGGGTGAGAGAGATAGCAGAGTGGATTAGAGGGGTAGAATGGGTGAGAGAGATGGCAGAGTGTATTAGAGGGGTAGAATGGGTGAGAGAGAAAGCAGAGAGTATTAGATTGATAGCAGAGAGTATTAGAGGGGTAGAATGGGTGAGAGAGATAGCAGAGTGGATTAGAGGGGTAGAATGGGTGAGAGAGATAGCAGAGTGGATTAGAGGGGTAGAATGGGTGAGAGAGATAGCAGAGTGGATTAGAGGGGTAGAATGGGTGAGAGAGGTAGCAGAGTGGATTAGAGGGGTGGAATGGGCGAGAGAGATAGCAGAGTGGATTACAGGGGTAGAATGGGCGAGAGAGATAGCAGAGTGGATTAGAGGGGTGGAATGGGTGAGAGAGATAGCAGAGTGGATTACAGGGGTAGAATGGGCGAGATAGATAGCAGAGTGGATTAAAGGGGTGGAATGGGCGAGAGAGATAGCAGAATGGATTAGAGGGGTAGAATGGGTGAGAGAGATAGCATAGTGTATCAGAGGGGTAGAATGGGTGAGAGAGATAGCAGAATGTATTAGAGGGATAGAAAGTGTCAGAGAGATAGCAGACTGTATTTCAGAGAGAGAGTTCCGCTGGGAACAAATCCAAAAGGTCTCTTTAATAACCAAGGACCCAGTGATTTCGTCTTGGCCTGCCCTAAGTTTGGGGACCTGTCTCACGTAGACAAAGGGTTAATTACATTGATTGGACAAAGGCGCGGTTACCTGCAGATACCATGGCGTAAACGCCCATGTGGTGGTACTAAGCCTGTCTGGGGAATGAGAGTGCCTAGTAGTATTTGTAGAGGAGGGAGGGTGTCTTGGACGGCTCGGAGATGGGGATAGCCCCAGGAAGTCGCCCAGGCTTTGGAGCTGGTGCCCTCCCTCACCTCCGAGCCCTCAGTCAGCTCTGAGAGTGAATGACGCGACTGACCCTGCGCTAGGGAATGAGTTGCTTGTGTTCAGCGGACCCCCGGTGCCCTGCTGCCAGGTTCATGAATGTGTGCTGGGGGTTCAGTACCCTTGGTGGGAGAAGAGTGCCCCATAAGACTGTACAGCATCTCTCCTGGGTAAGGCTCTTGTCTCTCCCAGATAGGATCCTAATGCACTTCAGTGGCAATGTCAAGTTTTGATACTGGCCATCTAAGATGGGGAAGGTACCCACATGCACAGCTGAATCTAAACTCACCTTGTCATGCAATCATGCTTATGCAATGCGACACTCAATGCAATGTACTAGACCTGCCCAACTTCAATAAAAATCACACTGTGTGATGAGGGGGTGGGGCCTTGTGCTGAGAAGTACCTCAGAGGCACTTTTTCCCCAACACGGCCCCAAGCTGAGGCTTTTTCCGATGTCCTGGGGTGTTTTCACACCCATTAATGGGCATCAGCAGTTGATAGCCTCTGAAAACAAGCTGAAAACCACTGTTTGCAGTGTTTTTCACCTAATTTTCCCTGCCTCCATGTGATATCGGCTCCTTACCAGGTTGACAGTGTGATGGGAGTCAATATCTTGTGACACACATTGGCACCATGTAAGTTGGGAGGTCTGACTTTGTCCACGCTGAGCTAGTTCCACATTGAATAATCTATAAACAGCATATATTCAACCCAGGGTCGGACTGGGAACCCAAAGTAGCCCTGGCAAATTTTGTAAGACCATCCCCAACGGGTGCACGGCGAGTGAGCGAAACTAACCACTACAAGAGGGTACGGGGGGCTTCTCTTCATCCATGAAGATTTTGGAAAAAATTGCTAAAATAGTGAATTTTACAACACGTTTCATTATACATTCCATTGTATGCGTTTGTAAAGCACAGTAAGTGATGACCTCACAGTGTACCAAGATATGACAATCTTTATTTGGGCTCTTCCTTGACTCCCTCATCATCACCCTCTAACAGTGCCTCTCATCTCTCCATAGCCCCTCTCTCACATGTATTTCGTTTGTTTTATAGCGCCTCTCATTCCAGTGTAGTGTGCTTGAGCACTTTACATCACACACACATACAGAGACAGTAAATCATACATGTGTAAATCAGTAGGGGACTACAAGGTATATGTAGGAGGCTGGACTGGCTTGTAGTGAGTACCAAGGGGTACTTGCACCTTGCACCAGGCCCAGTTATCCCTTATTAGTGTATAGGGTGTCTAGCAGCTTAGGCTGATAGATAATGGTAGCTTAGCAGAGCAGCTTAGGCTGAACTAGGAGACGTGTGAAGCTACTACAGTACCACTTAGTGTCATATGCACAATATCATAAGAAAACACAATACACAGATATACTAAAAATAAAGGTACTTTATTTTTATGACAATATGCCAAAGTATCTCAGAGTGTACCCTCAGTGGGAGGATAGGAAATATACACAAGATATATATACACAATAGCAAAAATATGCAGTATAGTCTTAGAAAACAGTGCAAACAATGTATAGTTACAATAGGATGCAATGGGGACACATAGGGATAGGGGCAACACAAACCATATACTCCAAAAGTGGAATGCGAACCACGAATGGACCCCAAACCTATGTGACCTTGAGAGGGTCGCTGGGACTATTAGAAAATAGTGAGAGTTAGAAAAATAACCCTCCCCAAGACCCTGAAAAGTGAGTGCAAAGTGCACTAAAGTTCCCCTAAGGACAAAAGAGTCGTGTTAGAGGAATAATGCAGGAAAGACACAAACCAGCAATGCAACAACTGTGGATTTCCAATCTGGGGTACCTGTGGAACAAGGGGACCAAGTCCAAAAGTCACAAGCAAGTCGGAGATGGGCAGATGCCCAGGAAATGCCAGCTGCGGGTGCAAAGAAGCTTCGACTGGACAGAAGAAGCTGAGGTTTCTGCAGGAACGAAAAGGGCTAGAGACTTCCCCTTTTGTGGACGGATCCCTCTCGCCTTGGAGAGTCGTGCAGAAGTGTTTTCCCGCCGGAAGGATGCCAACAAGCCTTGCTACACGCAAATCGTGCGTTTGGCATTTTTGGACGCTGCTGGGGCCCAGGAGGGACCAGGAGGTCGCAAATTGGACCTGAAGAGAGAGGGGACGTCGAGCAAGACAAAGAGCCCTCACTGAAGCAGGTAGCACCCGGAGAAGTGCCAGAAACAGGCACTACAAGGATGCGTGAAACTGTGCTCGCCGAAGTTGCACAAAGGAGTCCCACGTCGCCGGAGACCAACTTAGAAAGTCGTGCAATGCAGGTTAGAGTGCCGTGGACCCAGGCTTGGCTGTGCACGAAGGATTTCTGCCGGAAGTGCACAGGGGCCGGAGTAGCTGCAAAGTCGCGGTTCCCAGTAATGCAGCCCAGCGAGGTGAGGCAAGGACTTACCTCCACCAAACTTGGGCTGAAGAGTCACTGGACTGTGGGGGTCACTTGGACAGCGTCGCTGGATTCGAGGGACCTCGCTCGTCGTGCTGAGAGGAGACCCAAGGGACCGGTAATGCAGCTTTTTGGTGCCTGCGGTTGCAGGGGGAAGATTCCGTCGACCCACGGGAGATTTCTTCGGAGCTTCTGGTGCAGAGAGGAGGCAGACTACCCCCACAGCATGCACAAGCAGGAAAACAGTCGAGAAGGCGGCAGGATCAGCGTTACAGAGTTGCAGTAGTCGTCTTTGCTACTATGTTGCAGGTTTGCAGGCTTCCAGCGCGGTCAGCGGTCGATTCCTTATCAGAAGGTGAAGAGGGAGATGCAGAGGAACTCGGCTGAGCTCATGCATTCGTTATCTAAAGTTGCCCCAGAGACAGAGACCCTAAATAGCCAGAAAAGAGGGTTTGGCTACCTAGGAGAGAGGAAAGGCTACTAACACCTGAAGGAGCCTATCACAAGGAGTCTCTGACGTCACCTGGTGGCACTGGCCACTCAGAGCAGTCCAGTGTGCCAGCAGCACCTCTGTTTCCAAGATGGCAGAGGTCTGGAGCACACTGGAGGAGCTCTGGACACCTCCCAGGGGAGGTGCAGGTCAGGGGAGTGGTCACTCCCCTTTCCTTTGTCCAGTTTCGCGCCAGAGCAGGGGCTAAGGGGTCCCTGAACCGGTGTAGACTGGCTTATGCAGAATTGGGCACATCTGTGCCCAACAAAGCATTTCCAGAGGCTGGGGGAGGCTACTCCTCCCCTGCCTTCACACCATTTTCCAAAGGGAGAGGGTGTCGCACCCTCTCTCAGAGGAAGTTCTTTGTTCTGCCATCCTGGGCCAGGCCTGGCTGGACCCCAGGAGGGCAGCTGCCTGTCTGAGGGGTTGGCAGCAGCAGCAGCTGCAGTGAAACCCCAGGAAGGGCAGTTTGGCAGTACCAGGGTCTGTGCTACAGACCACTGGGATCATGGGATTGTGCCAACTATGCCAGGATGGTATAGAGGGGGCAATTCCATGATCATAGACATGTTACATGGCCATATTCGGAGTTACCATGTTGAAGCCACATATAGGTAGTGACCTATATGTAGTGCACGCGTGTAATGGTGTCCCCGCACTCACAAAGTTCAGTGAATTGGCTCTGAACAATGTGGGGGCACCTTGGCTAGTGCCAGGGTGCCCTCACACTAAGTAACTTTGCACCTAACCTTTACCAGGTAAAGGTTAGACATATAGGTGACTTATAAGTTACTTAAGTGCAGTGTAAAATGGCTGTGAAATAACGTGGACGTTATTTCACTCAGGCTGCAGTGGCAGGCCTGTGTAAGAATTGTCAGAGCTCCCTATGGGTGGCAAAATAAATGCTGCAGCCCATAGGGATCTCCTGGAACCCCAATACCCTGGGTACCTCAGTACCATATACTAGGGAATTATAAGGGTGTTCCAGTAAGCCAATGTAAATTGGTAACATTGGTCACTAGCCTGTTAGTGACAATTTGAAAGTAATGAGAGAGCATAACCACTGAGGTTCTGGTTAGCAGAGCCTCAGTGAGACAGTTAGGCACCACACAGGGAACATATACATGCACACCTATGAGCACTGGGGCCCTGTGTGACAGGGTCCCAGTGACCCATACATATAGGCCACAAACCTATGAGCACTGGGGTCCTGACCAGCAGGATCCCAGTGACACATAACAACCATACTGAAAACATAGTGTTTTCACTATGAGCACTGAGGCCTGGCTATCAGGATCCCAGTGAGACAGTGAAAACAGTGACAAACACCCTGACATACACTCACAAACAGGCCAAAAGTGGGGGTAACAAGGCTAGAAAGAGGCTACCTTCTCACACAACCCCCCCCCCCCCAAACGAAGGACAATAAGGCTAACCTTGGCCAGTTGAGACTTTATTGTCTAAGTGGTGATAACTAGAGAGTAGCTCTGCAATAGACTGGTTACTCCCTTTATCATCCACTATATGGTTACTTCCCTGTGGGGATGTAAACCACCCTGTTTGAAGTTTTTTAGCTAAGCAACAATGTGAAGATGTATTTTCAGAGTTTCTATCAGTAAGTTTTAGTTTAGAGCAGTGGGAATTGTCCACTGAACCTATTTGTAGTGATGGGAATGCCAGACAGGGATGCTGTCTCAGTAAAGCCATAGCTGGGCAAAAACTTTGTCCATTTGGGTGGAAGAGAGAACAGGGATGCTGTTTCTCTTGAGTTGGAGCAGGGCAGGGATGCTGTCCTATGAGCTCCACACTAGGGCAGGGATGCTGTCCTAAGTGTTGTGAGGCAGTACAGGGTTTCTGCACTAAAGTTTCTCTGGGAGGGTTGGAGGGATGCTCCATGTTAACTAAAATGGTGCTCTTTTTGTCACCAATGTTAGTTATCCCACAGAGAGGTACTTCCACCTCAGGGAGTCCAGCTTTGCCAGCTGGTGATTCCCTTGGAACAGGTGCCACCCCAGGAGAGGTTTCTCCCACCACAGGAATGGTATCCTGAATGGTAGGGTGGTTAGGGGATACTGTGATACCCTTTTTACCTGTTGATGGAGAGGGATCCTGAGTTTTCAGGCCTTCTCTCCTTTGCTTTTTCATTTCACTTGAAATGAGAGGGAACAATTCCTCAGGGATGCCCAGCATGGCTGCATGGGCATAAAACTCTACATCAGCCCAACCTGAGGCCTCTAGGTCATTACCTAAGAGACAGTCTACAGGTAAGCTAGGTGATACCACCACCTGCTTAGGGCCAGTAACTCCACCCCAACTAAACTGAATTATAGCTAAGGGAAGAAACTTAGTGGAGTTATGGACATCAATAATCTTATACTGTTGTCCAATGATGTGTTGTTCAGGAGGCACTAGGTTTTCAGTTACCAAAGTGAAACTGGCACCTGTGTCCCTGTAGGCCAAGGCCTCAACACCATTTATTGAAACTGTCTGCCTGTACTTATCCATTGTAAGGGGACAAGCAGCCAGTGTGGCAAGGCCAGTGCCACTAGGTGTGACAGAAACTGTCTTGGGACTGATTACATCAGTTTCCACTATGGACCCATAAGTGAACCCAACTACACCCTTTGCTTGACTGTTGCCAGCAGTCCCACCACTAGTACCACTACTGCTAGGGGCACTAGAGCTTGATGTATTAGTGGTGGTAGGCTCAGGGGGTTTACCTGGACAGGACTTATCCCCTGGCCTATGGCCTCTATTTTTACACACAAAGCACCAAGGCTTTTTAATGTGTGCAGGTTGGGAAGAAGAGGAAGAATTTGTTTTATCCCCACCCTCTGAAGAGTGTTTAAGATTTGAAGTGGGATCTTTGGTTTTACCCTTATCCCCATGCTTATCTTGAGATTTTTCACCATCTTTCTTCTTATTGCCATCTTTGTCACCCCCTGTATGAACTTTTCTGTTCACCCTTGTTCTGACCCATTTGTCTGCCTTCTTTCCCAATTCTTGGGGAGAGGTCAGATCAGAGTCTACCAGGTACTGGTGCAACAAATCAGACACACAATTATTAAGTATATGCTCTCTCAGGATTGTGTTATACAGGCTTTCATAATCAGTAACTTTACTGCCATGTAACCACCCCTCCAAGGCCTTCACTGAATGGTCAATGAAATCAACCCAGTCTTGTGAAGACTCCTTTTTGGTCTCTCTGAACTTTATCCTGTACTGTTCAGTGGTTAAGCCATAACCATCCAGGAGTGCATTCTTAAGAACTGTAAAATTATTGGCATCACTTTCTTTCACAGTAAGGAGCCTATCCCTACCTTTTCCACTAAATGATAGCCATAGGATAGCAGCCCACTGCCTTTGAGGGACATCCTGTACAACACAGGCCCTCTCAAGTGCAGCAAACCACTTGTTAATGTCATCCCCCTCCTTATAAGGGGGAACTATTTTGTGCAGATTCCTGGAATCATGCTCTTTTGCAGGATGACTATGGGGAATACTGCTGCTGCCACCATGGGTATCTAAACCCAACTTCTGTCTTTCCCTCTCTATTTCTAAAGACTGTCTATCCAAATCCAGCTGTTGCTTCTTGAGCTTCAGTCTGGTTTGTTCCACTCTCAATCTATTGAGCTCCCTTTCTAACAATCTGTCATCAGGGTGGGTGGGAGGGACATTTCTAGATACAGAGGTATGATGGGAATGAACAGAAGGAGACCTGTCCCTTACAGAGGGCACCCTAACAGCTTGGCTACCAGTATAATGTGAGAGCACACCATTAGTATGGTGTGATTCAACCTCTGTACCAACTATGCTAGACTGTCTAGTAATGGGCAGGCTGAGAAGTTTCTTTCCTGAACCTTTTCCTGGGGGAGTCCCTGGATCAGATTGAGAACCATTAGCTACTTTTTCTACAGATTGGGCACTTATGGCCTTATCCTGTACTCTAAGCATATTAATTAACAGTTCTAAGGAAGGATTCTTCCCTACACTCAAACCTCTCTCTATGCAGAGACTCCTTGCTCCTTTCCAGCTAAGGTGATCATATGCAAGTTTGGACAGTTCAACATTTTTTCCTGTGCCAGACATTTTTTAGAGAGAGTTAAAGTGATAGAAAAAAAAGAGAAAAAAGTTTTCAGAACTTTTTGGAAAGACAGAAAAAACTTTTTAAACTTTTAAGAACTTTTTGAAAGTTTAGAAGTACTTTTCAGCACTTAGAAAAGAGTGAAAAGAGGAAATGCAAAACTTTTTGGCTATGTGTATATACACTGACCTTGTTTTGTATATTTTTCTCTTATGAAAAGTACAATGACAAGAGTGGTAAGTAGTCTCAAGCACTTATTGTAGGAGGCTGGACTGGCTTGTAGTGAGTACCAAGGGGTACTTGCACCTTGCACCAGGCCCAGTTATCCCTTATTAGTGTATAGGGTGTCTAGCAGCTTAGGCTGATAGATAATGGTAGCTTAGCAAAGCAGCTCAGGCTGAACTAGGAGACGTGTGAAGCTACTACAGTACCACTTAGTGTCATATGCACAATATCATAAGAAAACACAATACACAGTTATACTAAAAATAAAGGTACTTTATTTTTATGACAATATGCCAAAGTATCTTAGAGTGTACCCTCAGTGAGAGGATAGGAAATATACACAAGATATATATACACAATAGCAAAAATATGCAGTATAGTCTTAGAAAACAGTGCAAACAATGTATAGTTACAATAGGATGCAATGGGGAAACATAGGGATAGGGGCAACACAAACCATATACTCCAGAAGTGGAATGCGAACCACGAATGGACCCCAAACCTATGTGACCTTGTAGAGGGTCGCTGGGACTATTAGAAAATAGTGAGAGTTAGCAAAATAACCCACCCCAAGACCCTGAAAAGTGAGTGCAAAGTGCACCAAAGTTCCCCTAAGGACAAAATAGTCGTGTTAGAGGGAGAATGCAAGGAAAACACAAATCAGCAATGCAACAACGATGGATTCCTGTCTGAAGGTACCTGTGGAACAAGGGGACCAAGTCCAAAAGTCACAAGCAGCTCGGAGATGGGCAGATGCCCAAGAAATGCCAGCGGTTGGTGCAAAGAAGCTCTTACTAGGCTGAAGAACTGTGAATACTGCAGGAACGACAAGGGCTAGAGACTTCCCCTTTGGAGGATGGATCCCCCACGCCTTGGAGAGTCGTGCAGAAGTGTTTTCCCGCCGGATGGACGCCAACAAGCCTTGCTACACGCAAATCGTGCGTTTGGCGTTTTTGGACGCTGCTGGGGCCCAGGAGGGACCAGAAGGTCGCAAATTGGACCTGCAGAGAGAGGGGACGTCGCGCAAGACAAAGAGCCCTCACTGAAGCAGGTTGCACCCGGAGAAGTGCCAGAAACAGGCACTACGAGGATGCGTGAAACGGTGCTCGCCGAAGTTGCACAAAGGAGTCCCACGTCGCCGGAGACCAACTTAGAAAGTCGTGCAATGCAGGTTAGAGTGCCGTGGACCCAGGCTTGGCTGTGCACACAGGATTTCCGCCGGAAGTGCACAGGGGCCGGAGAAGCTTGCAAAGTCGCGGTTCCCAGCAATGCAGCCCAGCGAGGTGAGGCAAGGACTTACCTCCACCAAACTTGGGCTGAAGAGTCACTGGACTGTGGGGGTCACTTGGACGGTGTCGCTGGATTCGAGGGACCTCGCTCGTCGTGCTGAGAGGAGACCCAAGGGACCGGAGATGCAGCTTTTTGGTGCCTGCGGTTGCAGGGGGAAGATTCCGTCGACCCACGGGAGATTTCTTCGGAGCTTCTGGTGCAGAGAGGAGGCAGACTACCCCCACAGCATGCACAAGCAGGAAAACAGTCGAGAAGGCGGCAGGATCAGCGTTACAGAGTTGCAGTAGTCGTCTTTGCTACTATGTTGCAGGTTTGCAGGCTTCCAGCGCGGTCAGCGGTCGATTCCTTATCAGAAGGTGAAGAGGGAGATGCAGAGGAACTCGGCTGAGCTCATGCATTCGTTATCTAAAGTTTCCCCAGAGACAGAGACCCTAAATAGCCAGAAAAGAGGGTTTGGCTACCTAGGAGAGAGGAAAGGCTACTAACACCTGAAGGAGCCTATCACAAGGAGTCTCTGACGTCACCTGGTGGCACTGGCCACTCAGAGCAGTCCAGTGTGCCAGCAGCACCTCTGTTTCCAAGATGGCAGAGGTCTGGAGCACACTGGAGGAGCTCTGGACACCTCCCAGGGGAGGTGCAGGTCGGGGGAGTGGTCACTCCCCTTTCCTTTGTCCAGTTTCGCGCCAGAGCAGGGGCTAAGGGGTCCCTGAACCGGTGTAGACTGGCTTATGCAGAATTGGGCACACCTGTGCCCAACAAAGCATTTCCAGAGGCTGGGGGAGGCTACTCCTCCCCTGCCTTCACACCATTTTCCAAAGGGAGAGGGTGTCACACCCTCTCTCAGAGGAAGTTCTTTGTTCTGCCATCCTGGGCCAGGCCTGGCTGGACCCCAGGAGGGCAGCTGCCTGTCTGAGGGGTTGGCAGCAGCAGCAGCTGCAGAGAAACCCCAGGAAGGGCAGTCTGGCAGTACCAGGGTCTGTGCTACAGACCACTGGGATCATGGAATTGTACCAACAATGCCAGGATGGCATAGAGGGGGCAATTCCATGATCATAGACATGTTACATGGCCATATTCGGAGTTACCATGGTGAAGCTACATATAGGTAGTGACCTATATGTAGTGCACGCGTGTAATGGTGTCCCCGCACTCACAAAGTTCAGTGAATTGGCTCTGAACAATGTGGGGGCACCTTGGCTAGTGCCAGGGTGCCCTCACACTAAGTAACTTTGCACCTAACCTTTACCAGGTAAAGGTTAGACATATAGGTGACTTATAAGTTACTTAAGTGCAGTGTAAAATGGCTGTGAAATAACGTGGACGTTATTTCACTCAGGCTGCAGTGGCAGGCCTGTGTAAGAATTGTCAGAGCTCCCTATGGGTGGCAAAAGAAATGCTGCAGCCCATAGGGATCTCCTGGAACCCCAATACCCTGGGTACCTCAGTACCATATACTAGGGAATTATAAGGGTGTTCCAGTAAGCCAATGTAAATTGGTAAAAATGGTCACTAGCCTGTCAGTGACAATTTGGAAAGAAATGAGAGAGCATAACCACTGAGGTTCTGGTTAGCAGAGCCTCAGTGAGACAGTTAGGCACCACACAGGGAACATACACATGCACACCTATGAGCACTGGGGCCCTGTGTGACAGGGTCCCAGTGACACATACATATAGGCCACAAACCTATGAGCACTGGGGTCCTGACCAGCAGGATCCCAGTGACACATAACAACCATACTGAAAACATGGTGTTTTCACTATGAGCACTGAGGCCTGGCTATCAGGATCCCAGTGAGACAGTGAAAACAGTGACAAACACCCTGACATACACTCACAAACAGGCCAAAAGTGGGGGTAACAAGGCTAGAAAGAGGCTACCTTCTCACACAACCCCCCCCCCAAACGAAGGACAATAAGGCTAACCTTGGCCAGTTGAGACTTTATTGTCTAAGTGGTGATAAGTAGAGAGTAGCTCTGCAATAGACTGGTTACTCCCTTTATCATCCACTATATGGTTACTTCCCTGTGGGGATGTAAACCACCCTGTTTGAAGTTTTTTAGCTAAGCAACAATGTGAAGATGTATTTTCAGAGTTTCTATCAGTAAGTTTTAGTTTAGAGCAGTGGGAATTGTCCACTGAACCTATTTGTAGTGATGGAAATGCCAGACAGGGATGCTGTCTCAGAAAAGCCATAGCTGGGCAAAAACTTTGTCCATCTGGCTGGAAGAGAGAACAGGGATGCTGTTTCTCTTGAGTTGGAGCAGGGCAGGGATGCTGTCCTATGAGCTCCACACTAGGGCAGGGATGCTGTCCTAAGTGTTGTGAGGTAGTGCAGGGTTTCTGCACTAAAGTTTCTCTGGAAGGGTTGGAGGGATGCTCCATGTTAACTAAAATGGTGCTGTTTTTCTCACCAATGTTAGTTATCCCACAGAGAGGTACTTCCACCTCAGGGAGTCCAGCTTTGCCAGCTGATGATTCCCTTAGAACAGGTGCCACCCCAGGAGAGGTTTCTCCCACCACAGGAATAGTATCCTGAATGGTAGGGTGGTTAGGGGATACTGTGATACCCTTTTTACCTGTTGATGGAGAGGGATCCTGAGTTTTCAGGCCTTCTCTCCTTTGCTTTTTCATTTCACTTGAAATGAGAGGGAACAATTCCTCAGGGATGCCCAGCATGGCTGCATGGGCATAAAACTCTACATCAGCCCAACCTGAGGCCTCTAGGTCATTACCTAAGAGACAGTCTACAGGTAAGCTAGGTGATACCACCACCTGCTTAGGGCCAGTAACTCCACCCCAACTAAACTGAATTATAGCTAAGGGAAGAAACTTAGTGGAGTTATGGACATCAATAATCTTATACTGTTGTCCAATGATGTGTTGTTCAGGAGGCACTAGGTTTTCAGTCACCAAAGTGAAACTGGCACCTGTGTCCCTGTAGGCCAAGGCCTCAACACCATTTATTGAAACTGTCTGCCTGTACTTATCCATTGTAAGGGGACAAGCAGCCAGTGTGGCAAGGCCAATGCCACTAGGTGTGACAGAAACTGTCTTGGGACTGATTACATCAGTTTCCACTATGGACCCATAAGTGAACCCAACTACACCCTTTGCTTGACTGTTGCCAGCAGTCCCACCACTAGTACCACTACTGCTAGGGGCACTAGAGCTTGATGTATTAGTGGTGGTAGGCTCAGGGGGTTTACCTGGACAGGACTTATCCCCTGGCCTATGGCCTCTGTTTTTACACACAAAGCACCAAGGCTTTTTAATGTGTGCAGGTTGGGAAGAAGAGGAAGAATTTGTTTTATCCCCACCCTCTGAAGAGTGTTTAAGATTTGAAGTGGGATCTTTGGTTTTACCCTTATCCCCATGCTTATCTTGAGATTTTTCACCATCTTTCTTCTTATTGCCATCTTTGTCACCCCCTGTATGAACTTTTCTGTTCACCCTTGTTCTGACCCATTTGTCTGCCTTCTTTCCCAATTCTTGGGGAGAGGTCAGATCAGAGTCTACCAGGTACTGGTGCAACAAATCAGACACACAATTATTAAGTATATGCTCTCTCAGGATTGTGTTATACAGGCTTTCATAATCAGTAACTTTACTGCCATGTAACCACCCCTCCAAGGCCTTCACTGAATGGTCAATGAAATCAACCCAGTCTTGTGAAGACTCCTTTTTGGTCTCTCTGAACTTTATCCTGTACTGTTCAGTGGTTAAGCCATAACCATCCAGGAGTGCATTCTTAAGAACTGTAAAACTATTGGCATCACTTTCTTTCACAGTAAGGAGTCTATCCCTACCCTTTCCACTAAATGATAGCCATAGGATAGCAGCCCACTGCCTTTGAGGGACATCCTGTACAACACAGGCCCTCTCAAGTGCAGCAAACCACTTGTTAATGTCATCCCCCTCCTTATAAGGGGGAACTATCTTGTGCAGATTCCTTGAATCATGCTCTTTTGCAGGATGACTATGGGGAATACTGCTGCTGCCACCATGGGTATCTAAACCCAACTTCTGTCTTTCCCTCTCTATTTCTAAAGACTGTCTATCCAAATCCAGCTGTTGCTTCTTGAGCTTCAGTCTGGTTTGTTCCACTCTCAATCTATTGAGCTCCCTTTCTAACAATCTGTCATCAGGGTGGGTGGGAGGGACATTTCTAGATACAGAGGTATGATGGGAATGAACAGAAGGAGACCTGTCCCTTACAGAGGGCACCCTAACAGCTTGGCTACCAGCATAATGTGAGATCACATCATCAGTATGGTGTGATTCAACCTCTGTACCAACTATGCTAGACTGTCTAGTAATGGGCAGGCTGAGAAGTTTCTTTCCTGAACCTTTTCCTGGGGGAGTCCCTGGATCAGATTGAGAACCATTAGCTACTTTTTCTACAGATTGGGCACTTATGGCCTTATCCTGTACTCTAAGCATATTAATTAACAGTTCTAAGGAAGGATTCTTCCCTACACTCAAACCTCTCTCTATGCAGAGACTCCTTGCTCCTTTCCAGCTAAGGTGATCATATGCAAGTTTGGACAGTTCAACATTTTGGCCTGTGCCAGACATTTTTAGAGAGAGTTAAAGTGATAGACAAAGAGAAAAAAGTTTTCAGAACTTTTTGGAAAGACAGAAAAAAACTTTTTAAACTTTTAAGAACTTTTTGAAAGTTTAGTAGTACTTTTCAGCACTTAGAAAAGAGTGAAAAGAGGAAATGCAAAACTTTTTGGCTATGTGTATATACACTGACCTTGTTTTGTATATTTTTCTCTTATGAAAAGTACAATGACAAGAGTGGTAAGTAGTCTCAAGCACTTATCCCACCACTGCACAACCAATGTAGGAGGCTGGACTGGCTTGTAGTGAGTACCAAGGGGTACTTGCACCTTGCACCAGGCCCAGTTATCCCTTATTAGTGTATAGGGTGTCTAGCAGCTTAGGCTGATAGATAATGGTAGCTTAGCAAAGCAGCTCAGGCTGAACTAGGAGACGTGTGAAGCTACTACAGTACCACTTAGTGTCATATGCACAATATCATAAGAAAACACAATACACAGTTATACTAAAAATAAAGGTACTTTATTTTTATGACAATATGCCAAAGTATCTTAGAGTGTACCCTCAGTGAGAGGATAGGAAATATACACAAGATATATATACACAATAGCAAAAATATGCAGTATAGTCTTAGAAAACAGTGCAAACAATGTATAGTTACAATAGGATGCAATGGGGAAACATAGGGATAGGGGCAACACAAACCATATACTCCAGAAGTGGAATGCGAACCACGAATGGACCCCAAACCTATGTGACCTTGTAGAGGGTCGCTGGGACTATTAGAAAATAGTGAGAGTTAGCAAAATAACCCACCCCAAGACCCTGAAAAGTGAGTGCAAAGTGCACCAAAGTTCCCCTAAGGACAAAATAGTCGTGTTAGAGGGAGAATGCAAGGAAAACACAAATCAGCAATGCAACAACGATGGATTCCTGTCTGAAGGTACCTGTGGAACAAGGGGACCAAGTCCAAAAGTCACAAGCAGCTCGGAGATGGGCAGATGCCCAAGAAATGCCAGCGGTTGGTGCAAAGAAGCTCTTACTAGGCTGAAGAACTGTGAATACTGCAGGAACGACAAGGGCTAGAGACTTCCCCTTTGGAGGATGGATCCCCCACGCCTTGGAGAGTCGTGCAGAAGTGTTTTCCCGCCGGATGGACGCCAACAAGCCTTGCTACACGCAAATCGTGCGTTTGGCGTTTTTGGACGCTGCTGGGGCCCAGGAGGGACCAGAAGGTCGCAAATTGGACCTGCAGAGAGAGGGGACGTCGCGCAAGACAAAGAGCCCTCACTGAAGCAGGTTGCACCCGGAGAAGTGCCAGAAACAGGCACTACGAGGATGCGTGAAACGGTGCTCGCCGAAGTTGCACAAAGGAGTCCCACGTCGCCGGAGACCAACTTAGAAAGTCGTGCAATGCAGGTTAGAGTGCCGTGGACCCAGGCTTGGCTGTGCACACAGGATTTCCGCCGGAAGTGCACAGGGGCCGGAGAAGCTTGCAAAGTCGCGGTTCCCAGCAATGCAGCCCAGCGAGGTGAGGCAAGGACTTACCTCCACCAAACTTGGGCTGAAGAGTCACTGGACTGTGGGGGTCACTTGGACGGTGTCGCTGGATTCGAGGGACCTCGCTCGTCGTGCTGAGAGGAGACCCAAGGGACCGGAGATGCAGCTTTTTGGTGCCTGCGGTTGCAGGGGGAAGATTCCGTCGACCCACGGGAGATTTCTTCGGAGCTTCTGGTGCAGAGAGGAGGCAGACTACCCCCACAGCATGCACAAGCAGGAAAACAGTCGAGAAGGCGGCAGGATCAGCGTTACAGAGTTGCAGTAGTCGTCTTTGCTACTATGTTGCAGGTTTGCAGGCTTCCAGCGCGGTCAGCGGTCGATTCCTTATCAGAAGGTGAAGAGGGAGATGCAGAGGAACTCGGCTGAGCTCATGCATTCGTTATCTAAAGTTTCCCCAGAGACAGAGACCCTAAATAGCCAGAAAAGAGGGTTTGGCTACCTAGGAGAGAGGAAAGGCTACTAACACCTGAAGGAGCCTATCACAAGGAGTCTCTGACGTCACCTGGTGGCACTGGCCACTCAGAGCAGTCCAGTGTGCCAGCAGCACCTCTGTTTCCAAGATGGCAGAGGTCTGGAGCACACTGGAGGAGCTCTGGACACCTCCCAGGGGAGGTGCAGGTCGGGGGAGTGGTCACTCCCCTTTCCTTTGTCCAGTTTCGCGCCAGAGCAGGGGCTAAGGGGTCCCTGAACCGGTGTAGACTGGCTTATGCAGAATTGGGCACACCTGTGCCCAACAAAGCATTTCCAGAGGCTGGGGGAGGCTACTCCTCCCCTGCCTTCACACCATTTTCCAAAGGGAGAGGGTGTCACACCCTCTCTCAGAGGAAGTTCTTTGTTCTGCCATCCTGGGCCAGGCCTGGCTGGACCCCAGGAGGGCAGCTGCCTGTCTGAGGGGTTGGCAGCAGCAGCAGCTGCAGAGAAACCCCAGGAAGGGCAGTCTGGCAGTACCAGGGTCTGTGCTACAGACCACTGGGATCATGGAATTGTACCAACAATGCCAGGATGGCATAGAGGGGGCAATTCCATGATCATAGACATGTTACATGGCCATATTCGGAGTTACCATGGTGAAGCTACATATAGGTAGTGACCTATATGTAGTGCACGCGTGTAATGGTGTCCCCGCACTCACAAAGTTCAGTGAATTGGCTCTGAACAATGTGGGGGCACCTTGGCTAGTGCCAGGGTGCCCTCACACTAAGTAACTTTGCACCTAACCTTTACCAGGTAAAGGTTAGACATATAGGTGACTTATAAGTTACTTAAGTGCAGTGTAAAATGGCTGTGAAATAACGTGGACGTTATTTCACTCAGGCTGCAGTGGCAGGCCTGTGTAAGAATTGTCAGAGCTCCCTATGGGTGGCAAAAGAAATGCTGCAGCCCATAGGGATCTCCTGGAACCCCAATACCCTGGGTACCTCAGTACCATATACTAGGGAATTATAAGGGTGTTCCAGTAAGCCAATGTAAATTGGTAAAAATGGTCACTAGCCTGTCAGTGACAATTTGGAAAGAAATGAGAGAGCATAACCACTGAGGTTCTGGTTAGCAGAGCCTCAGTGAGACAGTTAGGCACCACACAGGGAACATACACATGCACACCTATGAGCACTGGGGCCCTGTGTGACAGGGTCCCAGTGACACATACATATAGGCCACAAACCTATGAGCACTGGGGTCCTGACCAGCAGGATCCCAGTGACACATAACAACCATACTGAAAACATGGTGTTTTCACTATGAGCACTGAGGCCTGGCTATCAGGATCCCAGTGAGACAGTGAAAACAGTGACAAACACCCTGACATACACTCACAAACAGGCCAAAAGTGGGGGTAACAAGGCTAGAAAGAGGCTACCTTCTCACACTTATCCCACCACTGCACAACCAATGTAGGAGGCTGGACTGGCTTGTAGTGAGTACCAAGGGGTACTTGCACCTTGCACCAGGCCCAGTTATCCCTTATTAGTGTATAGGGTGTCTAGCAGCTTAGGCTGATAGATAATGGTAGCTTAGCAGAGCAGCTCAGGCTGAACTAGGAGACGTGTGAAGCTACTACAGTACCACTTAGTGTCATATGCACAATATCATAAGAAAACACAATACACAGTTATACTAAAAATAAAGGTACTTTATTTTTATGACAATATGCCAAAGTATCTTAGAGTGTACCCTCAGTGAGAGGATAGGAAATATACACAAGATATATATACACAATAGCAAAAATATGCAGTATAGTCTTAGAAAACAGTGCAAACAATGTATAGTTACAATAGGATGCAATGGGGAAACATAGGGATAGGGGCAACACAAACCATATACTCCAGAAGTGGAATGCGAACCACGAATGGACCCCAAACCTATGTGACCTTGTAGAGGGTCGCTGGGACTATTAGAAAATAGTGAGAGTTAGAAAAATAACCCTCCCCAAGACCCTGAAAAGTGAGTGCAAAGTGCACTAAAGTTCCCCTAAGGACAAAATAGTCGTGTTAGAGGGAAAATGCAAGGAAAACACAAATCAGCAATGCAACAACGATGGATTCCTGACTGAGGGTACCTGTGGAACAAGGGGACCAAGTCCAAAAGTCACAAGCAACTCGGAGATGGGCAGATGCCCAAGAAATGCCAGCGGTTGGTGCAAAGAAGCTCTTACTAGGCTGAAGAACTGTGAATACTGCAGGAACGACAAGGGCTAGAGACTTCCCCTTTGGAGGATGGATCCCCCACGCCTTGGAGAGTCGTGCAGAAGTGTTTCCCCGCCGGATGGACGCCAACAAGCCTTGCTACACGCAAATCGTGCGTTTGGCGTTTTTGGACGCTGCTGGGGCCCAGGAGGGACCAGGAGGTCGCAAATTGGACCTGCAGAGAGAGGGGACGTCGAGCAAGACAAAGAGCCCTCACTGAAGCAGGTAGCACCCGGAAAAGTGCCAGAAACAGGCACTACGAGGATGCGTGAAACGGTGCTCGCCGAAGTTGCACAAAGGAGTCCCACGTCGCCGGAGACCAACTTAGAAAGTCGTGCAATGCAGGTTAGAGTGCCGTGGACCCAGGCTTGGCTGTGCACAAAGGATTTCCGCCGGAAGTGCACAGGGGCCGGAGTAGCTTGCAAAGTCGCGGTTCCCAGCAATGCAGCCCAGCGAGGTGAGGCAAGGACTTACCTCCACCAAACTTGGGCTGAAGAGTCACTGGACTGTGGGGGTCACTTGGACAGTGTCGCTGGATTCGAGGGACCTCGCTCGTCGTGCTGAGAGGAGACCCAAGGGACCGGTAATGCAGCTTTTTGGTGCCTGCGGTTGCAGGGGGAAGATTCCATCGACCCACGGGAGATTTCTTCGGAGCTTCTGGTGCAGAGAGGAGGCAGACTACCCCCACAGCATGCACAAGCAGGAAAACAGTTGAGAAGGCGGCAGGATCAGCGTTACAGAGTTGCAGTAGTCGTCTTTGCTACTATGTTGCAGGTTTGCAGGCTTCCAGCGCGGTCAGCGGTCGATTCCTTATCAGAAGGTGAAGAGGGAGATGCAGAGGAACTCGGCTGAGCTCATGCATTCGTTATCTAAAGTTTCCCCAGAGACAGAGACCCTAAATAGCCAGAAAAGAGGGTTTGGCTACCTAGGAGAGAGGAAAGGCTACTAACACCTGAAGGAGCCTATCACAAGGAGTCTCTGACGTCACCTGGTGGCACTGGCCACTCAGAGCAGTCCAGTGTGCCAGCAGCACCTCTGTTTCCAAGATGGCAGAGGTCTGGAGCACACTGGAGGAGCTCTGGACACCTCCCAGGGGAGGTGCAGGTCAGGGGAGTGGTCACTCCCCTTTCCTTTGTGCAGTTTCGCGCCAGAGCAGGGGCTAAGGGGTCCCTGAACCGGTGTAGACTGGCTTATGCAGAATTGGGCACATCTGTGCCCAACAAAGCATTTCCAGAGGCTGGGGGAGGCTACTCCTCCCCTGCCTTCACACCATTTTCCAAAGGGAGAGGGTGTCACACCCTCTCTCAGAGGAAGTTCTTTGTTCTGCCATCCTGGGCCAGGCCTGGCTGGACCCCAGGAGGGCAGCTGCCTGTCTGAGGGGTTGGCAGCAGCAGCAGCTGCAGTGAAACCCCAGGAAGGGCAGTTTGGCAGTACCAGGGTCTGTGCTACAGACCACTGGGATCATGGGATTGTGCCAACAATGCCAGGATGGCATAGAGGGGGCAATTCCATGATCTTAGACATGTTACATGGCCATATTCGGAGTTACCATGGTGAAGCTACATATAGGTAGTGACCTATATGTAGTGCACGCGTGTAATGGTGTCCCCGCACTCACAGAGTTCAGAGAATTGGCTCTGAACAATGTGGGGGCATCTTGGCTAGTGCCAGGGTGCCCTCACACTAAGTAACTTTGCACCTAACCTTTACCAGGTAAAGGTTAGACATATAGGTGACTTATAAGTTACTTAAGTGCAGTGTAAAATGGCTGTGAAATAACGTGGACGTTATTTCACTCAGGCTGCAGTGGCAGGCCTGTGTAAGAATTGTCAGAGCTCCCTATGGGTGGCAAAATAAATGCTGCAGCCCATAGGGATCTCCTGGAACCCCAATACCCTGGGTACCTTAGTACCATATACTAGGGAATTATAAGGGTGTTCCAGTAAACCAATGTGAATTGGTAAAATTGGTCACTAGCCTGTTAGTGACAATTTAAAAGTAATGAGAGAGCATAACCACTGAGGTTCTGGTTAGCAGAGCCTCAGTGAGACAGTTAGGCACCACCAGACAGTGAGACATATACATGCACACCTATGAGCACTGGGGCCCTGTGTGACAGGGTCCCAGTGACACATACATATAGGCCACAAACCTATGAGCACTGGGGTCCTGACCAGCAGGATCCCAGTGACACATAACAACCATACTGAAAACATGGTGTTTTCACTATGAGCACTGAGGCCTGGCTATCAGGATCCCAGTGAGACAGTGAAAACAGTGACAAACACCCTGACATACACTCCCAAACAGGCCAAAAGTGGGGGTAACAAGGCTAGAAAGAGGCTACCTTCTCACACAACCCCCCCCAAACGAAGGACAATAAGGCTAACCTTGGCCAGTTGAGACTTTATTGTCTAAGTGGTGATAAGTAGAGAGTAGCTCTGCAATAGACTGGTTACTCCCTTTATCATCCACTATATGGTTACTTCCCTGTGGGGATGTAAACCACCCTTTTTTGAAGTTTTTTAGCTAACCAACAATGTGAAGATGTATTTTCAGAGTTTCTATCAGTAAGTTTTAGTTTAGAGCAGTGGGAATTATCCACTGAACCTATTTGTAATGATGGAAATGCCAGACAGGGATGCTGTCTCAGTAAAGCCATAGCTGGGCAAAAACTTTGTCCATTTGGCTGGAAGAGAGAACAGGGATGCTGTTTCTCTTGAGTTGGAGCAGGGCAGGGATGCTGTCCTATCAGCTCCACACTAGGGCAGGGATGCTGTCCTAAGTGTTGTGAGACAGTGCAGAGTTTCTGCACTAAAGTTTCTCTGGGAGGGTTGGAGGGATGCTCCATGTTAACTAAAATGGTGCTCTTTTTCTCACCAATGTTAATTATCCCACAGAGAGGTACTTCCACCTCAGGGAGTCCAGCTTTGCTAGCTGATGATTCCCTTGGGACAGGTGCCACCCCAGGAGAGGTTTCTCCCACCACAGGAATAGTATCCTGAATGGTAGGGTGGTTAGGGGATACTGTGATACCCTTTTTACCTGTTGATGGAGAGGGATCCTGAGTTTTCAGGCCTTCTCTCCTTTGCTTTTTCATTTCACTTGAAATGAGAGGGAACAATTCCTCAGGGATGCCCAGCATGGCTGCATGGGCATAAAACTCTACATCAGCCCAACCTGAGGCCTCTAGGTCATTACCTAAGAGACAGTCTACAGGTAAGCTAGGTGATACCACCACCTGCTTAGGGCCAGTAACTCCACCCCAACTAAACTGAATTATAGCTAAGGGAAGAAACTTAGTGGAGTTATGGACATCAATAATCTTATACTGTTGTCCAATGATGTGTTGTTCAGGAGGCACTAGGTTTTCAGTCACCAAAGTGAAACTGGAACCTGTGTCCCTGTAGGCCAAGGCCTCAACACCATTTATTGAAACTGTCTGCCTGTACTTATCCATTGTAAGGGGACAAGCAGCCAGTGTGGCAAGGCCAATGCCACTAGGTGTGACAGAAACTGTCTTGGGACTGATTACATCAGTTTCCACTATGGACCCATAAGTGAACCCAACTACACCCTTTGCTTGACTGTTGCCAGCAGTCCCACCACTAGTACCACTACTGCTAGGGGCACTAGAGCTTGATGTATTAGTGGTGGTAGGCTCAGGGGGTTTACCTGGACAGGACTTATCCCCTGGCCTATGGCCTCTGTTTTTACACACAAAGCACCAAGGCTTTTTAATGTGTGCAGGTTGGGAAGAAGAGGAAGAATTTGTTTTATCCCCACCCTCTGAAGAGTGTTTAAGATTTGAAGTGGGATCTTTGGTTTTACCCTTATCCCCATGCTTATCTTGAGATTTTTCACCATCTTTCTTCTTATTGCCATCTTTGTCACCCCCTGTATGAACTTTTCTGTTCACCCTTGTTCTGACCCATTTGTCTGCCTTCTTTCCCAATTCTTGGGGAGAGGTCAGATCAGAGTCTACCAGGTACTGGTGCAACAAATCAGACACACAATTATTAAGTATATGCTCTCTCAGGATTGTGTTATACAGGCTTTCATAATCAGTAACTTTACTGCCATGTAACCACCCCTCCAAGGCCTTCACTGAATGGTCAATGAAATCAACCCAGTCTTGTGAAGACTCCTTTTTGGTCTCTCTGAACTTTATCCTGTACTGTTCAGTGGTTAAGCCATAACCATCCAGGAGTGCATTCTTAAGAACTGTAAAATTATTGGCATCACTTTCTTTCACAGTAAGGAGTCTATCCCTACCCTTTCCACTAAATGATAGCCATAGGATAGCAGCCCACTGCCTTTGAGGGACATCCTGTACAGCACAGGCCCTCTCAAGTGCAGCAAACCACTTGTTAATGTCATCCCCCTCCTTATAAGGGGGAACTATCTTGTGCAGATTCCTGGAATCATGCTCTTTTGCAGGATGACTATGGGGAATACTGCTGCTGCCACCATGGGTATCTAAACCCATCTTCTGTCTTTCCCTCTCTATTTCTAAAGACTGTCTATCCAAATCCAGCTGTTGCTTCTTGAGCTTCAGTCTGGTTTGCTCCACTCTCAATCTATTGAGCTCCCTGTCTAACAATCTGTCATCAGGGTGGGTGGGGGGGACATTTCTAGATACAGAGGTATGATGGGAATGAACAGAAGGAGACCTGTCCCTTACAAAGGGCACCCTAACAGCTTGGCTACCAGCATAATGTGAGAGCACATCATCAGTATGATGTGATTCAACCTCTGTACCAACTATGCTAGACTGTCTAGTAATGGGCAGGCTGAGAAGTTTCTTTCCTGAACCTTTTCCTGGGGAGTCCCTGGATCAGATTGAGAACCATTAGCTACTTTTTCTACAGATTGGGCACTTATGGCCTTATCCTGTACTCTAAGCATATTAATTAACAGTTCTAAGGAAGGATTCTTCCCTACACTCAAACCTCTCTCTATGCAGAGACTCCTTGCTCCTTTCCAGCTAAGGTGATCATATGCAAGTTTGGACAGTTCAACTTTTTGGCCTGTGCCAGACATTTTTAGAGAGAGTTAAAGTGATAGACAAAGAGAAAAAAGTTTTCAGAACTTTTTGGAAAGACAGAAAAAACTTTTTAAACTTTTAAGAACTTTTTGAAAGTTTAGAAGTACTTTTCAGCACTTAGAAAAGAGTGAAAAGAGGAAATGCAAAACTTTTTGGCTATGTGTATATACACTGACCTTGTTTTGTATATTTTTCTCTTATGAAAAGTACAATGACAAGAGTGGTAAGTAGTCTCAAAGCACTTATCCCACCGCTGCACAACCAATGTAGGAGGCTGGACTGGCTTGTAGTGAGTACCAAGGGGTACTTGCACCTTGCACCAGGCCCAGTTATCCCTTATTAGTGTATAGGGTGTCTAGCAGCTTAGGCTGATAGATAATGGTAGCTTAGCAGAGCAGCTTAGGCTGAACTAGGAGACGTGTGAAGCTACTACAGTACCACTTAGTGTCATATGCACAATATCATAAGAAAACACAATACACAGTTATACTAAAAATAAAGGTACTTTATTTTTATGACAATATGCCAAAGTATCTCAGAGTGTACCCTCAGTGAGAGGATAGGAAATATACACAAGATATATATACACAATAGCAAAAATATGCAGTATAGTCTTAGAAAACAGTGCAAACAATGTATAGTTACAATAGGATGCAATGGGGAAACATAGGGGCAACACAAACCATATACTCAAAAGTGGAATGCGAACCACGAATGGACCCCAAACCTATGTGACCTTGTAGAGGGTCGCTGGGACTATTAGAAAATAGTGAGAGTTAGAAAAATAACCCTCCCCAAGACCCTGAAAAGTGAGTGCAAAGTGCACTAAAGTTCCCCTAAGGACAAAATAGTCGTGTTAGAGGGAAAATGCAAGGAAAACACAAATCAGCAATGCAACAACGATGGATTCCTGACTGGGGGTACCTGTGGAACAAGGGGACCAAGTCCAAAAGTCACAAGCAACTCGGAGATGGGCAGATGCCCAAGAAATGCCAGCGGTTGGTGCAAAGAAGCTCTTACTAGGCTGAAGAACTGTGAATACTGCAGGAACGACAAGGGCTAGAGACTTCCCCTTTGGAGGATGGATCCCCCACGCCTTGGAGAGTCGTGCAGAAGTGTTTTCCCGCCGGATGGACGCCAACAAGCCTTGCTACACGCAAATCGTGCGTTTGGCGTTTTCGGACGCTGCTGGGGCCCAGGAGGGACCAGAAGGTCGCAAATTGGACCTGCAGAGAGAAGGGACGTCGAGCAAGACAAAGAGCCCTCACTGAAGCAGGTAGCACCCGGAGAAGTGCCAGAAACAGGCACTACGAGGATGCGTGAAACGGTGCTCGCCGAAGTTGCACAAAGGAGTCCCACGTCGCCGGAGACCAACTTAGAAAGTCGTGCAATGCAGGTTAGAGTGCCGTGGACCCAGGCTTGGCTGTGCACGAAGGATTTCCGCCGGAAGTGCACAGGGGCCGGAGTAGCTTGCAAAGTCGCGGTTCCCAGCAATGCAGCCCAGCGAGGTGAGGCAAGGACTTACCTCCACCAAACTTGGGCTGAAGAGTCACTGGACTGTGGGGGTCACTTGGACGGTGTCGCTGGATTCGAGGGCCCTTGCTCGTCGTGCTGAGAGGAGACCCAAGGGACCGGTAATGCAGCTTTTTGGTGCCTGCGGTTGCAGGGGGAAGATTCCGTCGACCCACGGGAGATTTCTTCGGAGCTTCTGGTGCAGAGAGGAGGCAGACTACCCCCACAGCATGCACAAGTAGGAAAACAGTCGAGAAGGCGGCAGGATCAGCGTTACAGAGTTGCAGTAGTCGTCTTTGCTACTATGTTGCAGGTTTGCAGGCTTCCAGCGCGGTCAGCGGTCGATTCCTTATCAGAAGGTGAAGAGGGAGATGCAGAGGAACTCGGCTGAGCTCATGCATTCGTTATCTAAAGTTTCCCCAGAGACAGAGACCCTAAATAGCCAGAAAAGAGGGTTTGGCTACCTAGGAGAGAGGAAAGGCTACTAACACCTGAAGGAGCCTATCACAAGGAGTCTCTGACGTCACCTGGTGGCACTGGCCACTCAGAGCAGTCCAGTGTGCCAGCAGCACCTCTGTTTCCAAGATGGCAGAGGTCTGGAGCACACTGGAGGAGCTCTGGACACCTCCCAGGGGAGGTGCAGGTCAGGGGAGTGGTCACTCCCCTTTCCTTTGTCCAGTTTCGCGCCAGAGCAGGGGCTAGGGGGTCCCTGAACCGGTGTAGACACTT